>NW_027397111.1:8891527-8935512 GCF_003265705.2 Callorhinus ursinus | reverse complement strand
CTGGGACCTCAGGCAGCTCCTTCTGTCACTGCTCCTGGGGCCACACCCTCTTCCCCCAAACGGCTCTTCTGTAGAGCTGTGATGTTCACGTCCCCACTCTTCTCCAATTCTAGCTTTTCTTTCCTTCTGGCTCCAAGGTGCTCTGTCTCTGTGTGTCTATGTGTCTGTGTATATTTGGGGAAAAGGGCAATCTGCAACTCACCCACTGAGGTTTCTTACTACGATCATAGTTCTAAGGATAAGTAGAAAAGGAATAAGGATATTACGATTACCTGTGGATTTTGTTCATTTCATGCTCTTTGGTCAGAAAGTAAACCTGGGAAAGTACCAGCTCTTTCTTGGGAGAAAGATTAAGAGGATACCATCTAAGAAATTTTAGTTTTTCAGTTCCATTTTGCATTACCTGAAGAAATTGGTATGTTACATGCATGCTTTGGGATGAATTTGAACATAGTCTAGTGAATGTGCCTTAAAAAAGCAGTTAAGGTCCAGACGCATGCTGAAGACAGGTGTTAGAAGCCAGCGATTGTGAAAATTTGGATTCTGTGTCCTTCAGTGACAAAAAGGGCAACAAAATTGCAGAAGTTTGTCTTTGGTCTGGAAATAGAGCATTTACCTCTAAGTTTACATTTGGAGGAAATTCTAAATTTAATAAGCAGTGGTGGTGATTTCAAACCTCCTAAGGACATGGGGTCTACAGTGAGGGGAGACGCTGGGCGGGCCGTGGCTCTGTTACGCAAGCACAAACCCTCTCTCCTGGCTGGAGTCCCTGGTGTTCCCTTAACTGCGGCAACACTGGCCTTCTCTCCAGAATTCTTTGCCCCAGCTAAACTATACCTGTGACCTCAGAGCATACTTTTCCAGAGAGCTGAAGGAGTCTGCTGTGTTGTGGGGCCCGGCCCTGAACGGGAGCAGACCAAGGGAGGGCTCTCGTTTGTACTGGGTCCCTGTCTTTCTGTATCTCCAGTTTGCAATCTTGTCATCTCAGGATACTGGGGGTGGGGGGAGAGGCGTAGCAGAAGTGTGCAGATAGATTTAATTTTCTGACCAAGGTGAGAGGCAAGATGGTCTTATAGAGAGCACTGTTGCACTTAGTTAGCTATGTGATTCTGAGCAAACCACATGATTTTCCTAGGTTGTTTTCTCATCTACACACTGAGGAGGTTAGGCTGTCAAAGCTGCAGTAAGAATTAGGGTGAATGAAAATTGATCCTTGCTTTCATCACCACCTTTTCTGGCTCATCACTGTGCCTTCTTTCCTTCCTCAGAAACCTGTCACACCCGTTCCTCTCTTCTGTTCTACTGCGCCTCTCCCTTCCCCCATCAAGGTCAAGGCAGAGCTGCAGATTAGGCCAAGATCCAGAGTTTCCTAGAGTGTAATTTAGAGTAGCTTAGAAAGGGAAGCCTGACTCTGGCCTCTTTAATCCTGCAGAGTTTCAAAGGGGACTTGGTCAGGATGGGGGGCACTTCTCTTGCTGGGAGCAGCCATTTAGCCAGTTTTCCTAACGCCTAGAATGTGTATGTCCATTTCCACAAGATTGTCTTTTCCTATTCTGGAGTGGTCATTTTATTTTTGTTCCAAATTATCTGGAGTTTTAGACAAACTTGCAAAACTGTGCTTTTATTAAGTGACTTTTTGAATAAACTCTTTGGTATTGAGCAAATGTATTTATTTACTGGTATGTGCAATGACAAAGTTGGTATTTTCCCATGTTGACATTATATATGTTGTAGAACTTAGTGTTTGTCTAAGTACAGACCATATAGCAACAAATTAAACTTGAACTGTTTCAACACTGCTGTGCATTTTTTTTTTTCCCTATAAAAGGGGAGAAAACATTTCTTACCTACAAGTGTATTCGTTCCGTCTGTCCTAAGAGCCTGGGGGTGGGGGTGGGTAGGAAGGGCTCACAGCTTGTTTGGAAATACTACTGTGTGGGCCGACGCTGTCCTCCCTCTGGCTGAGCTCAACAGATTTAAGGCTGGGCAGAACCACACACAGGCTGGGAAGGGCTGGATAGAAGAGACTTCGGTTAAAGTAGTTCTCTGCAAGCATGGGCGGTTTAGTTCCTCCATATGCCCCTGGGGGCCTGGTTCTTAGGACAAAAGTAAGGAGAGCTGGTTTTAGTTTTTTACCCTAGATTTGGAGTTTTTATGTGGCTAAGATCCTGCCAAAACCCCAGCCCAGCTCCTTGGCTCTGCCTCTGTGGGAAACCGCAGATGTAGGTTCGGACCAGAGGTTTTTGTTGGTTAGTGGTCAGGTGAGAGACAAATCTTTTAAATAGCCACGGACGGGGTGACCATAGGTCCATGGCAGTCCAGGTTTATACCTATTGTCCTGGCATCATTCTAATTAAAGCTCCCTTTTCTCTCTCTCTCTCTCAAGGGGTCTTAGTTTGGACCATGAGTTATCTGATCACCCAAGCCATAGAAGGTACAGAGAGAGTGGTTCTCAAAGGCCATCTCTTCAAAAGGTCCAGTATGCCTCCATTCTTCAACATGCCTTCCTTCCTGGGCCTAGTCTTTTAGAGCACGTGCACTGCTAGTCCTGGAGCTCACAAGGCGCTTTCCTTGTGCTATTAGGACTAGGAAAGCAGCTCTCCTGACTGGCTCGCCCTCTTAACTTAACCAAGCACAGTCCCAGGTGATACCCGTGTTTCCTAGGCCATTTGTCCATCCCCAAAGTGAGGACTTCATGCTCTCCGCCACAGTGCTCAAAGGTCACTGAGGACCTAGTACCTGGGGGCTGATCAAGTTCACAGCCCAGACCAGTTCTGAGAAGTGAAGACCATAAGGAAAGAGTACACATGACAAAAACCAGTCCTCTGATTTTGGTCATCCTGGGTTGTATATACACACAGTTGTCATCCCTGAAGGATAAAATAATTCGGGAAAATCCACAAAGCACTAAATGACCAAACATTTCTGAAATATAAATGTTAATATATCCTAGCTGTATAAGCCAACCAAGAGTGAGGGCAGTAGGAACCATCATGAGCTCTTAGTACTTCTGGCAGGAGATAGTTCCATAAGCCAGTTTCCCCCAAAGATTAACATTCAAAATAAAGAGTTGGTTACAGGACATCTTACATACCAGCCTCATAAAAATACCTGAACATCCACATACTTCCACACTTGTCTGTTTTGTCCAACACCGCTTTTTGTGCCAAGAATGACCGTTCTTTTCCTTGGCCACCTGGAGAAGTTCTTAGCATGCCTGAAGATCCAACTCCCCGGTAAAGCTTCTTGGAAGTACTTTGGCAAAAATGATCTTTGTGCTCCTGTAGACTTGGGTCCACATCTCAATTACAGCATAAAACCTTGTACAATAAAAGTAAATTAGCTACCACCTAGTGAGTGGTTAGCATGGAGGAGATGGGAGGGCCAATGCTGTTTTAGATGCACTGATGATTCACATTTAATCCTCCTACCCAACCTGGGAGAGCTGGACTTCGACTCCCCTGTGTCAGGAGAAAGCCAAGTCTCAGGAGGGGTAAGGAGCCAACAAGAGTCTACAGATAGAATAGGCCGGGATGGAATCATGACCAATATTTCTCTGCCTGCAGAATTCACAATCTTGAGCCCTTTTACAGTTAATCATTCATTTAAAAAAAAATTGGGCAAGGCTCCCACACTAAGCTTTCTTGTTTCTTGAAGGTAGGAATTGAGGCTCTGTTCCTGCTGCTCAGCTCTGGGCAGTGTCTGCTAAATGAATAAATGAATGAATAAGCTAGAAAAAAACACATCTCTAAGAAGGGAACCATATATCCTAAGGCAAAAAAAGAAGGAACCAGGGACCCAGGACTCCTTATAAATCAATCCCTCGCAGTGAAAAAAGGGAAATGACAGGGAAAGTGATTTATCAAAACAGTAAAGAGCACCTACATTCTTTTTTTACCTTGAGCATTACATCTAGATAACTTCCAGCACATTTTAAAACTATACTCTAAAGTGAATCAAAGGTTCCACACAGATGGATGCAATATACTTTTCCTACAGACTCAGTCTTCAATGACTTTTCTCTGTAACAAGAAATGTTAATTTCATTAACATTAATTTCATTAAGAAATGCCTACTATTAGCTGACATGTTATCTAAATATCCCATAACCTTCTGACAGCAGTCTATATGCCTATATGTTTGATGTCAGCTATTTTCCTGGCATTTTAGTCGACCAGGAACAATGGAACTCTAAAAGCCCTACAGACCTTTACATCGTTTCTCAGTTTTCAAGTCTTCCACATTTCATGATGAGAAATGTTCCTGGGAATGTGTCTTCTTTAAACTCTCAGGTCTTAACATGTAAACTGAATTCACTCATCCTTCCTAGACAGGATGCGTGGGTGCCATCTTATCTCAAGAAGACAGATGACAGGGGCGCCTGAGTGGCTCAGTCATTAAGCGTCTGCCTTCAGCTCAGGTCATGATCCCAAGGTCCTGGGATTGAGCCCCGCATCGGGCTCTCTGCTCAGCGGGAAGCCTGCTTCTCCCTCTCCCCCCGCTTGTGTTCCTGCTCTTGCTATCTGTCAAATAAATAAATAAAATCTTAAAAAAAAAAAAGATGATAGGTGGCACCCTTAGAAATTAGGCCTTTAGTGAGAGGTTAAGACTGGGAGGATTTTGACCAACCTCCTCCCCTTCCCAGCTTTCTCAAAAGACCCAGATACCTGAATATAGCATAGTCTCTTTCCTTGGGCACTGCTATAGGTTCTCTGCAACAGACACACACTGCAACTTTCCTTTCGGCCCGGCACTTTGTCTAGGAGTTCAGTCCTCCTCATTTCTGTTTCAATTCATGTGGTAAGAACAAATTTCCCAGAGGGCACAACATTTAGAAATAGCTGTCCTTAAGTACATGGATTCTCTCCCACCCCTCGCTCTCTGGTCTGACCGCCTCGTGGAGGTCCACCACCCTTACACAGGCTTTTGTGTAGCCTTCCCAGCCTCCAACCTTGGCTCTGCAGGGCAAGGATTAAAGTCTCTATTTAAAGCTTCCTCTGGCCACTGAAGGCCAGAGGTACAATGGTGCTTCTGGGTTGGCAGTTCTGTCAAACAGAACAGGTATAAAGGAAGCTAAAGACCCAGCAATACCAGAGTAACAGTCCCCCAGCTGGTCTCTGGGCTCATTCACAGGTCACTGGGAGCCTTCTGCTACTCTGGAGAAAAGCGGGTATCTGAGGCAGCAACAATGCTCCCCAAAAGGCCCTCACTGTGAGGAAGGCGCTTCTTCAGTTCACACAGCAGAGTCTTACCCTGCTCTGGCCCCATCATACCCACTAACAAAATGTTCTCTTCTTGAACCCAGGGGACCACTAACCTGCTCAAGGCCCACAGAGTAAGGCATCCTGGACTCTATAATCTTCACTTTTGCAGCCTTAAGTCCTCATCACATGTAAACTAATGTTTGTTCACAGGTAAACCATCTGCTACTCCTAGCACGAAGTCAGACCCCTGCCCCTGAGTGCCCAACAGATCAAACATAATTACTCAATGGATCAACTCTCTGGTGGAAGAAAGGCATGAAGAGTGAAGCTGTACTGTGTTCATACTAATTGCTATGGTGTTTTACAAGGTGACAGGTGTGTGAGCACCAGGAAGGATATCCATGGTAGTGGCCTGATTAGCTAGAATATTTAAATACAGAATGAAATTCAGGGCACAGGGCCAAGGATGAAATCAGAGAGGAGAGAAAGGTCACCTTGGAACTAGAGTAATGGATACTTCCGGAAACCAACTAAAGCAGAACCTGGGGGTTCCGCTTCCTCAACGTGCCACCTGTATGTACTTTATCAGGGCTGATGCCCAGGCCTTCATCTCTGAAGTCTTGGGGCCATACTTCTTTGGTGGTTTCCTCTTGCTCAGTGTAAGTGTCTGCACCAAATCCAGCATTCTCTGCCAAGACCGCAGGATCCTCTTCATGAAAACAGCAGGAACAGGTTTGTGGCTTTGGGTCACATGAGGTAACAGAATTCTCTTCCCGGGTGCTGGGGTCAGTGCGCATTTCCCAACCCAAATGGTCTGATTCTTCACCTTCCAGCACTCCCATTCTTTCAGCTAGTTCTTCAGCAGAGGGCTCCTTGGGGTCAGGGTAATCCACCAGGATTGTTTCTTGCCTACGCTTGATGCAATCTGAAAGGTCATAAATTGGATAAGTCTCTTCAGGGTAACCTAGAGAAAAAAGTAGCATAAAGTCTTACAAGGAATGTCTCTTCAACAGAAAGTATCAGGCTCAAAGAGGCTTCTCAGGCGGCAGCCATCCTATCCCCACAAATCCATTCAAAAAATCTCTGATGACTCTAACAGTTCTCAAGTTTTACTTGAGTAAATTCTTAGCAATCTGGCGGACTATCCCAGTGTTTTTTGAAATACAAACCAACTCAGAAGAAAATCCCTTCTCAAGTGCAGGGTGGTTAGGGCAGAGTCGAAGCCTCGCCGCCCCCTGCCCGCCCCCGGCTTCTGCAGTGACTAAGATTAAACAATGTGAGCCTTCAGTTAAAAAAAAAAAAAAAAAAAAAAAAAGGTACCAAACACCAGATGGAGAGAGCATAGCTCAAGGCTAATGTTGATAATTTCTATTTGGATCCATTTCCAAATCTTCCTGGGGGGAGGGGGGAGGGGGAGAAAAGGAAGACTAAGGTCTTTGAAGAAAAAAAAAAAAACACCACGAAGCCTTCGACTAATGGAAACAACTGAAAGGGCTTGCAAGTGTCAGAGAAAGCCCCTTCAGCAAGACATGCCCGAGATCCCAAAGGACAAGCCCTGCGTTTTCACAAGACAGAATTCCCATTGTTGGCTTCTTCGTCTCCACAAAATGGAACAAAAGACAACAAACCAGTAAACAAAATGAGTAATACTAGTACTGAATCCCAGCTATGATAATGAGAAAAGATGGAAAGCTGCCAAATTAAAGAACAAACTGAAATCAATCTGTGTCCGCCAAGCTGTGCCGGAGCAGCAGATGGGCCTCGCCCGAGCTTGTGTGCTGGCGCTGGCGCGGCAGCCGTGCGCCCTGCACGGCGCGAGAAGCCGGAGAATCCAAAATCCATTTGCACATTATGATAACTGGCAAATTCAACCCTAATGCAAACCACTTTTTGCCTGCAAATTCTGAAAAGCAGGGGTCTTTTTTGATGCAGTGTAGAGTGTGGAGAGACCTATTTTAACAACATTTACTGGGGGTTTTTTTCTGATTATAAAAGTCATACAGAAAACTCACTACAGAAAATTTTTAAAAACACAGACAAGTTTAAAAAAAAAAAAAAAAAAAAACACAAGTCACCCAGAATCCTACCACTGATAATAATCTGTTGTGTTACTTCTGGCCTTTTTATCATGTATAAACATACTGTGTGTAAAATGTAATACTCTGATTTTTTTCATTCAGCGTTCTATCGTGAGCTGCGAAATACCCCATCATACAGCTACATAACGGACACGACTGGCCGTGCCTCTTCTGTAAGACACGTAGATTCTTTCCAGTTTCCCCTTATTATAAGTAACTTGGCAGTTAGGATCTCTGAATAGAAGTCTATGTCCACTTCCCTATTTCTTTAAGATAGCCCACTAGAAATGTGAGAACTAAAGGGATCAGACATTTTCCAAGCCTGTTTTTACACTCCACCAAATGGGTTTCCAGAAGAATGTCTATTTTCCGTCCTACCGGTGACATAAAAACTTGTCCATCTGATCACATCCTCGTCATCACTGCCAGTGGCATGTGAAGCAGTGTCAGTCCGCTGGCTTAACTCACTATGGATGGAATGCGAGGTAAAACAGCCTAGCCACCCAAGGCCCTCACAGCCTCCCTGGTCAAGGACAGGGGCTGGAGAAGCATACTTGTTAATCAGCTCCCAGCCACTTAATACTTAAGAGAAGTCCATTTTCTGGCATGTTCCTGCCTTCTCCACACCAAGGACAAAGCTTACCTTTGGAGTTCCATGGCTATCTGCTTTGGTTTAAGAGGGGAAGGCCTGCTAAGGAAAACCAAATAGAGACTCACAAACAGGCTGCTGAGGTAGCCCACTATCAGCCAACATCGCTGGTTATTCAAGAACTTCATTAAAAATATGAGGAAGCTATAAAACTCATTGATCCTATGAGGAAGTCAGCAGGGGAACCAAACTAAGCAAACTGTGTAAATAGCCCCTAAAAAAAAAACAAAAACAAAACAGCAGTCAATGGTGGAAACAGGAGTTAATATCAATCAACTTGTAACCGATACTCCCAGTAATATTCAAAATACTACTGCACTGATAAAACCAACCAGACTTCAATATAAAAAGGGGAGGAAACAGGAAATAAGAGCTTTTAGAAATAGAAAATATTTAAACTTGAGAAAGGGAAAAAATAGATTAAAATGGACAGGGCTAAAAGCCAAATTAGTACATTAGAAGTCCAAGTACAGAAATTCTTCTAAGACAAAGGTAAAAATGACAAAGAAATGGAAATTGTGAGAAAAAAATATATATAGGCTGCATTGAAAGCTGATCCAGGACATCCAATCTCCAAATTACTGGGATTCCAGAACGAGGGCAGAGTAGGTTAAATGGAAGCAATAACCAAAAAGAAAGGTTATACAAGAAAATATCATTTAGCTGAAGAAAGACTCAAGTCTTCAGATGGAAGAGTCACTAAATGCTAGGCAAAAATACTATGAAAAATTCACATACTCACACACACTCAGATATATGCCAGTGAACCTGCCCAAATTTGAATGTTTAAGTATTAAAAGATTATACATTTCCAGCCAGAAAACAAACTAAAAACAGATTGCCTATTGAGAAAAAGAATCAGACTGTGATAAGATTTCTCATTTTCAACATCAAATGAAAGATAATACAGCAATGTTTTCAGACTTACAAAGAAAAATGGCATGATCAAATAATTATTTGTATAAAGGTAAAAAATGGTATGTGTAGATAACCAAGTACTCAGAAAGTACACCAATCTATAAGGGGGTGAGTGCGTAGGGGGTGGAGGTACTTAAGAGTTCTGACAAATACAAAAAAAATTTTTAAATCTGAGGAAGATTATACTGTATATGAGAAAGTGGTAAACAATGAATCAGTAAGAAGTATCAGTGTAAACTAATTATTGGTAAAATGGTTAGAAATTTAATGCCATTGTTGAAATACTTAAAATAGGCTAATATATTTGAAAGTTAATATCACTTGGAGCTAAAATTCTATATAATTTCAACACCACCTAAGAGGAACACAGAAAATAAACGTGATAAAGATTTTACCTTCTTTGGGAACAAGGTTATATAAAAAGATTTACAATTTAGAGGAGAAAATGAATTCCAATTTTCATTTCTTTGATTACTAGAAAGATTGAAATACTTTTTAATGTTTTATAGCAAGGTGTTTTTTTCTTTTATGTACTGCTTACACAGGAGGATATCAGTTTTATAAATTACAGAATGCTTTACATATTAAAGGTATCAACTTTTCAGTCATTTGTCACGAATACTTTTTCTAGTTTAGTGTTGGCTTTAAATTGTGTGGTATTCTCTAATCTAAGTAAAGGTTTTATGCATTCAGGCTACATTATCCTTTCCCTTACAATTTTCTTCATCGCTTTTAAAAAATTTAATTGCAGGGGCACCCGGGTGGCTCAGTCAGTTAAGTGTCTGCCTTCGGCTCAGGTCATGATCCCAGGGTCCTGGGATCAAGCCCCGCATTGGGCTCTCTGCTCAGCAGGGAGCCTGCTTCTCCCTCTTCCTACCACTCTGCCTACTTGTGATCTGTGTCAAAAAAACAAAACAAAACAAAAAAACTGCAGATTCACATGTGGTTGGAAAAAAAAAAAATCCCATGTACCCATAACCCAGTTTCTCCCAATGGTAATATCTTGCCAAACTATATGACAGTACACAACCAGGATGTTATTGATAGAGTCAATATACAGAACATTTCTATCATCACAAGGATCCCTTATGCCCTTTATTTGCCACACCTATTGCCTCCTGCCTCTATTTCCTCCTTAACCTCTGGCAACTACCAGTCTGTTCTCCATTTCTATAATTTTACCATTTTAAGAAAGTTATATAATTGCACAGTATGGAACCTTTTGGAATTAGACTTTTTCACTCAGTATAATTATCTGGAAATTCATCCAGGTTGTTGCATGTATCAATTTCTTTTTATTGCTGAGTAGTATACCGAAGTATCAATGTACCACGGTTTTGTAACCACTTACCTGTTGAAGGCTGTTTGGGTTGTTTGCAGCTTGGGGTGGCTACAAATAAACCTGCCATAAATATTCATGTATAAGTTTTATGTGAATTTAAGTCTTAAGTTCTGTGATACATGCCCAGGAGTGCAACTGCCAGGTTGTAAAGTTGTTGAAGATTTATGAAACTGCCAAAATGTTTTGCAGAGTAAGTGTACATCCCCACCACCAATGTATGAGTGGATCTAGTTTCTCCATATCCTTGCCAGCATTTCGTGTTGTTACTGTTTTTTATTTTAGCCATTCTGATAGATGTGTAGTGGTTATTTCATTGTGATTTTAATCTATTTCCCTAGTGGCTAATGATGTTTAACATCTTTTTGTGTGCTTATTTGCAATCTGTTTGTCTTTTTTGGTGAAAGTCTGTTCATATCTTTTGCCCATTTCCTAACTGGATTGTTTTTTACTGTTGAGTTTTGAGAGTTTTTTTTTGTTTTTTTTTTTTAAGATTTTATTTGAGTGAGAGCAAGCATGAGCAGGGGGAGGGGTAGAGGGAGAGGGAGAATCAGACTCCCCACTGAGCAGGGAGCCCAGACTCGGGGGCTCAATCCCAGGACCCTGGGATCATGACCCAAGCCGAAGGCAGATGACTCACCAACACTGAGCCACCCACACATCCCAAGAGTTCTTATATACTCTAGATATAAATCCTTTGTTGGATAGGTGATTTGCAAATATTTTCTCCCACTGTGTAGTTTGTCTTTTCATTATCTTAACAGGGTCTTTTGCAGAGCAAAAGTTTTAGATTTTGATGACCTCCAATCTATCAATTTTTCCTTTTATGAATTGTGTTTATGATGTCAAGTTTAAGAACTCTTTAACCCCAGATCCAAGATTTTCTATATATTTTTCAAAAAAGGTTTATAGTTGGGCGCCTGGATGGCTCAGTCATTAAGTGTCTGCCTTCAGCTCAGTCATGGTCCCGGGGTCCTGGGATGGAGCCCCGCATCGGGCTCCCTGCTCGGCAGGAAGCCTGCTTCTCCCTCTCCCACTCCTCCTGCTTGTGTTCCCTCTCTCGCTGTCTCTGTGTCAAATAAATAAAATCTTAAAAAAAAAAAAGTTTATAGTTTTATCATTTATGTTCATGATCTATTTTTAGTTAAATTTTGTGTAATATGTAGAACTTAGTTCAAGGCTTATTTTTTGCTATAGATATCCGATTGCCAGAGCACCATTTGTTAAAAAGGCTATCAAAACTGCTTTTGTATCTGTCAAAAATCAGTTGTACATGTTTGTGTGGTTCTGGGTTCTCGGTTTTATTCCTTTAATCTATGGGTCTATTCCTATACCAATATCACAGTTTTGATTGTTAACTATATAGTAAGTCTTGGAATCAAGTAAACTAATTCCTCCCGCTTTTACAAACTTTTTTAATTATTCTATTTTCTCTGCCCCTCCATATATATTTTAGAATAATCTTGTATCTTACAAAAAAATCTTGCTGAGATTTTGATAGGGGTTGCATTAACGCATTTGTCAATGTGGGAATGGATATTTGTGTTGAGTTTTCCAATATATGAACATGATAGATCTCCCCCTTTATTTACACCTTTGATTTCTTTCATCAGTGTTGTATAGTTTTCAGCACACAAGTCCTGTACGTTTTGCTAAATTTACACCTAAGTCTTTCATTTTAGATTAAAAATTCTGATACCAAATTTAAAATTGATATCAACATATTCATTGCCAATATGTAGAAATATAATGATTTTTGTCTGTTTATCTTGTATCCTACAGCCTTGCTGAACACACTCTGGGAGTGTTGTTGTTGTTGTTAGGTAGGCTCCAGGCCCAGAGTGGAGCCCAACATGGCGCTTGAACTCATGACCCTGAGATCAAGACCTGAGCTGAGATCAAGAGTTGGACACTTAACTGACTGAGCCACCCAGATGCCCCAACTCTGGGAGTTTAAAAATGGATTCCTTGGGGTTTTCTACATAGGCAATCATGTAATCTGCTAAGAGGAGCAGTTTTCTTTCTTCCTTTTTAATCTGTAGGCCTTTTATTTCCTTTACTTGCCTTACCTATAATTTTTAGTATTATGCTGAATAAGAGTAGTCACCCTTGCCTTTGATGACTATTAAATATAATGTTAGCTGTAGGTTTCTGTAGATTATCTTTATCAAGTTGATGAAATTACCCTCTATTCCTATTTTTCTGAGAGTTTTTATTATGAATGGATCTTGCATTGCTTTTATGCTCAAGAAATCCTTTCCCGCTAAAGAGCCAGTACATAGTTGCAATATGTATTGCATATTATAAAAGTGCATAGTCAAAGGAATAGAACCACCAGCATTCAAAGCAGCGTTGCTGACTAGGCAATAGAACAGTCTACAGTATGTCTCTCTGTTGTCCGTCACTGAATACATTAGTAGTAACTTTGAAATGAAAGAAAAAAGAAAAAAGGAGCTGTAACCCCTTTTATTTTCTCTGTTTAAGATCAAACAGAAAACAGGGGCGCCTGGGTGGCTCAGTCGTTAAGCTACTGCCTTCGGCTCAGGTCATGATCCCAGGGTCCTGGGATTGAGCCCCGCATCAGGCTCCCTGCTCCGTAGGAAGCCTGCTTCTCCCTCTCTCCCACTCCCCCTGCTTGTGTTCCCTCTCTGTCTCTGTCAAATTAAAAACAAAACAAAACAAAAAAAGATCAAACAGAAAACAAACATCAACTCTGTTATACACTAACATTTTCAAAGTACATCATTTGTACAAGAGAAGGACTAAACAAAAATGTGTTTACAGAGATCCAAACGAAGTGAGGGCTGGCACCTCGCCTCACACGGCCTTCCGATGGTACTGAGGAGGAGCCACTTCATAATCGCTGGCACTAAACAAGGTTGCCGAATTCTTTGCCAGGTATTTTAGGAAATCATGAAGATATTTGCAACAATTTTTTCTACTTTTTAAAGGTTCCTGTTCTCCATCCCTAACTACTTAGTATATCTGGAATTATTTCACTGTTAAATGTGTAGGCTCTTACTTCTGCTCAAGCAATGATGGAAACATGGGGACCCCTTTCTTTAAACTAGAAAACCAAAAGAAATATAGGCAGCACCAATTTTCAAACATTAATAAGTAGTATAGCATGATCCCTGAGAAAAGGGAAACAGAGCCCAGTGGTCCCACTAAGTTGGGAAGACAGACTAGAATTTTGGGAGGCCAGGGCAGCTAGAATTTACAGTGAAGAATACGAGAAAGAAGCTTTGTAGACAAAGAGCTTCAGGGATCTTCAGAGAGAACTCTTCATGTTTTTAGCTGTGCTCTGATCTGTGCATATATGTGAAAGAACTACCCAAGGCCAGGAAAAGAACTACTGAAAGCATTAGGCCTAAAAATTCTTGGCACTCATACATAGCTGGGAATAGTTCATGTTCCTGCCAGTAAGAGCTGAAAACATTGCAGAGCATCAGACAGAATCCTAAGAAGGGTACCGCCTTACTAGTGGGGCTAAATTAGCCAAAGTAGAGGCTGCTCTGGACCCATTCTCACAAATCTTAAAAACAAGCCTTAAAGGAATCCAACTGATTTCTGGTAACTTAACTGTGTGTTAATAAGAAGTCCAACAACTATTTAAAGTACTAAAACAAAAATCCAGAATCCAATAATATAAAATATGTAATATCCATCATCCAGTCAAAATTTACCAGGCATGTAAAAAGGGCATAAAATTAGGGCCCACAGCAAGGAGAAAAATTAATCACTAGAAATAGACCCAGAAGATAAGATCAACAGCTAAGACTGTTAAAGAAGCTAGTACAAATATGCCTCATATTTTAAAGAAGGTATAAGAATATGAGAAATGAAATATTTAAGAAATGAAAGACTTAAAGACCCAAATAGAACTTCTAGAAATGACAATACAATATCTGAATTAAAAATACATTAAATGAGGGGTGCCTGGGTGGCTCAGTCGTTAAGCATCTACCCCAGGCTCAGGTCATGATCCTGGGGTCCCAGGATCGAGCCCCGCATCAGGCTCCCTGCTCAGCAGGAAGCCTGCTTCTCCCTCCCCCACCCCCCCGCTTGTGTTCCCTTTCTCACTGTGTCTGTCAAATAAATAAAATCTTTAAAAAAAATACATTAAATGAGACTCAGAGCAGAAAATATACTACTAAAGAAAAGATTAACAAACTTAAAGGCACAGCGAAAAAAATTATCCAAAATTTAGCATGGCATGAATAAAAGAACAGTCTATACACAACCTATAGGGCAATTTCAAAGGTCTAACAAATGTGCAACTGGAGAATCAGAAGTGGCGAGGAGGAAGACAGAAAGAGAAAGAAAAAGAGAAAGAGATATCATTAATAAAATAATGGCCAAAGTGGTTGAGGGGAGGGGAAATCAAAGATCGAGGCTGCCACCTTGAGAAACTAGAAAAAGAAATTGCAAATTAAGCCGAAAGTAAGCAGAAGGAAGGAAACATAACAGAAATCAAGGAAATAGGAAACAGAAACCAAAATAGAGTTCTTTGAAAAGATATAAACTTCTGGCCAGTCTGATCAGGAAAAAATTTAGAGAAAGAACAAATTACCAGTATCAGAAACAGAAGAGAGAACATCCCAATACATTACATACATTAAATGAATATAAACAACTTTATACTAATAAATTTGACCATTTAGATGAAATACATAAATTCCTTGAAAGAAACAAGCTATCAAAGCTCATTCAAGAAGAAATAATCTGAATAGCACTGTATCTGTTAAAGACATTTAATTCATAGTTAATAAACTCTTACCAAAAAAAAAAAAAAAACCCTCTTACTAATAAGAAAACTCTAGGACCTGATGGTATCACTGGAAAATTCCATATTTAAGAAAAAGATAGCAATTCTATGGAAAGTCTTCCAGAAAATATAAGAAACATATTGCAATGTATTACCATGAAATCAAAACCAAAAAGATGACAAGAAAGCAAAAGCACAAACCAGTATCCCTCATAAACACAAAAATAAAAAGTCCTTAGCAAATTGAACCTAGCCATACAGAAGAACATCATAACAAAGTAGTTTATCCCAGGAATGTAAAGTTGTTTAAATATTCAAAAAAAATTCAGTGTAATTCACTGGATTAACAGATGAAAACAAAAATATGAAATCAGTTAACAAAAGGCATTCCCCAAAATTAAATATCCATTTGTGATTAAAAACTTTCAGCAGGGTGCCTGGGTGGCTCAGTCTGTTAAGCGTCTGCCTTCAGCTTAGGTCATGATTCCAGAGTCCTGGTTGAGCCCCACATCGGGCTCCCTGCTCAGCAGGGAATCGGCTTCTCCCTCTGCCCCTCACTCACTCATGTTCTCTCTAATAAAATCTTTAAAAACAAAACAAAAAAAAACCTCTCAGCAAAGTAACACTAGGAAGAAGCTTCCTCAACCTGAAAAAGAGCATCCATGAAAGACCAACAGCTCATATCACACTAATGGAGAACATGTGAGTGCTTCCCTCTAATATCAGGAAAGCAAGGATGCTTGTCCTCACCACTTCTATTCAGTATTGTGCTAGAGTTTCTGACCAATGCAATAAGGCAAGAAAAATAAAAGACCTATAGATTGGAAAGTTAGGAGTAAAACTGTCTATTCACAATTTGATTCTCTATGTAGAAAATTCTACGAAATTTAATCCTAAGAAATCTAAAGAAAAAAAAAGCTACTAGAACTAAGTGTGTTTAGAAAGGTGATAGGAAATGAGGTCAGAATACAAAAATCAATTGTAGTTCTATATAGTAACAAGCAATTAGAAATTTTAAAATAAACACATTATCTTCAAAAATATGAACTATTTAAGCATAAGTTTATAAAACATGTACAAGACCTATATATTGAAAACTATAAACTCTGCTGAAAAATTAAAGATCTAATAAATGGTGAGATATAAAATGTTCATGTACTGGAAGATTCAATATTGCTATGATGTTAATTCTTCCAAATTGATCTAAAGGTTCAATATGATGCCAATCAGAATCCCACTGGGCTTTTTCATAGATACTGACATACTGATTCTACATTTATGTGAAAATATGAAGGGCCTAGAATAACCAAAATAATTTTGAAATAAAAGGGGAAAAAAACAAGTTGAATTTGTGCTGATTTCAAGACTTAATATACAGACACAGTGATAAAGACATTGTGATACTGGTATAAGTATAGACATGATTTCACTTATATGTGAAATTTAAGAAACAAAACAAAGAAAAAAAGAGAAACAGGGGCACCTGGGTGGTTCAGCTGGTTAAGCGTCTGCCTTTGGCTCAGGTCATGATCTTGGGGTTCTGGGATCGAGTCCCACATCAGGCTCCTTGCTCAGCAGGGAGTCTGCTTCTCCCTCTCCCTCTACTGTCCCCTGCTCTCTCTCTCTCAAATAATAAACTTAAAAAAAAAAAAGGGGAGGAACCCCAGACTCTTAAATATAGAGAACAAATTGGTGGTTGCCAGAAAGGTGGGTGGGGGATGGATGAAATCGGTGAAGGGAATTAAGAGTCATCACTTATCATGATGAGCACTGAGTAATGTATAGAATTGTTGAATCATTATAGTGTACACCTGTAACTAATAATACTGTATGTTAATTATACTTGAATAAAAAAATTTTTTAAAAGAGAGGATCCAGAATAGACCCATACATACAGCTGATTTTCAACATGCCAAAGAATTAAATGTTCCAAAATAAGTGGGAATAATTGGATATCAACATGGAAAAAAATTAACCTCAGTCCTAATGCCTCACACCATATATAAAAACTAGCTCAAAATGGCTCATATGCGGGCGCCTGGGTGGCTCAGTTGGTTGAGCGACTGCCTTCGGCTCAGGTCATGATCCTGGAGTCCCTGGATCGAGTCCCGCATCGGGCTCCCCGCTCAGCGGGGAGTCTGCTTCTCCCTCTGACCCTCCCCCCTCTCATGTGCTCTCTCTCTCTCATTCTCTCTGTCTCAAATAAATAAATAAAATCTTTAAAAAAAAAAAATGGCTCATATGCCTAAATCTAAGCTAAAACTATAACACTTCTAGAAGAAGAAAACAGGAGTCAGGCAAACCTTGAGTTAGGTAAAGATCATAAAAGAAAAATGATAAGCTGCACTTCATCAAAATAAAAACTTCTGCTCTTTGAACGATGCCACTAAGAAAATAAAAGGGGAAGCCACAGTTTAGGAGAAAATATTTGTAAAATACCTAACTGGTAATAAACCTATATCCAGAATATATAAAGAACTCTTGTAACTCAATAAAAACAAATCAACCCAATTAAAAAATTGGCAAACAATGTTAACAGACACTTTACTAAAGATACAGAGATGGCAAATACATTAAAAAATGTCCATCGTCACTGGGGAAATGCAAATTAAAGTCACAACTGAGATACCACTATACACTCACTAGAATGGCTAAAAGTAAAAAGGCTGACAATATCAAGTGTTACCAAGGATGTGGAGTAACTACAATACTCCTACATTGCTGGCAGAAGGCAAAATGGCAAAGCCACTTTGGAAAACAGGTTGACAGTTTCTAAGAATGTTGAACATATATTTAACATAAAAGCCCAGAAATAAATCTCATACCTAGGATATACCCAAAAGAAATAAAAATATATGTTCAAACAAAGATGTGTATGCAAGTTCATAGCAGCTTGATTCATAATATCTCAAAGCTGGAGAAAACCCAAATGTTCCTAAACTAGTGAATAGAAAAACAAACAACAGTATATCCATGTATCAGAATACTACTCAGCAATTAAAAAAAAAAATACTGATACATTCAACGCATGACTCTCAAAAGCATTATGCTAAATTAAAGAAGCCAGAAACAAAAGAGCATGTGCAATATGATCCATTTATACAGAAAACTATAGGGACAGAAATTGGTTACATTGTGCCAGGGTAGTTGAAGGGATTCCCTCCAAAGGGGAAGGGAACTTTCTGAGAGGATGGAAACATCCTAGATCATGATTGTGGTATAATTATACCACTCTACACATTTGTCAAAACTTACCTAACCAGACACTTACAACTGGTGAATTTTATCATACATATACATTGTATTTTAAAAAATTTTTAAGATCTCTTTTCTGGGCTGACAGCTAACCAAGAAATGACAAGACACTGTTTACCTTCCCAGTCCTCCATGTAAGGGGCCTCCTCAGCTTCTTTCTCTGGAGTGGGCCTGTCAGTGAATTTTCCTTCTTTCATGACCCTGGTGATTTCTCGGAGCTGATGCAGCAACCGTTTTTCTTGGTCAGAAGTCACAGTCTGTGCTCTGCTTAGAGATATCAGACAACCCAGCCATTTAATGATAAATGAACTCCTGGGCAATGAACATAGACATCACTATGATCCGTCTGGATCCTAGAATAGGAAGTCCAACAGCAGCAGGTAAATATTCTAGAAATTGGGCCTGGAAATGCATTGCTGATAACTAGATATGTTAGTTCAATGTTCTGATTGATTTTATAAATGGGGAAACTAAGGCCTAGAAAAGATCAAGTGATTGCCCAAGGTCCCACAATGAATTAAGGCCAAAACTGGGACCAGACCCCAGATGTTTCAGCTTTCAGCTCAGTGTTCTTTCAGTATACCTCACTGCCCTGATTCTCTAATCTCTAAGAAATTTCACTGTTACTCTTACTACCCATTTACTATAAGCCACTTTTCTCCAAAGCAAGGTCATCAAAAGAAAATGTGCTGAGTCATTAGACACAACTAGGGAAAAATATCCTACTAGCCCAACCCTGGAATCACTAGGCTGCATCTACTTGTGCAGAAATAAAGATACATCCGAAAATTTCAGAGCTGGATCATTCTGACAAATCAGTCATCTAGACCAGAGAAACTGAGGCCCACAGAGAGGAAATTCTACATTTATTCCTACTGCTAGTTAATGCCATCACTTGAACTACAACTAAAGTCTCCTGACTTCTGATAGCATTCTATGCAATTCTTAAAGCACAATGCTCAAGTTCCAGTTTAGAAAACCTGGGTTTGAGTCCCAATTTAGCTGGATAACACTGGGCAAATGTGTACAAAAATAAGATGAGGCTCAAGATTAATGGTAGGACGATTTTGAGATGGAAGCATCGCATCACACTCATAGGCAAAGTCCTACTCAGAAGACTAACTAGTTTGGGACCAGTTTTACCTAGTGGCAGGACGTAACAGAATACTTATTTTCCCCTTAAAAATCCAAAACATTCGAAGGCAATATAAATTCATGAAGGAAAAATGACCTTTAATACTAGCCTCATGGAAGTGCCATCAATTTTTTCTAAACAGCCAGTCTCCAGCCTGTGTTCCTTCTTATGCTTAGTCTAACAAACTTAAGCCTTAATGACCAGCCGGGGAAAAAAGTGTTCCTCCCTCCAATGTTAAGATGGTTAAGTGAGGAAAATGAAGGTGCAACATTTCCACAGACCTCAGTGGGAAGAAAACAAAAGCACCATGAGCTCCACTTCTTCCACACTAAAGGGCCTCAAAGCCATGAACTGAAGAAGCCTGTCTGTCCTACATTCAGGTAAATCTTACATGCAGCAGGCCTCTTACAGCTCTGGTCTTCCTCTCCGTACAGGAGTCCTGACTTGTCACAATTGCTCATCTGCTCTGTAGAACTCCTAATCCTTACTATTACAACAACCCACTTTGGGGGGGCTTCTGACTCACCTAGGGCAACCTTTTAGCTAGAAAAGCCTATTTGCTAGAATCCAAAATACAGAAAGAACTTATAAAACTCAACACCCAAAAAACAAATAACCCAGTCAAAAAATGGACAGAAGACATGAATAGGCATTTTTTCCAAGACCATATACAGACAGCCAACAGGCACATGAAGAGATGATCCAACATCACTCATTACCAGGGAAATGCAAATCAAAACTACAATGAGGTATCACCTCACACCTGTCAGAATAGCTAAAAATCAACAACAGAAGAAACAACAGGTGTTGGCAAGGATGTGGAAAAAGGGGAACCCTCTTACACCGTTGCTGGGAATGCAAACTGGTGCAGCCACTCTGAAAAACAATATGGAGGTTCCTCAAAAAGTTAAAGCTACCCTATGATCGAGCAATTGCACTACTGGGTATTTACCCACAGGATACAAAAATACTGATTCAAAGGGGTACGTGCACCCTGATGTTTATGGCAGCGTTATCAACAATAGCCAAACTATGGAAAGAGCCCAAATATCCATCCACTGATGAATGGATAAAGATGTGCAATGGACTAATACTCAACCATAAAAAAGAATGCCATCTTGCCATTTATGACATGAATGGAGCTAGAGAGTACTATGTTAAGCAAAATAAGTCTGAGAAAGACAAATACCATATGATTTCACTCATATGTGGAATTTAAGAAACAAAACAGATGAACATAGTAGGAAAAAAGAGGCAAACTGAGAAACAGACTCTTAACTATGTAGAGCAAACAGAGTTACTGGAGGGGAGATGGGTTGGGGAATGGGGTAAATGGGTGATGGGGATTAAGGAGGGCACTTGTGATGAGCACTAGGTGTTGGATGTAAGTGATAAATCACCAAATCCTACACCTGAAACTAATGTTACACTGTATGTTAACTAACTGGAATTTAAATAAAAACTTGGAAGAAAATAAAAGAGCCTATGTGCTTATCACAAAGCTCTGGCCCTTGGGCGCATGTGTTACTTCTCTGGACTGTACTCAGCACATTTTGATTTTTACTGAAACAGTCTTGACTCTGTTTCGGAACTTACGGAAAACCAGAACCCCTAATTTTAAAAGGGATAGCTCTGCTAGGAGAAGCATAAACAGGCAAGTGAAGCTTTCTCAGAGAATTCTAAATTAAAGCATCCTCTTTTACTTCCAAACAAGCATATTCCTGTTGTCCATATCATGCATTAGGCAATTAATCATGGTCCGTCTTACAGCTTCTGAATTTACGTAATGAAGGTTTTCATAGATTCCTCACTGTCTCAACTTGGTTTGATAGTCCTGGAGGGCACTGATAAATTCAGGACAGTACAGGCACAGTGCCACGAACACTGCAAGCACTCGATTTACTATGTGTTAGTTTAATTGGTCCCCATTTCCTTACCATCTGTTTTCCCCCACCTCCCTGAAATCTGGCTTCTACTCCATCATTATACCAAAACTTGTGAAAATCATCAATACCACTTTACTCTCAAGTCTAAGAATCTTTTTTTACATTTCATTTTTCTTGACTTCTCTGTACTGTGGGCCATCCTCTCCTTGAAATATTCTCTTCCCTTGGCTATTGAGACCTCCGCATTCCTCCCACTTTAACCATTCCTTGGATTGCTGATCCTGGCTCACTCTCCCCCCATCCGCCTTCTAAACACATGGTATTCCTGAAGGCTCAATCCTCGGGCTCTCACTTGTCCATTCTTACAGTCATCTCTCAGGAAGCAGACCCAGTATCACAAATTAAACCACTGCCTCTACATAGATGATACCCATACTCTACCTCTAATCCCGATTTACCACATGAAAACCAGTCTCATAACTCCAGTGATCTAGGGCATTTCCACTTAGAGGACTTGCTATTAATGAAGTTAACCTCAAATTCGCTCTTCCAAAACAGGGCCTAGTTGGCCCAGGATGAGGAACAGCTGTGTGAGCAGCCAGGTTTGGAGAGGCTGGGTATGGCAGATTCCAAGATGCTAGAAAAATAGAAGGTCAGATTGGACGATTCCTGATCAGACTTTTGAGTATTATAAACCCAGAGGAATCATCAAGTTCTGAAACCAAAAGTAAAGAGAATGAAATAGTTTCTTACAATACCATTCATGATTAGAACAGAATTCAGACCAGCAAAAGATCGCAAGCTATCGCCACACAGTATGATGTGCCTCAAGAACTTGATCTCCTCTTTCCCCACGGCCCTTACTTCCCTCCAGCCAAATAACTTCCCAACTTGTTTCCTTTGTTCTGACCCAAATTTCCTATTGTTGTTGTATATCATACATAGCTGTTCTGATGGCACCTTAACCATATTCAAAGCTGAACTCATGATCCTTATACCAAAGCCTTATCTTCCTTCTCCTCTTCTGTATTTTTATCTTGGTTGGTATTATAATCTTCCTTGTCATTTGGGCCACAAATCTCCAACTCATCTCTATCTCTTTGTCCTTCATTGCTATTACCTAGTTTTTCTTTTGGAGAACCAACCCCTCTTTTGCTCATAGTGTAAAGGTTAGAGTGAAGCTATCCATTCCCTTACCTCTCCTTCAAAGGTGGCCCACAGCCAATCAACACACTCCATCCCTGGGCTGCAGTGAATGATTCAGTGATATACATAGGACCCAAGTTGGAACAACTGTACTTTCTCCTAAAACTGGGTGTTGAATGCAGTAAAGCCAGATCTGAAAACTTCTCATGTTAATTCATTCTGACAGCAGTCCTTGAAGAACCTGTCCATTTGTTTGTTCTCGAACTCTCCCGAGCTGTTCTGGTTCCCCCTCTTTCTGAAATCTGGATCTTTAGCTATTCCTTTGATATTATGAGCTATCCCATACCTTTCCAATAAATTCTCTCACCGTCTCCAAATTTTTGCTACCCAGAGTTGGCTGTTTGCTACCAAGGAATCCTGAAAACAGCCTGTGATTTTTAAAAACTTTTTATTTATTTAAGTAATCTCTACACCCAACATGGAGCTCAAACTCACAACCCTGAGATCAAGAGTCACATGCTCTTCTGACTGAGCCAGCCAGGTGCCCCCAGCCTGCGATTTTTTTTTTAAAGATTTATTTGAGGGGGCCTGAGTGGCTCAGACGGTTAAGCGTCTGCCTTCGGCTCAGGTTATGATCCCAGGGTCCTGGGAACAAGCCCCGCATCGGGCTCCCTGCTCTGCGGGGAGCCTGCTTCTCCCTCTCCCTCTGCCTGCTGCTTCCCCTGCTTGTACACTCTCTCTCTGTCAAAAATAAATAAAATCTTAAAAAAAAAAAAAAAAAAGATTTATTTGAGAGAAGGGCGCCTGGGTGGCTTAGTCGTTAAGCGTCTGCCTTCGGCTCAGGTCATGATCCCAGGATCCTGGGATCGAGCCCCGCATCGGGCTCCCTGCTCGGCGGGAAGCCTGCTTCTCCCTCTCCCACTCCCCCTGTTTGTGTTCCCTCTCTCGCTGTGTCTCTCTCTGTCAAATAAATAAATAAAATCTTAAAAAAATTAAAAAAAAGATTTGAAAGAGATTGAGTGAATGAGAAAGAGCACAAGTGGGTGGGAAGACCAGAGGGAAACACTTACCCAACTGAGCCACCCAGGCACCCAACAGCCTGTGATTTTTCTTCTCCCTTCTGTCAAGTCCCCTTGATTTGGACCCTCATTTCCACTCTCACTGACCTATTTATTACCTTTCCCTGGAACTTTTTCTATAACCTCTAGCATGTAGCCGTTCTACCTATCACTAGAAGAGTTACTTTTCTAAAGTACAGCAGATCATGACATTTTTCCTCAAAAGCCTTTAGAGACATCCCACTATAAAGACAATGAATTTCAAACTTCTCAGCCTACCATTCAGAGCCTTCCAGTCTGGGCCCAGTTTACTTTTCTAGTTTTTTCTTCCCTTACCTCCCTACCCATTTACTCCAGCTCTGATATGCTCTACTCCCGTTACTCAGGACTACCTACTGTTCCAAAAACATGCCTTGGCTTTCTAACCTTGTTTGCTGCTTATGCTACTACCCTCTCCCTCTGAAATGCCCCCCCCCACCAAATTGTGCCTGAGGAGATCCTTTCATCCTGTTAAGGCTTATTCAAATTCCTCCTTTTCCATAGAGCTTCTGTGGTAGACAGAATCATGTTCCCTTTCCCACTCCCCAAAGAAGTTCACATCCTAATCCTTGGAACCTATAATGTTACTTTATATATAAGGGGACTTACAGTTGTAGATAGAGTTAAGCTTACAGATCAGCTGGCCCTAGAACAGACATTATCCTGGATTATCTGTGAGGGTGCATGTAATTGTAAGAGTCCTTAAAGATGGAAGAGAGAGGCAGAAGAGGTCAGAGTAATAGGATGTAAGAAGGTCACAACCCACTGCTGCCGGCCTTGAAGATGGAGGAGAGGGTCCACTGAGCCAAGGAATGTGGGTAGCTTCTAAAACCTGAAAAAGGCAAGGAAATGGATTTTACCCCAGAGCCTCCAAAAGGGCATGCAATCCTGCCACCTTGATTTTAGCCCAGTGCAGGACATCCAACAGATCTGTGAGATAATAACTGTTGTTTTAATCATTTTGTTTGTGGTCATTTGTTACAGCGGCCACAGAAAACTAATGCCGTCCCTGGAGTACACTTGCTCTGAGATACTGTTCCTTAGAGAGAAAATAATAGCTGCCACTGACAACCACATAGGGCTGCAAAGAGTAAATCAAACTAGGTGCCAGAGAAGATATTCTTACTACTGCTGAAACAGTCTTTGTTCAACATAGTACTGGAAGTCTTAGCCTCAGCAGTCAGACAAAAAATAAATAAAAGGCATCCAGACTGGTAAGGAACAAGTAAACTGTCACTATTTACAGATGACAGGATACTATATATGGAAAACCCTAGAGACTCTACCAAAAAATTAACTACACCTGATAAATTAATTCAGTAAAGCTGCAGGATACCAAATATACAGAAATCTATTTTATAGAAACCTGCATTTCTACATACTAATAATGAAGTAGCAGAAAGAAAAATTAAAACAATCCCATTTACAATTGCACCAAAAAGAATACCTAGGATTAAATGTAACCAAAGAAGTGTGTGTGAACAAGACTAATACCATCTTGCACAAATCCACCATGATGACCACTCTGTGACCTGAAGCCTTCTTCAGTATAGCACTCCCCCACCACACATACTCTTTGTTTGACGACACCCTTAGGTACTCCCTTGAGGTATAAAGTCCTTGATATTCTTTGGAGAGAGGACTGTGATTCTGAAACATTTCCTCCCAGGTCTCCTAGCACATATACTCCCCAATCTCTAAGGCTATAAAAGCAGGACTTATGGTAGGTGGGGTTGTGCAGATCTACTTGTCTTACAGCCACCCACAACACACTTCTGTTCATATGTCCCTTTAATAAACCACTTGCTGGCAAACTGGATTCTTCAGCCTTTTTCTTCCATCTTTTGGCTCCTTAGGCCTTTGGAGATCATTTTGCATATGCCTCCCTTTCACAGAACAAGGTAAAAGACCTATACTCTGAAAACTGTAAAACACCAATGAAAGAAACTGAAGACAACACAAACAAATGGAAAGATATACCACATTCATGGACTGGAAGAATATTAAGATGTCCATAGTACCCAAAGCTATCTATAGATTCAATGCAATGTCCATCAAGACACCAATAGCATTTTTCACAGAACAACAAATACTAAAATCTGTATGGAACCACAGAACACCCCAAAGAGCCAAAGCAATCTTGAGAAGGAAGAACATAGCTGGAGGTAGCACAATCCCAGATTTCAAGATAAACTACCAAGTTGTAGTTATCCACTTTGGTACAATAAGGTACTGGCACAAAAATAGACATAGATCAATGGAACAGGATAGAGAGCTCAGAAATAAACCCACACCTATGTGGTCAATACTCTACAACAAAGGAGGCAAGAATATACAATGGAGAAAAGACAGTCTTCTCAATAAATGGTACTGGGAAAACTGGACAGCTACATGTAAAAGAATACAATGGACCATTTTCTTACATCATACACAGAATAAACTCAAGATGGATTAGGTAAAGGAAATTATTAAAAGATACAAACTTTCAGCTATAAAATAGCCGCACAGATGAAAAGTACCACATAGAGAATATAGTCAATAATATTAATAACATATGGTCACCGATGGTAACTACACTTATTGTAGTGAGCACTACGTAATGTATACTGAAACTAATAGAACACTGTATGTCAACTATATTAAAAAAAACAAACATTCATTCACTCACTCCTTCTTCCATTTCAGCTAATACTTTAGAGCCTACTGTTGGCCTATGCTAGGCTCTGGGAATAATACAGATAATCCCTGCCCTAGCAGAGCTTAGAGTCTTTTGCAGGGAGAGAGACTTATTAACTAGGAAGAAATGACAAGACAGGATGATCAAAGAGACATAGGAAGTGAAGGAAAAGGTAAATCAAGGATAATATTGGATTTCTGCTTTGGGCTTTTAAGTAGATGGTGGAGCCATTTGAGGAGATGGAGAATATTAAAGGTGGAGTAGAGTCAGCTGGGATAGATGATGATTTCCATTTTGCACATCCATTCATTCAAAAGACATTTATTAACTGAAGAAGGGCAGGTCATCTATGAGACATGTTCAGTAGGACCCTGAATATAGAGGACAGGAAATGAAGAGAGGACCTTAGCAAAGAATGCCATGATTACCTCTTCTACCATAATACACGTACAAATGCTTATTTCAAAAGTGAGTATCTTTTTTCAACAATAAGAATTTCCTTAGTATCTACTATGTGAACACAGTGAACAAAACAGACTAAGTCTGTCCTCTATAAGTTTATATCCCAGCAGCGCATGCCCTAAATCTACAGGGCCACACATGTCCTTAGCATGCCTGCTATGGCTGTTTTCTGCCTCAGGCTGCGCCCTCACTGCTCCCTCAGGTCACGCCATGCTTCCAGGAGGTGAAGGACTACAACCGGACATGCTACTCCAGAAAGGAAGTGCTGCTGATCTTAAGGACAGAAGTGAGGACACCTCAATTCTGATTCCTAGATCCTTTTCTTAGTCTTTATGTCCTTGGGATGGATACTGTGCTTAATATCAGGCATAACATGACACAATACCAACCTTCTACAAGGCTTAAACACATACATAGACATATTGCTCACAGGTAAAAAAAAAAAGTTGTCTGAAAGTTTTATTAGATAATATTAAAAACCTTCCCCATATTTTGATTCTTACATAAGCATTGAGATGAAGGCTCACAAACTGTATTTCTGGAATTTTAAGAAAATCTTACAATTATGGAATTAACATTCTATAAAGGGACTTTGAAGGCTGAAATGAATATGTCTTCTATGTCTTAAATCCTCTCAGACTCCCAGAGCGTGGAAATGTGTTCAATTTTAATCTGATGGAAAAATACTAGGGTATTTGGGGCTCTTCTAATAATCACAGAAACACAGACTTGAAGAACAAATGCTACAGAGACTAAGGTTAAAGGATAGAAGTATAAAAAGGAAAACAATGTAAAACATGGGGCTACCAGGGCCTTTCAGTGTTGGAGGTGAAGTCTCATAGGGCCTACCTGTAAGGATAAAAGGTGTTGGATTAGGAGTGACAGGGAGAAGGTCACCTTTTTAGGACTAGAAGAGGAAGGATTTGGGAAAGGGAGCAACAAGCTATGCTCTCTGCAGTGGAGGGAAAGCCGATCCCTAGCTCTTGAGAAGTATTGTGCAGAAAATGTTTTACACAGTCATTGCCATGTGGCAGGCTGGAATCAATAGGTTCTCAAGGAGTCCACACCTTAGCATCTTAAAAGGAGTAAACGTTCTGAGCTAGGACCTGTGGCCCCAGAAACAATGAGATGGCACAACTCCAGCTGCATGGTAGGGACAACTCCTCTGCCTTACAGAGTAGTAATCCTAGCACAAAGCAGAGAAAGTAGTCAGGGCAATGCACAGATGGTCTATACAGGTGGGAAGGTAGGGCTATGTGATTTGAGCTAAGGGAGTGTGAACAGCAGTAACAGTGAGAAAATATCTTTCTCTGGCTTCTTACTCCAAAGCCCAGTGGTTTAGTCTCCCAGGTGGGAGGCCCTGCCCACAGATTTTCATCTATGGTTTTCATGACCCTTAGGTGTGGCATGGGTCTTCAAATGGACCAGAACCAGGGTACAGATACTTTTTGAGGGACAAGGGTCCATAAAAGGCTGGTATTCCCCACCCAAACTGTGAGTAGTAGAGGGTAAGGGCAGAAAAGATCAGAAAAGTATAGTACAAATTGGTTTAGTCACACTCCTACAAATACTCCTACATTAGATAATGTATATAAAGCACTTCACTCAGAGCTTGGTTCTTAGTAAGTGCTCAACAAGTATCAAATTGTATTACACACTTACAGAGATATATTCATGTATAAATATGTCCACATTCCTCTACCACTCTAGCCAACAGTCTGGATCGTCACTCTGCTTTCTGGACCAAAAGAAGGTCAAGGCTCCTGGGCGCAGATAGGCAAGGCTCAGCCTCATAAATGTCATTGCAGCAGCACTGTAGACATTGTAGAAAAAACCAAGGAGCTGCAATCTGAGGATGTTCACTCTTGCCTCATCTAGCCAAAGATGCACAAGGCCGGAGCCAAGGAGCCAAGAAGAGGATAAGGGGCACCCGCACCACCCAGAGGGCAGACAGAAGAGGCCACGGTAGAGCAGCAGTTTCCTGGGGCAGACTCCACGGGGAGCCCGCAGGGCCACAGGAGGGGCCTTTAGCACTTGGGATTTTGCCACTCACCTCCCAGCTCTTCCTCCATCCTTATCATAAGGCCTAGTGGAGACTGAATCCCTCTTTGTTCTCAATCTCACATTCTGGCTTTTCCTCCCTGGCCTCCCCACATCCATATTCTCTTTCTTTTTGCCCACTTTCATCAACCTTCTGAAGCTACCTTTTCAGATCCTCAGCCAGCCCTGTAGCAGGGGGCTGTCTCCCCTGTGGGGCATCCTAAAAGGCCAGTGTGACTCCTGACACGCACTTTACATGTCTAATCCTGTTCTGGCATAGTCAACACAAAATACAAATGCCTGATCTGATCATACTCGCCTTCTTTTTGTCTCAAGCAGATTTAAAAAGGCATAATTTTAAGTAAAACCAGATTATTAGACAGCTATGAAATCATCTTCATTAGAACCTGGTTATTTCACCCCACAGAACTGCTCATGAACCTCTCCTCACAATAATGTGCACAACACTGAACAAAGACTCTTGAAAGCTGAGACTCTTGAAAGCATATGGTATGAAAATGGATGCTTAGAAATAATGTACAAATGACAAATAAGTTGATAATTATATACAATGAAAGTAAGTGGTCCAGAAATCAAGGAAAAGCAAAATTCTGAATGGATTCTCTAAATGGGCAATAGTCTGAGTCCTGGTATGTGAAAACCTACCTCTCACCATTAGGTCCCACTCTGTTGATTAATTTTTCCATAGCTTCCTCTGTCTCCTTCAGTTTTTCTTGCAGTTGAACAAGCTCAAAATTGGCTGAAAAACAAGCATCAATCTAAGAACCATCATACACAACTCCAAAAGCTCTTGTCCAAAACTGGCTGGCTGTGACACCCTACAATCATCCCAGCTGGTTCAGAGATTCAGAGAAGAGACTCCGCGTCTCTCCAGCTGGTCCAATCAGGACACAAAGGGTACCAAGGTGTGGGCACTGAGATCTAAAGGATACATGTTTAGGGAGTAATGCACAAATCACTCCTCTTACACACAGAAATACAGCAGGACCAACTAAAGAAAAATACCCAGGAGCAAAAAAACAAAACAAAACAAACCTCAACATGGTCACCCAAGAAGAAATGAAGAAGATAAACCTATCCTTTCTAGTCCAAATGATGCTTGACGGTCAAAGTACCAAGCCTGCAAGGTACTTTAGAAAAGGAGTTAAGACCCTGAAATGAGCAATAGTTCATCTGCACCCGAAGTCTGAAAACATATCTGGAAGATCATGATTTCAATGCTATGCTTCTTCAATAGGGGAAGTCTTGAATTAGGGCTGAAGCCTCCCTGCCCAAGGTTTCCTACCCTCGTCATTTGGGGTGAAGTGGTGTAACCTTGGCCCCCAGTATTCTCAACAAAGGTCAACAGAGATCACATTGATCTACTGACATTAACACTAAGACCCTAAAAAGTAGAGTAGAAAAAATAGATCAATTAGTACATGAAATCAACTTTAAGGCAGCAGGAAAACAAAATGCTGTTCATTACGCAGATAATCCAGTTTTTCTGTTTCATACATTAGTACCCTTCTACCCAGATATATTTAGAAGCCCCACTGTAAGATACAGTATTTCAAAGGCCTTTTAATACTTCTAGAACAAATTCTTATGCATGCAGTTAACATCTGCAAAGTGTCTAGAGGACTGTGCCACATAAATGCTTATTTTTATTTTCTGCATGATTCAAAACTGAAGGATAAGAAGCAGATATAACTGCTACATCAGAAAACAGCTGATCTTAGGAATTTATTTTATTTACTTCTGTTTTCAATGCATTATGTGACTGGATACAGAATTTGTTATTCTTCAACAGAGTCCAAAAAAAATTTTTTTTTTAAAGATTTTTTATTTATTTGAGAGAAAGAATGAGAGAGAGAGCTCATGAGAGGGGGTAGGGTCAGAGGGAGAAGCAGACTCCCTGCCGAGCAGGGAGCCCGATGCGGGACTCGATCCTGGGACTCCAGGATCATGACCTGAGCCGAAGGCAGTCGCTTAACCGACTGAGCCACCCAGGCGCCCCAGAGTCCAAAAATTTTTTAAATTATTTTACCAATGCATTTACCATCACTGTTGGTTAGACGTTATCTCAATTAAGAACACAAGAGCTTTATTAAAGGATTTCTTGAATCTAAGATTTCTAAAAAGGATGCAGACTGTGACTGGGGTATCTACTTCCACAGAGAATCTGGAGTAAACTCAAAAAGCAGTTATGGCCGAGGGCAGATGCTGCAGTGGCTCAGCCTCACTTCATTTTGCTGTTGTCTCTCTTTTAAAAACTTCTAATGAGGCTTCATTATCCACAGGATAAGGAAGTTTGGCCTCCAAGGCCTTCAACAACATGGCTTAACCTACCTACTCCTCAAGGCCTTCCTTCCCACAGCCATCCTATGTCAGGCTGTGTCTTCCTCAAGCCATCCTGTCTATCGGACAGGACCCAGCTCTATGCTGTTTCCCATAAGGCTTTCCCCAAGTCCCCTTCTAGACAGTAAACTTTGCACAAGTTATTTTTCATCCCAGACTATGAATTATTAGGGGGAAGAGCCATGCCATATACATCTCATTTCCCCAGAGAGCACAGAATATTCTACTTGGTCAATAAATCTTTGATGACCATGTTTCATGAGTCAGAAGTGTTAAACCCTGTCCCCAGATCTAATAACTGATTTTGGCAAGGACTTGATCTCTCTTCCTTAGTTTTCCTCTCTATGAAATAAAGGTATCAGGCGCCTGGGTGGTTCAGTTGGTTGGGCGACTGCCTTCGGCTCAGGTCATGATCCTGGAGTCCAGGATCGAGTCCCGCATCGGGCTCCCTGCTCAGAGGGGAGTCTGCTTCTCCCTCTGACCCTCTTCCCTCTCGTGCTATCTCTCATTCTCTAATAAATAAATAAAATCTTTAAAAAAAAAAAGGTATCTGCTACAAATATTCTGAGGTCTGGAAATGAGAAATAACCCACTCCAAATGTGAAATATTAACTTGCTAATATATAAAAAAGTAAATGGACAGTTTTGTACTTTTTGTAACTCTCTTTCTCTTAAAAGCCCAACATCAATTTGGAAACTTGAGAATTCCCAGGGCTTAGGTAAAAATGGCATCAGATTAACTTGGGGCAATTTTTCAGAAATGCTTTTTAAGACCTATCCACAGACTGTCCCTCTGACTGTATTACGGCAGTCTGACTCAATAAAACTTGTGCATATACTGAGAAGGGCCACTTACTAATTTTCCTGTGGGTGTTTCCAGCTGTGGTAGTATAGCACTTCCGATCCTCTGCAGCAGTTTTCCCCTTTGAAAGCTGAGAATGGAAGGAGGTACAGCACATCAACAGCAGCTCAGAACCTCAAAGTCATAGAAACCCTCATATTAAATGAAAAAAGAAAAAAGGTTGGGAGACAAAAATTAAGTCAGAAGTCAAACCAAATATATCAGAGAAACATTTCAAAAAAAAAAAAAAGAGAGAGAGAGAGAAAGAACCAATAGAAGGTTCCCAAGAGGGGCTCCTGTGTGGCTCAGTCAGTTAAGCGTCCGCCTTCAGCTCAGGTCATGATCTCAGGGTCCTGGGATCAAGCCCGGCGTCAGGCTCCCTGCTCAGCGGGGAGTCTCCTTCTCCCTCTCCCTCTCCCTCTGCTCCTGCTTTCTCTCTCCCTCTCTCTTTCAAATAAATAAAATCTTAAAAAAAAAAAAAAAAAAAAAAAGGTTCCCAAGAAGTGAAAAAACCATCAAGGCACAAGGCCAGGTCATCTGTTTTGCCCACACTCATCTCAAATGGGATGTGCAGCCCCCAGAGCTGTTCTTACAGATGCAACTCAGGCCCCGCCCCCAGAGTTTCTGGGCAAGAAGGACTTGCTTCTTACTCTGGTTAGAAGGGCACAGTGAATATTTAAGATTTCCTAAAAGGCTGCAGAACGTGACTTCTGCTCCACTTCATGGTGTCTAGGCCCATAGCTTGATGAAGCCTGCCTAGAGGTGGAACTTAATTGGGAGTCTGCTTTTAAAGGACCCAAACCACATCTCCCCAGAGCAGGGAGACATCAGGCTTACTTCCAGGATTGGCAGTTTTGTTTCAGAATTACTGCAGTGGATGTTAAACCAGCACCTCATAGTCCTGGAGTGAGAAAGGAGGGCAAAGTGGTGTTGGTATGGTCATTATTGGGCCTCACAGTGGCTACTTGGAAATCACTGTGCCAATCCTAATAATAAAGTTCTCCTTAAAATATCTTTAGGCCTTTTCAGCTTGCAAAGACATCCAGTAAAAAAAAAGAAAAAAAAAAAAAAAAAAAAAAAAACTTGGGGTGGGAGGGGGCTTTCTTTGATCTTTATTGCTCACTGCATTAACAACTAGAAGACCGAGGCTCAAGTCCTGATTCTGCATTTCTAGTTGTGAATTCTAGGTCAAACCCTTGAAGCTCTGAGCTATTAGATCTTCTCTTCTGTAAAACCGAGATAACAGTTATCCTAACTATCTCATAAAGAGGAGGCAAGATTTAAAGATGATTTGAATAAAGGTTATGAACTGTAAAGAGTTTTAATGCCAACAATTTTTATTATGACACTAGATTTTATTGATATGATCAAGATGATTCCACTTACCTTAAATAGAATATACAGTATATACAAAAAAATCCCAAAACCATAGATTGGAATAATCTGTCCCATCAGGCCTCTTCCACTACCTCCTCCTCCAGTACCTCCACCTGATCCTTTGGCCTTTGCAAATGCCTCTGCAAGGTGAGACCTCTGGAAACGAGCCCCGGGGGTCTGGCCATCTGAGGGTGGCTGGTGATGATGCATCATAGGTGGAAATCGACCCAACTTTCCTGAGAAAATAATTAGTATTTATTTCTTCTACTCTTTTAAGTATAGCTCTTATGAAAACACCTCACGCACTGAGGCATAAATAACAGAAGTCAATTCAAACAAGTTAAAAAAACAGGAACTTGATTATAAGGATACAGAGGTATCACACAGATAATAAATATGATGTGGCAATCTCTAGCTGTTCACCAAACCCATTTTCTCTTCCTTCTAGGTCCACAGCTTGATAACACTTTTCAGCTTCCTATACAGTTAAATGTAGCCATGCAATGGAGTTCCAGCCAGACGAATGGGAGTGATATGTGCATCATCAAGGCCTGGTCTATAAAACTTCCCATGTATTAAACTCCACATTCATTTCCCATCTGCAGGCTTCATGCTGACCTAGGGAGACCTCTGAAGTCATGTGATGAAAATGGCAGAGCGTCCATCAATCTAGGTTCCTGAATAACTGTGGCACAGAGTCCTCCAGTGTTGCCACCCAACCAACTTAGAACCATCTGGACCTGTTTATGTGAGTGAGAAATAAACTTCTATTGTGTTAGGGCCATTATACACTCTGGAGTCTGTTACAGCAGTTAGCCACCGCTAACTACTACAGAAAAGTGCAATCTGGTCTCAGAAGAGAAAAGAACCAGAAACTGGAAAGCCATCAGGATCCAGGACAGCTACTCTCACAGTCTACTTTTGTCTCCCTCTCTATGGAGCCATAGGCTTTTTCCTGTGCTTCTCTGCGCAGATCTTTATTCTCCCTTCTGGCAGACCATTTCTCTAGCTTCTTTGTGAACATGGAGGAAGATGCGCACCCCAAAACCCTTCAGTTTGCATGTCCTTCAAGAGGCCAGCAGAGACTAGTCACAACTTCAAATTCCTTGGAGAAAGATTTTGATTACTCTGCTTGGGGAAGTATGCATCCCTTTCCCATCAGCTTTTGCTGGGCAGACAGGATTCATGTAGCACAAACAGGGTCACAGGGTTCTGTGAGTAGAAGCACAGGACTTAGAGAAAGCGTGCATCAATTGTCTTGCATTTTTTCCTGCATCAGGGGCAGTCACACATTAACACCAACTGCCAAGCCTCCTGAGAGCCACAGGTAAGAAAGGAAAGACCGCTCTTCAAAAGGCCATGTAAACAGGGTTGTGGGGAAAACCACTGGAGCTAACACTGCAGAGCAGAAGACATGAGAGAGAAGGAAGACTTCATAAATCAGACTCCAAAAATACAAACTATATAGAGAAATACTGTTAGACTTGACTTCAACAAAATTACAGATTTCTGTACAATAAAGAATACCACAAACAGAGCTATAATAGATGACAGACAAGGAAAAGCCCCTGCAACATCCAAAATTGACAGATTAAATGTCTAGAATAGACAAGGAATTCCTACAATTTTATATGAAAATCACAAGAAACCCAAAAGAAAAATGGTCAAAAGCTATGGGTAGGGAACCTACAGAAAAAGAAGCTGAAATGACTAGCAAGTAAATGAAAAGATGATCAAATTCAAAGAAAAAGCAATGAGTAAAATACAAATTAAGATAGTGAGATAGCATTGTTCATACCAATCAGAAGGGCAAAAATGAGAATGGTGGATAACAGCAAAGGTTGGCAAAGATGTCGGGAGGAGGGTAAACAGACACAGCCACTCTGCTAGGAGATCTTAGTGCCATTAAGTATGTCTCTGTCCTGTGTGAGCCTGTGATCCCACTCTGGTGGGTAAATTTCAGAGAAATTCTCAAATAGAATGGTCTATGTACAAATTACAGACTTTATAGACTGTGCGAGAAGGTTTGCTGCGACGATAATGTAGGAGCTACTTGAAGTAACTTTGATTTTGGTAACTGGAAGAATGGAAAAATCAAAATGGAGTGGATAGAAATATGGAATTCTACGCAGCTTTTAGAAATCACACTTTAGATGTACCTACACCAACATGAATCTCTTAAAAAGCACGGCACTGAGTAAAAAGCAAATACCATTATGTAAGCTGAAGACATCATAATTATACTACAGGTCTTTCAAGCAAATATGTAGGTATAGGGACATAAACACAATAGATACATATGAATGGGAAAGGGAATGGGCATGTGGACTGAAGATAAAGGGTTAAAGCGAAAAGAACAAGAAACTTGCACTCATGATGTTAGTAAGGTGCCATAAACTGATGACTATCTCTAAGTCAACGGTGCTCCTCAGGTAAGAAAGAAGGCGGGCGGGCAGGCAGGGAGGTAAGACAGCCAGCCCCTACTAGGTTTGGGAGCTGCTCTCCATCTTGTATCCCTCTCTCAGCCAGCTCCACTCCAATAATCCTCCTTTCCCTCCCAATACTGACTTTGGAGGACACGGAAGTTATGGGAAGAAGTGCTTTTCAAGAGGACAGCAACAAAAGTAGAGCTTCAGAGAGAAGAAAATCAGGTCAACACTCCTTATTCTGGGTGGTGGCTATGTAGCTATTAAATTGTCAAGGATCTTAATATATTAAATGGTGAGTAATGGCTTTAAGGCTATAATGCACTGTCAAAAAAAAAAAAAAAATGCCTAGCCAGCATCCAAAAAGCTAACCTTTCTCTTGGGAGAATCTGATAGATCAGATGGCTAGTGTTCAATAAACTAGATTTAATATTTGTAGTAATATACGTTATTGAATTTCATTATACTGTACTGAGAACGCAGTCTCCAAAACTTGGTATAAAACAAAAGAAAATTAAAAATAAAAGTCAGGTAATGGCACAAAAATATTTTTTTGCATTTCTAAAATTAAAAAATGCTGACAATGCTAAACACTACACCTCTCGCCCCAAAACTTCTATCGTCTGTCAGCCAGGAAGATTTATAGGACAACTACTATGTTCAGGACTCTAGGAGCGAGCCATAAATAAAATAGAAACAAGAGTTCCCACACTGATTTTTAAAAAGTAGTATATTCAAAACAAACGCCAACAAAAAAGGACAGGATATCATGGACATTACTAGATAAACTAAACGTCTAAGCATTAAAAGAATGCAAAGAGAGAAAAAGAAAAAGGAGTCAAATGGGATCAATCACTGAAGGGAACTAGACATAGAATAAAGAAGCAAAGGCATGCCAGAAGGAAAGAACAACTCTGCAACAAGAAAGAGATGAGGAAAAAGAAATAAGAATAAAGAATAAAGAAGGCTAACTACCAAATTAGTTTGGCCCCATTTAGGGAAGTAACAAGAGATAAGGAGAGGGAAGTGGAGGTGGAGGGTTTAAATGCTAATTTGTGGTGTATAAATTTGATACTCTGGGTCTAAGATCAGGGAAATGACTTAATGAAAAGGGTACGTAAAAGGGATTAAATCTAGCATTTGAGTATAGGGCCTAATGCAGAGACAAACTAGGGTATGAGAAATCAACAAGAAGGCAGTAATTAAGCTCTAAAATGTAAGGGCCTGAGGGGCTGGCTGTAACAATAAGGAGGAAGCAACAGATCCAAGGGCTCTGAGCATGGAATGATCAGCAGCATTTACTATTGAACAGAATATAGAACTAAAGAGGGAAAGGGTCAGAAAACTCCAAGGTTAGGAGTTTAATACACTAAGAGAAGATAATGAAAAAACTGGGTGGGCTTATGACAAGGGAAAGACTAAGTACACATTTTTCACACACTAAGTTCCAGGTGTTGGTGGCACATTCAGAGAAATTTTTATTAGGCTACAGTCAGGCTTGAGAAGAAACTCTAAGCTACCTAAATGAAAAAGTTAAAAAATAAAGTGAGCGAACTATTCCAATATTAAAAGTGTTGGTGGGATAGGTGTACTTATGTGCAAAAAGAGGAAGAAAAGAAAATGGAGCTGTCAAAGACCAGAAGCAAACCAGAATCCTAAAAATAAATAAACAAATCATCATCAAAGAAGGGCAGAATTGAAGCAAATGAGAAGTTTAAGAAACTGATATAAGACCAATGACAATCCCTGTTTTTAGACACAATGTATTCTTGAGAAAAGGATGGCCATCCTATGAAATCTTGACTATCCACCTATTTAGACAATAACAGAAACTAATGTACTACAAAGCATCATGTAATCTTCAGAGTCAGAAGGTGGCTTAAAAAAAAAAAAAATCATCCAGTCCTTCAACTAGTATGGAGACAACGAGATATCCACCTGCAAAAGAATGAAGTTGGACCCCTACCTACACTATTTTTAAAAATTAATTCAAAATTGATTAACGACCTAAATGTAAGAAAATTATACAACTCTTAGAAGAAAACAGACATAAATCCTTGTGACCTTGGATTAGGCAATGGTTTTAGATAGGACACCGAAACCACAAAGAAAGAATAGGTAAACTGGACTTCAAATTTTAAAACTTTTCGGCTGCACAGGATACCATCAGGGCACCTGGGTGGCTTAGTCGTTAAGCATCTGCCTTCAGCTCAGGTCATGATCCCAGGGTCCTGGGATCGAGCCCCATATCGGGCTCCCTGCTCAGCGGGAAGCCTGCTTCTCCCTCTCCCACTCCCCCTGCTTGTGTTCCTGGCTCTTGCTATCTCTCTCTGTCAAATAAATAAAATCTCAAAAAAAAAAAAAAAAAAGATACCATCAAGACAGTTAAGACAACATACTGAATGGGAGCAAATATTTGTAAATCATACATCTGGTAAGGTTCTAGCATCCGAAATAAGGAACTCCTTCCACTCAACAATAAAAAGATAAATAACCCAACTAAAAAAGGTCAAAGGCTCTTAATAGACATTTCTCCAAAGAAGATATACAAATGGCCAATAAGCTCATGAAAAGATTTTCAACACCACTAGTCATCAAGGAAATGCAAATTAAACCCACAATGAGATACACTATATTACACTGGCTAGGATACTATAATAAAAAAAAAAAAGAAAGTATTGGCAAGGATGTGGAGAAAATCAAACTCTCATACTCTGCTGATGGGAATGTACAATAGTGTAGCCAGTTTGAAAAACAGCCTAGCAGTTCTTCAAAAGGGTAAACAAAGTTTCCATATGACCCAGCAATTCTACTCTTAGGTATATACCCAAGAAGAATAGGCTCCCACAAAAACTTGTACAAAAATGTTCATAGCAGCATTATTCAAAATTACCAAAAAGTCCATCAACTACCAATAAATGGATAAATACAATGTGGTATACCCATGCAATGGAGTATTATTTGGCCATAAAAAAGAATGAAGTACTGATACATGCTACAATATGGATGAACTTTGCAAACATTATGCTAAGAAAAAAAAAAAGAGAAAAGAAAAAGAAAACGCCAGTCATGCAAGACTATATATTACATGATTCCATTAATATGAAGTGTCCAGAACAGGCAAATCTATGGAGACAGAAAGTAGATTAGTGGTTGCTTAGGGCTGGCAGCGGCCGGGGGGCGGGGGGGCGCGGGGAGGCAGAAAGGAAAGTGACTGCTAATGGGTATGGAATTTTTTGTGTGTATGTGGGAGGGCTGGTAAAAATTTCTAAAATTGATTGTGGTGATAGTTGCACAACTCTGACTATATTAAAAACCACTGACTGTACACTTTAAATAGATAAATTGCCTGGTATGTGAATTATATCTCCAAGTTTTTAAAATAAAATCATCTAGTCTAACCACATGAGTTCAATACCCTCACCTTCCCTAAATGGAGATCTAACTTTGCTGAATACAATCAAACAGGAAATTCAGTATTGCCCCCAGGAAGCTCATGCCACCTCTGAACAACTCTGTTAGAATAGTCTTTATATTGAATTAATAAGTGAGTAATGGGCAGAAGAAAGGAAATAAAATGTAGAGTTTCAAACAGTAGGGAAACGTGACTGATAAAAAGCTTGTAGACTGGAAGAAGGGCTGAAAAGTGGAGGAAAACTATTTTCAAAGGTAAGAGAAGGAACTGGAGAGCAATGGAACAGATAGGCTAGGTGGTAAAAATAGGTTTTTATCATAGGAGAAATCTCAGCATTTTCTATTTGGTATAATACTTCACATAATTTACCACTGAACACTTAAGTGTGCCAGACACAGATTAAAATGATAAATAAAACAGGGGCACCTGGGTGGTGCAGTCATTTAAGCGTCTGACTCTTGGTTTTGGCTCAGTCATGATCTCGGAGTAAGGGGCATGGAGCCCTCATCCCGCTTCATGCTCAGCTCGGAGTCGGCTTGAGATTCTCCTTCTTCCTCTGCCCCTCCCACTCATGTGTGCGCTCTCTCTCCCTAAAATAAATCTTTAACATATCCTAATAAAAAAAAAATAAATGATAAATAAAACAGTCCCTATCTTTAAATTAAAGAGTTTACAGGAGGGAGGAGCAAGATGGCGAAGGAGTAGGAGACCTGAATTTAGTCTGGTCCCAGGAATTCAGCTAGATAGGGATCAAACCATTCTGAACACCTATGAACTCAACAGGAGATCGAAGAAAAGAATAGCAGTAACTATGAACAGAAAAGCGAGCACTTTCTGGAAGGTAGGATGTGCAGAGAAGTGAATCCGAGGCGATATTCCGGAGGATAGACGGCGGGGAGGGGGCCTCCGGCGGCCGTTTCTGGCAAGTGCTAGAGCCGCGGAGCACAAAATTGGACCTTTTAGAAGTCGGCTCCACTGAGGGACGTTGCTCCAGTGGCTAAGCGGGGGGTGGAACCCTCCCGGGACAGTGTGGTCTCAGAACCCTCGGGGTCACAGAAAGACCGGGGGTGCCTGAGTGCGGCAGAGCTCCCAGGTATCGGAGCGGGGAAGCCCGCTGCAGAGAGGGGAGCCGAGGTGTGGGCTCTCAGCTCGGGGTTGCCATAAACCGCGATGGGCGACACGGTCGGGCCACTGCTCCTCCAGCAGGGACCCAACAAGGGGCAGATCCGGGGAGACTCCCCTTCCTCCCCCGGGGGGAGCGGCGCAGGAGCGCACCACAGGGATCTGCGGCGTTTGGAGACTCCACACGGGGTCGGGTGCCAGAGATAGCAACGCTTGGTCACAGGCCGGGTGAGCACGGAGTGCGGCCGGAGACCGGGGAGACGGGAGTGACTGACTGCTTTTCTCTGGGGGCGCACTGAGGAGCGGGGCCCCGAGTTCTCGGCTCCTCCAAGGTGGAGATTGGGAGGCCGCCATTTTCACTGTTGTCCTCCAAAGCTGTACGAAAGCTTGCAGGGAACAAAAGCTCCCGAGAGCAAACCCGAGCAGATTGCTTAGCCCTGACCCACAAGGGTGGGACAATTCCGCCTCCGGCAAAGACATGTGGGAACCACAGCAACAGGCCCCTCCCCCAGAAGATCAGCAAGAACAGCCAACAAGCCAAGACCAAGTTTACCGATCAAGGAGAACGGGAGAACTCCAGGGCTAGGGGAATACTGCACACAGAATTCATGGTTTTCCCATGATTCTTTAGTCTTTCAAAGTTAATTTTTTTTAATTGTCTTTATTTTTCTTTTTCCCCTTTTTCAACCAACATCTTATCAATCCCTTTTTTAAAAAACATTTTTATTTTTCATTTTTAGAGTCATATTCTATCCCTTCATAGTAGTTACCCTTATTTTTGGCATATATAAGTTGTTCTCTTTAAAATTTTGAGATACAGTTTCTTCTAACAGATCAAAATATACCCTAAATCTCTAGTGTATGGCTTTGTTCTAGTCTCCTGCCTGATCACATTCTCTTTTTTTTTCTTAAATCCTCTTCTTTTTTCAAACTTATCAATTCTTTTTATTAAATTTTTTATAATTTTCATCTTTACAGGCATATTCCATCCCTCCACTGTATCAACCCTTTTTTTTGTACATATGTCTGTATGTATGTATTTTCTTTAAAATTTTGGGAGGAACTTTCTTCTAACAGACTAAAATACACCCAAAATCTAGTGCGTGGCACTGATCTATGCACCAGCCTGATCATATCTGATCATATTGTTGTTTTGTTTTGTTTTGTTCTGTTTTTCTTTGTTTTTATTTTCTTTTTCTCCTTTTTTCTTTCTTTCCCTTTCTTTTCCCCTGGTTTCAGGTCTTTTCTGATTTGTTTAGAGTATATTTTCTGGGGACGTTGGTACCCTGTTAGCATTTTGTTCTCTCATTCATCTATTCTCCTCTGGACAAAATGACAAGACGGAAAAAATCACCTCAACAAAAAGAACAAGAGGTAGTACCGTCTGCCAGGGACCTACTCAATACGGACATTAGTATGATGTCGGACCTAGAGTTCAGAATCATGATTTTAAAGATACTAGCTGGGCTTGAAGAAAGCATGGAAGTTATTAGAGAATCCCTTTCTGGAGAAATAAAAGAACTAAAATCTAACCAAGTCGAAATCAAAAAGGCTATTAATGAGATACAATCAAAAACGGAGGCACTAACTGCTAGGATAAATGAGGCAGGAGAGAGAATCAGCGATAAAGAAGACCAAATGATGGAAAATAAAGAAGCTGAGGAAAAGAGATAAACAACTACTGGATCACGAGGGCAGAATTCGAGAGATAAGAGATACCATAAGACGAAACAACATTAGAATAATTGGGATCCCAGAAGAAGAAGAAAGAGAGGGGCAGAAGGTATATTGGAGCAAATTATAGCGGAGAAGTTCCCTAATGTGGGGAAGGAAACAGGCATAAATCCAGGAGGCACAGAGAACCCCTCTCAAAATCAATAAAAATAGAACACCCCGACATCTAATAGTAAAACTTACAAGTCTCAGAGACAAAGAGAAAATCCTGAAAGCAGCTCGGGAAAAGAGATACGTAACCTATAATTGTAGAAATATTAGATTGGCAACAGACCTATCCAGAGACCTGGCAGGCCAGAAAGGACTGGCATGATATCTTCAGGGCACTAAACGAGAAAAATATGCAGCCAAGAATACTATATCCAGCTAGGCTATCACTGAAAATAGAAGGAGAGATAAAAAGCTTCCAGGACAAACAAAAACTAAAGGAATTTGCAAACACGAAACCAGCCCTACAAGAAATATTGAAAGGGGTCCTTGAAGCAAAGAGAGAGCCTAAAAGCAGCATAGACCAGAAAGGAACACAGACAATATACAGTAACAGTCACCTTACAGGCAATACAATGGCACTAAATTCATATCTTTCAATAGTTACCCTGAATGTAAATGGGCTAAATGCCCCAATCAAAAGACACAGGCTATCAGACCGGATTAAAAAACAAGACCCATCGATATGCTGTCTGCAAGAGACCCAGTTTAGACCCAAAGACACCCCCAGATTGAAAGTGAGGGGGTGGAAAACCATTTACCATGCTAATGGACACCAAAAGAAAGCTGGGGTGGCAATCCTTCTATCAGACAAATTAGATTTTAAAACAAAGACTGTAATAAGAGATGAGGAAGGACACTATATCCTACTTAAAGGGTCTATCCAACAAGAAGATCTAACAATTGTAAATATCTATGCCCCTAACATGGGAGCAGCCAATTATATAAGGCAATTAATAACAAAAGCGAAGAAACACATTGACAACAATACAATAATAGTGGGGGACTTTAACACCCCCCTCATTGAAATGGACAGATCATCTAAGCAGAAGATCAACAAGGAAATAAAGACTTTAAATGAAACACTGGACCAAATGGACTTCACAGACATATTCAGAACATTCCATCCCAAAGCAACAGAATACACATTCTTCTCTAATGCCCATGGAACATTCTCCAGAATTGATCACATCCTAGATCACAAATCAGGTCTCAACTGGTATCAAAAGACTGGGATCATTCCCTGCATATTTTCAGACCACAATGCTTTGAAACTAGAACTCAATCACACGGGGAAAGTCGGAAAGAACTCAAATACATGGAGGCTAAAGAGCATCCTACTAAAGAATGAATGGGTCAACCAGGAAATTAAAGAAGAATTTAAAAAATTCATGGAAACCAATGAAAATGAAAACACAACTGTTCAAAATCTTTGGGATACAGCAAAGGCAGTCCTGAGAGGAAAGTATATAGCAATACAAGCCTTTCTCAAGAAACAAGAAAGGTCTCAAATATACAGCCTAACCCTACACCTAAAGGAGCTGGAGAAAGAACAGCAAATAAAGCCTAAACCCAGCAGGAGAAGAGAAATAATGAAGATCAGAGCAGAAATCAATGAAATAGAAACCAAAAGAACAGTAGAACAGATCAACGAAACTAGGAGCTAGTTCTTCGAAAGAATTAACAAGATTGATAAACCCCTGGCCAGACTTATCAAAAAGAAAAGAAAAATGACCCAAATCAACAAAATCATGAATGAAAGAAGAGAGATCACAACCAACACCAAAGAAATACAAACAATTATAAGAACATATTATGAGCAACTCTGTGCCAGCAAATTAGATAACCTGGAAGAAATGGATGCATTCCTAGAGCTGTATCAACTACCAAAATTGAACCAGGAAGAAACAGAAAACCTGAACAGACCTATAACCACTAAGGAAATTGAAGCAGTCATCAAAAATCTCCCAACAAACAAAAGCCCAGGGCCAGATGGCTTCCCAGGGGAAGTCTACCAAACATTTCAAGAAGAATTAATACCTATTCTTCTGAAACTGTTCCAAAAAA
>NW_027397111.1:8888380-8891427 GCF_003265705.2 Callorhinus ursinus | reverse complement strand
CACCAAAGAAATACAAACAATTATAAGAACATATTATGAGCAACTCTGTGCCAGCAAATTAGATAACCTGGAAGAAATGGATGCATTCCTAGAGCTGTATCAACTACCAAAATTGAACCAGGAAGAAACAGAAAACCTGAACAGACCTATAACCACTAAGGAAATTGAAGCAGTCATCAAAAATCTCCCAACAAACAAAAGCCCAGGGCCAGATGGCTTCCCAGGGGAATTCTATCAGACATTTAAAGAAGAATTAATACCTATTCTCCTGAAACTGTTCCAAAAAATAGAAATGGAAGGAAAACTTCCAAACTCATTTTATGAGGCCACCATTACCTTGATCCCAAAACCAGACAAAGACCCCATCAAAAAGAATTACAGACCAATATCCTTGATGAACATGGATGCAAAAATTCTCACCAAAATACAAGCCAGTAGGATCCAACAGTACATTAAAAGGATTATTCACCACGACCAAGTGGGATTTATCCCTGGGCTGCAAGGTTGGTTCAACATCTGCAAATCAATGTGATACAATACAGTAACAAAAGAAAGAACAAGAATCATATGATCCTCTCAATAGATGCAGAAAAAGCATTTGACAAAGTACAGCATCCTTTCTTGATCAAAACTCTTCAGAGTATAGGGATAGAGGGTACATAACTCAATATCATAAAAGCCATTTATGAAAAACCTACAGCAAATATCATTCTCAATGGGGAAAAACTGAGAGCTTTCCCCCTAAGGTCAGGAACGTGGCAGGGACGTCCACTATCACCACTGCTATTCAACATAGTATTAGAAGTCCTAGCCACAGCAATCAGACAACAAAAAGAAATCAAAGGCATCCAAACTGGCAAAGAAGAAGTCAAACTCTCACTGTTTGCAGATGATATGATACTTTATGTGGAAAACCCAAAAGACTCCACCCCAAAACTGCTAGAACTCATACAGGAATTCAGTAAAGTGGCAGGATATAAAATCAATGCACAGAAATCAGTGGCATTCCTATACACCAACAAGACAGAAGAGAGAGAAATTAAGGAGTCGATCCCATTTACAATTGCACCCAAAACCATAAGATACCTAGGAATAAATCTAACCAAAGAGGCAAAAGATCTGTACTCAGAAAACTATAAAATACTCATGAAAGAAATTGAGGAAGACACAAAGAAATGGAAAAACGTTCACGCTCATGGATTGGAAGAACAAATATTGTGAAGATGTCAATGCTACCTAGAGCAATCTACACATTCAATGCAATCCCCATCAAAATACCATCCACTTTTTTCAAAGAAATGGAATAATCCTAAAATTTGTATGGAACCAGAAAAGACCCCGAATAGCCATAAGAATGTTGAAAAAGCAAAGCAAAGCTGGCGGCATCACAATTCCAGACTTCCAGCTCTATGACAAAGCTGTCATCATCAAGACAGTATGGTACTGGCACAAAAACACACATGGAGCAATGGAACAGAACAGAGTCCAGAAATGGACCCTCAACTTTATGGTCAACTCATCTTTGACAAAGCAGGAAAGAATGTCCAATGGCAAAAAGACAGTCTCTTCAACAAATGGTGTTGGGAAAATTGGACAGCCACATGCAGAAGAATGAAACTGGACCATTTCCTTACACCACACACAAAAATAGACTCAAAATGGTTGAAACACCTAGATGTGAGACAGGAGTCCATCAAAATCCTAAAGGAGAACACAGGCAGCAACCTCTTTGACCTCAGCCGCAGCAACTTCTTCCTAGAAACATTGCCAAAGGCAAGGGAAGCAAGGGCAAAAATGAACTATTGGGATTTCATCAAGATAAAAAGCTTTTGCACAGCAAAAAAAGAAAAGAAAAGAAAAGTCAACAAAACCAAAGACAACCGACAAAATGGGAGAAGGTATTTGCAAATGACATATCAGATAAAGGGCTAGCATCCAAAATCTAAAAAGAACTTATCAAACTCAACACCCAAAGAACAAATAATCCAATCAAGAAATGGGCAGAAGACATGAACAGACATGTTTCCAAAGAAGACATCCAAATGGCCAACAGACACATGAAAACGTGCTCAACATTGCTCGGCATCAGGGAAATCCAAACCAAAACCTCAATGAGATACCACCTCACACCAGTCAGAATGGCTAAAATTAACAAGTCAGGAAATGACAGATGTTGGCAGGGATGTGGAGAAAGGGGAACCCTCCTACGCTGTTGGTGGGAATGCAAGCTGGTACAACCACTCTGGAAAACAGTATGGAGGTTCCTCAAAAAGTTGAAAATAGAGCTACCATGTGTGCCTGGGTGGCTCAGTCGTTAAGCATCTGCCTTCGGCTCAGGTCATGGTCTCAGGGTCCTGGGATCGAGTCCCACATCGGGCTCCCTGCTCCGCGGGAGGCCTGCTTCTCCCTCTCCCACTCCCCCTGCTTGTGTTCCTGCTCTCGCTGTCTGTCAAATAAATAAAATCTTTAAAAAAAATTAAAAAGAAAAAAGAAAATAGAGCTACCATACGATCCAGCAATTGCACTACTGGGTATTTACCCCAGAGATACAAACGTAGGGATCCGAAGGGGTACGTGCACTCCGATGTTTATAGCAGCAATGTCCACAATAACCAAACTGTGGAAAGAGCCAAGATGTCCATCAACAGATGAATGGATAGAAAAGATGTGGTATCTATATACAATGGAATATTATGCAGCCATCAAAAGGAATGAGATCTTGCCATTTGCAACGACATGGATGGAACTGGAGGGTGTTAATGCTGAGTGAAATAAGTCAATCAGAAAGACATGTATCATATGACCTCACTGATATGAGGAATTCTTAATCTCAGGAAACAAACTGAGCGTTGTTGGAGTGGGGGTGGGGTGGGGGGGATGGGGTGGGGTGGCTGGGTGATAGACATTGGGGAGGGTATGTGCTATGGTGAGCACTGTGAATTGTGCAAGACTGTTGAATCACAGATCGGTACCTCTGAAACAAATAATGAAATATATGTTAAGAAAAAAAAAGATAGCAGGAGGGGAAGAATGAAGGGGGGTAAATC
>NW_027397111.1:8820203-8883380 GCF_003265705.2 Callorhinus ursinus | reverse complement strand
AAAAAAAAAAAAAAAGAAAAGAAAAGAAAAGAAAAGAAAAAAAGAAAAAGAAACGGAAGGAAAACTTCCAAACTCATTTTATGAGGCCACCATTACCTTGATCCCAAAACCAGACAAAGACCCCATCAAAAAGAATTACAGACCAATATCCTTGATGAACATGGATGCAAAAATTCTCACCAAAATACAAGCCAGTAGGATCCAACAGTACATTAAAAGGATTATTCACCACGACCAAGTGGGATTTATCCCTGGGCTGCAAGGTTGGTTCAACATCTGCAAATCAATGTGATACAATACAGTAACAAAAGAAAGAACAAGAATCATATGATCCTCTCAATAGATGCAGAAAAAGCATTTGACAAAGTACAGCATCCTTTCTTGATCAAAACTCTTCAGAGTATAGGGATAGAGGGTACATAACTCAATATCATAAAAGCCATTTATGAAAAACCTACAGCAAATATCATTCTCAATGGGGAAAAACTGAGAGCTTTCCCCCTAAGGTCAGGAACGTGGCAGGGACGTCCACTATCACCACTGCTATTCAACATAGTATTAGAAGTCCTAGCCACAGCAATCAGACAACAAAAAGAAATCAAAGGCATCCAAACTGGCAAAGAAGAAGTCAAACTCTCACTGTTTGCAGATGATATGATACTTTATGTGGAAAACCCAAAAGACTCCACCCCAAAACTGCTAGAACTCATACAGGAATTCAGTAAAGTGGCAGGATATAAAATCAATGCACAGAAATCAGTGGCATTCCTATACACCAACAAGACAGAAGAGAGAGAAATTAAGGAGTCGATCCCATTTACAATTGCACCCAAAACCATAAGATACCTAGGAATAAATCTAACCAAAGAGGCAAAAGATCTGTACTCAGAAAACTATAAAATACTCATGAAAGAAATTGAGGAAGACACAAAGAAATGGAAAAACGTTCACGCTCATGGATTGGAAGAACAAATATTGTGAAGATGTCAATGCTACCTAGAGCAATCTACACATTCAATGCAATCCCCATCAAAATACCATCCACTTTTTTCAAAGAAATGGAATAATCCTAAAATTTGTATGGAACCAGAAAAGACCCCGAATAGCCATAAGAATGTTGAAAAAGCAAAGCAAAGCTGGCGGCATCACAATTCCAGACTTCCAGCTCTATGACAAAGCTGTCATCATCAAGACAGTATGGTACTGGCACAAAAACACACATGGAGCAATGGAACAGAACAGAGTCCAGAAATGGACCCTCAACTTTATGGTCAACTCATCTTTGACAAAGCAGGAAAGAATGTCCAATGGCAAAAAGACAGTCTCTTCAACAAATGGTGTTGGGAAAATTGGACAGCCACATGCAGAAGAATGAAACTGGACCATTTCCTTACACCACACACAAAAATAGACTCAAAATGGTTGAAACACCTAGATGTGAGACAGGAGTCCATCAAAATCCTAAAGGAGAACACAGGCAGCAACCTCTTTGACCTCAGCCGCAGCAACTTCTTCCTAGAAACATTGCCAAAGGCAAGGGAAGCAAGGGCAAAAATGAACTATTGGGATTTCATCAAGATAAAAAGCTTTTGCACAGCAAAAAAAGAAAAGAAAAGAAAAGTCAACAAAACCAAAGACAACCGACAAAATGGGAGAAGGTATTTGCAAATGACATATCAGATAAAGGGCTAGCATCCAAAATCTAAAAAGAACTTATCAAACTCAACACCCAAAGAACAAATAATCCAATCAAGAAATGGGCAGAAGACATGAACAGACATGTTTCCAAAGAAGACATCCAAATGGCCAACAGACACATGAAAACGTGCTCAACATTGCTCGGCATCAGGGAAATCCAAACCAAAACCTCAATGAGATACCACCTCACACCAGTCAGAATGGCTAAAATTAACAAGTCAGGAAATGACAGATGTTGGCAGGGATGTGGAGAAAGGGGAACCCTCCTACGCTGTTGGTGGGAATGCAAGCTGGTACAACCACTCTGGAAAACAGTATGGAGGTTCCTCAAAAAGTTGAAAATAGAGCTACCATGTGTGCCTGGGTGGCTCAGTCGTTAAGCATCTGCCTTCGGCTCAGGTCATGGTCTCAGGGTCCTGGGATCGAGTCCCACATCGGGCTCCCTGCTCCGCGGGAGGCCTGCTTCTCCCTCTCCCACTCCCCCTGCTTGTGTTCCTGCTCTCGCTGTCTGTCAAATAAATAAAATCTTTAAAAAAAATTAAAAAGAAAAAAGAAAATAGAGCTACCATACGATCCAGCAATTGCACTACTGGGTATTTACCCCAGAGATACAAACGTAGGGATCCGAAGGGGTACGTGCACTCCGATGTTTATAGCAGCAATGTCCACAATAACCAAACTGTGGAAAGAGCCAAGATGTCCATCAACAGATGAATGGATAGAAAAGATGTGGTATCTATATACAATGGAATATTATGCAGCCATCAAAAGGAATGAGATCTTGCCATTTGCAACGACATGGATGGAACTGGAGGGTGTTAATGCTGAGTGAAATAAGTCAATCAGAAAGACATGTATCATATGACCTCACTGATATGAGGAATTCTTAATCTCAGGAAACAAACTGAGCGTTGTTGGAGTGGGGGTGGGGTGGGGGGGATGGGGTGGGGTGGCTGGGTGATAGACATTGGGGAGGGTATGTGCTATGGTGAGCACTGTGAATTGTGCAAGACTGTTGAATCACAGATCGGTACCTCTGAAACAAATAATGAAATATATGTTAAGAAAAAAAAAGATAGCAGGAGGGGAAGAATGAAGGGGGGTAAATCGGAGGGGGAGACGAACCCATGAAAGATGACGGACTCTGAAAAACAAACTGAGGGTTCTAGAGGGGAGGGGGTGGGGGGAATGGGTTAGCTTGGTGATGGGTATTAAAGAGGGCACTTTCTGCGTGGAGCACCAGGTGTTATACAGAAACAATGAATCATGGAACACTACATCAAGAACTAATGATGTAATTTATGGTGATTAACATAACAATAAAAATGTAAAGAAAAAAAAATAAAGAGTTTACAGATGAGCCATATAGTTCCAGCAACAAGGCAACTGTGCCTTAACCATCAAATCCAATAGATTTTCCCCTCAGGTCTCACTCTTAAGACTTAACTGCAACACAAGAAAATGATTATCACATACTACTCATTCAATAAATATAGGATTAATCTGAATAAATCCCTGTCAAACTTTCTTGCCTTAATCTCAATGGCACACCACTCTCCTGGGTTCTTCTTTTCCAACCAAATGATCCTATTCTTTTGCAGTCTCATGCACAGGTTCTTCTTTAATCCTCTCCCTGAGAGCTTTGTCTCAACATGTTTTTCTTTATCCTTTTTCCATTGACAAACTCATTCTTATGGATCCATTATAAGTTCCAAAATGTATAACTCTAGTTCTGACCTTTCCCCCTCAAGCTCCCATCTCTTACTCTAAATTCCATTAGTATATCCGTCCTTTTAGTCGGACTATCATGTCAAACCTAAAAATGAAACTCATTTTCACCTTCCAAAACCTGCTCTCCTGTGGGTTTTTGTTTATTAAAAAAGTAAACAACCACAAAACAGAGTCATTCTCTCAGACCTTTAGGCTTAAGACCTATAACCTCTGCCACCTGTGACCAAGAAAATTCTTGAGATGGTGGGCTAGGGTCAGAATGCTCAATTTGGAAGAGATTTTTTTTTTTCCATAAAGTTAACTGTCTTCAACAGGGAACAACTTCACCTCTTGGATCTTGGTACTTTATTTCTTAGAACTGAACCCAGGATGTTTAGAAATTCAGTGGCTATAAAACATTTGGAAATAATTTTTTTAAAAAAATTTTTTTAAAAGATTTTATTTATTTGAGAGAGAGAGAATGAGAGATAGAGAGCACGAGAGGGAGGAGGGTCAGAGGGAGAAGCAGACTCCCTGCTGAGCAGGGAGCCTGATGTGGGACTCGATCCCGGGACTCCAGGATCATGACCTGAGCCGAAGGCAGTCGCTTAACCGACTGAGCCACCCAGGCGCCCCTAAAAAAGAAATTTTTAACTAGACATCTCAAGTGTACAAAAAAGTATAAATGATAATGTATGAGCACTTGTATACCTGCCTACCACATAGATGTAACTGGAAGACTTGTGTACTCTCAGAATGTGCACTTTATAGTTTAAGTATATATTCATAAACTACATACAATATTGTCTTGAGTTTTAAAACTTTATATTATGAATGGACAGTAGTGACAGTCGTATAGCAATATGAACATACTTACTGCCACTGAACTGTACATGTACTGGTTAAAATGATAAATTTGTTATGTATATTTTACAATTAAAAAAACCCTTTATATTATATAATACTGTACTCATTCTTCTGCAACTTCCCTTTTCTGCTCTTTTTCTGGGTGGGGATTAATATTTTGGCCTACAAATGCACCATGTTGATTTGATATATGTAGGTCCAGTTCATTCACTCGAACTAGGCAGTTCGAGTGTGTCCGTTATCACAATTTATTCACCTCCTCCCGAGCTGATGAATACTTAGGTTATTTTCTATTTTTCACTATTATAAATGTTCTACTTTATAAAAGCTACATTACAAAGAGGATTTGTGGTTTTTAAAAAATTTTACTTAAAAAAACAGCTCAAGAAGGACGCCTGGGTGGCTCAGTCAGTTGAGCATCTGTCTTCGGCTCAGGTCATGATCCTGGAGTCCTGGGATCGAGCCCCAAGTCAGGCTCCCTGCTCAGCTGTGAGCCTGCTTCTCCCTCTCCCTCTGCTCCTCCCCCACCCCACCCTCTCTCTCTCCAATACATTAAAAATTAAAAAAAAAAAAAACAGCTCAAGAGACCAGGATATTAAAGATATTAGAACATTAAAACTGCACTTTTCAAAATAGAAAACAGCTGTGTTCACTATCTCTGTATGCACTTAAGTATTCTCTAAAATGGGACTTGACTAAATCCTAATTGTTTATTGAAAGCTTTCCCCATATTTAGGTTTATTTAATTATTAAAATTTCACTTAGCATATCATTTAAGCTTGACTACAAACTTAATGGATTTTACAGAGTGAAGTTCTACTTTCCCTTGTTAATAACCATCCTTTTTGCTAAAAACAAAAACTCTAACACTGTTAACAGAAGAGCTTTCTGAAAGCAGCATTAAACCATCTGCAACATTTCATTCTTAAGACAAATAAATCAATAAATAACTGGATATGTTTATATTTGATTACTGCAGTTTAAGAAAGATCCTTATGGGCCAATTCCTTTTTTTTTTTTTAATGTTTTATTTATTTATTTGACACAGAGAGAGACAGCACAGCAGGGGGAGTGGCAGGCAGAGGGAGAGGGAGAAGCAGGCTCCCCGCTGAGCAGGGAGCCCGATGTGGGACTCGATCCCAGGACCCTGGGATCCTGACCTGAGCCGAAGGCAGACGCTTAACCATCTGAGCCACCCAGGCACCCTGGGCCAATTCCTTAAGATATGTAAGCTTCTCCCTAAATAATGAGGAAATTCTAGAGGCCAAATTTAATTCGGCTTTACTTAAAGTGGAGCCTGGGACCACAGCTGACTGCTCCTCATCAGTCTCCTCCAGGGGTCCCTCATCTTGTTACATTCCTCTCCTACCTAAAGCTGTGCTCTGCCCACCACTGCTTTGATGTTTTCTGCTAATTTAACCATATCTTTTTTTCCATCTTTTACCAACTTCCCCACTCCCAAATTACGCTATATTCTATTAAGAGATACTTGTGTGTCTAAATTGCTCAGCACAGGGCCTAGTCCGTATACCCTATGCATGTGAATTATTACTGTTTTGTTAGGAGTCACCTGCCTAAAGCATAATTCTAACGGGTCTTGCCATTTTCTCCCATCAAAAGCTTTCAGTGGTTTCAACACAAGACTGTTACACAGTCAGTAAAGAGTAAAATCAGTACTATCTTTTCAGAGTTATTAGTTAAGATACTGGCTAGGCCTCCAACTATTTAAGTGGAGTTTAAATAAACCTTTTTTTTTTTTTTTTTTTTTTAAGATTTATTTGAGAGCGAGCGAGCAAGCACGAGCAGGGAAAGGGGGAAGGGAGAAGCAGACTCTCCGCTGAGCAGGGAGCCCGATGAGGGGCTCGATCCCAGGACCCCGGGATCATGACCTGAGCCAAAGACAGATGTTTAATGGACTGATCCACCCAGATGCCCTCAAATGAGCCTTTCTAGAGCTCATTTTCATCATCAGTAAAATGGATATAATTGGGGTTGTTACACAGATTGTTCAGGGTTGTTACAAGGATTACAGATTAGGGGCACCTGAGTGGCTCAGTGGTTAAATGTCTGCCTTCAGCTCAGGTCATGATCCCAGGGTCCTGGGATGGAGCCCACATCAGGCTCCTTGCTCAGTGGGGAGCCTGCTTCTCCTTCTCCCTCTCCCTCTGCCTGCTGCTCCCCCTGCTTGTGCTCACCTGTGCATGCACATGCACTCTCTTTCTGTCAAATAAAATCTTAAAAAAGATTAGATTAAATATCATATACAATGCACCCTGCATGCACAGTGGGTATTTAACAAATTCTGGTTTTGCCTTCCCTACAAACTGAATTTCTAAACAACTGAATTCTATAATCTAGTCCAAAAGTACCTCTTCATATTTCTTTCCCATTACATACTCCTGATCCAGCCTAACTAGACTTCTCACCATGCTTTGAGCCTGCCTTGTGATTCTTACCTCTAAGCCTTTGCTTTTTGCTGACTCCAGTGATTTTGCTTTTCTCTCCAACTCCACATGTCTAAATCTAGCTTATCCTTCAGGGCCCAGGCCAAATACTGCCAACATCCCCAATGCTTTTTCTCATCTCATCCCCATGCACTTAGAACACATTGCTTGATCTTCTTTAATTGCACTTATCACAACTGGCCTTATTCAAAAGTTTATTTAGGTGCCTTACAGCCTCTCCTTGAATGGACTAAGAAACAGAAATAGATAAAACCTTCCTCTAAGTACTATTTCTACCCAGTTTTATTCAGTGCTGACTAAAACTTATAAATCCTATCAGAGCACCAGAGAAGATGCCTCTGACATCCAGAAGCTGGCCTGGTACTATCAGCTAGGCCTTGGTGTTGGTATGAGCTGGCTTCACACTCACAGTTAGGTCTTGGTGTTCTCCTGTTAAACGTCAGGAATTTCAGAACATCAACATTAAACAAGGCCATTCTGTGACCACCGTGGATCAAGATGAAAGAGTAAGACCACTTTGTAATCTTCCTGAACACAGACAAAATATGAATACTGTCCAAGCTAAAAAAATATCAAAAAGCTCCCATTCCTGGATAATGAGGGACTGCTGCTTCTTCATTAATTACAGCTTCAGCCCTTCTCTAGTCTGTTCCCCCTTTAGATAAACTCTATTAAGATATCCAGCCATCCAGCCACAGAATTTGCCTCACTTCCTGATGGCATCCAATCCAGAGCAAAGCCCCACATCCTTAAACCTTCTTCAAAAATCACCTAACACATGCCCACATCCTATAATAAAGTTTTTCTAACAATCTTACTGTGATGTTGCAAGCTTCCCCATGGTGTGCATTCTCCCTTGCTAAAAGTAATAAATCCAACTTCTTTAACTACAGGCATTCCTTGTGCTCTGTGGCTGACGGACAAATTATGAACTTCTTGAATAAAAGTCTAGGGTATGCTCTGGGTCTTGCATGCTGTACACTCTGCTGAATTGATCTGGATGACTATACTGGACCTGCTGGCCTTTACTGGAATCTCAAGACACAGCGCAGTTATTCTCAGGACTAAAAATAATTTATTACTACATTATCCTGAGTGGTTTTTAGTTTTGAGTATACAAAATGGCAGCCAGGGTGACTGGTAAGAGGTGCTCCTTACCCACAACTCTGCTCTACACTCATTCCCCTAGAAGTTTCTGAACTTGAAAAAGTGCCTAATTTACATGTATTCACAGGCTCTCAAACTGTCTCTTCCCTTCTCTGACACTCTTTCAGAGCAGATACTGAGGTTTCATTAGGAGAAAAGAAAAGGTAAGGGACCAAAATACATTCATCCTCAAGTACTTATATACCAAAACAAAGAGCTAACTTAAGATAAATATGTATATGTATTATATATGCATGTATATATACATATATGGACACATAACTATACATACATGTGTATATATTTCCACATCTTAGATAGTTCTAGACCCAGTGGGCAGAACTTACCTGAGGAAAACATGGTGACTTAAAAGAGTCTGAGCTATTTCAGAGGAACAGGGCCACTGGGGAGGTACTGGTAAGGAAACCTACTTGTAAGTACTCAAAGTGAGTCCCTCACTGGAAAACATGGGCAGGCAGGATCAGGAGGAGAGATGCCAGATAGGACATTATCATGGGAGCACTCCAGGATCCAGCTATGGAGGTGGTGAGCAGGACTCTCCTGAAGCTGACTCTAGCACAGAAGCAGCATACTGTCATCTTGGAGGGCTTCAACTACTCTGGCACCTGTCCGAAGTCTCAGTGTGCTGACCTTGGAACAGCTGACAAACTCCTGACCTTGCGTGCTGAGGCTTTCGTGTTAAACAGGTGCAGAAGGTGAGAGGAAGGGAACTGCTACTTTGGCCGAAGAAGAAATTGGTCGGTGAAACAAAAAGAGAACTGTAGGAGAAAGGGACCATGCCAACTCAGTATTTGTGGCAGCAAAGCAGGGGTCATGTGGCACAGGTCCTAGGAAGGCAGAACTAAGTTCTGAAAACAAACAGCCCCATGGCAGGAGACCCTTTCTAAGAGGAAAGCTTTTTCTGTCTTTTTTTTTTTTTTTTAAGATTTTATTTATTTGGGCGCCTGGGTGGCTCAGTTGGTTAAGCGACTGCCTTCGGCTCAGGTCATGATCCTGGAGTCCCGGGATCGAGTCCCGCATCGGGCTCCCTGCTCAGCGGGGAGTCTGCTTCTCCCTCTGCCCCTCCCCCCTCTCTTGTGCTCTCTCTCTCTCTCTCTCATTCTCGCTCTCTCAAATAAATAAAATCTTTAAAAAAAATAAAAGAATTAAAAAAAAAGATTTTATTTATTTGACAGAGACAGACAGTGAGAGAGGGAACACAAGCAGCGGGAGTGGGATCATGACCTGAACCGAAGGCAGACGCTTAACGACTGAGCCACCCAGGTGTCCCTAAGAGGAAAGCTCTTAAAATGCATTGCTGCTTGAGCATTTCAAAAATTGTCAAGCAGATAGGAAAGCCAGAGGGGGCGGGGAAAAAAAAAAAAAAAAAAAAAAAGATGTACAGGTAGTTCTTCTAAAAGAACAGAGAAAAGATGAACAAAGAGACACATAAGTGAAAGAGTGGCAAGACTTGGAAGAACCCCAGGAGGCCAAGGTCCAAAATAAGATTTATAAAAAGGCTAGCCAAAGCAAACGGAGTATTTTTAGAGCAAAAAAGGCAATTTACCTGATGATAAAATGTAATTCTGAGGAAGCAGAACTTCTGAACTTCTATTTTGCTTCCATATTCTCTATCAAAGGGACTAAACTTTGGGTTAAATGAAAGAGAATCAGCAATCCTAAAGACAAAAATAAAGTCCCAGATGGGTGAGGAGAATAAGTTCGTCCACTAAGCAATTTCTACCACTAAAAAACCTGCAAGAAAAGTCCTTAAGCTAAAAGAAAATTTAAAGAAATTATATTGATAGAGAAAATTTTAAAGAAAGGAGTAGGTGATTATTGTTCCAGTTTGCAAAAGGTGGATGGTGGACTTTTCACCCATAGAGAAGTGAGCACACTGTAGCTTAGACTAGAGTCTAAAAAGGATTCTTCAGGGGGCGCCTGGGTGGCTCACATGGTTAAGCGTCTGCCTTTGGCTCAGGTCATGATCCCAGGGTCCTGGGATCGAGCCCCACATCGGGCTCCTGGCTCAGCGAGGAGCCTGCTTCTCCCTACTCATGCTTTCTATCTGTGTCTCAAATGAATAAATAAAATCTTTAAAAAAAATAAAAAGGATTCTTCAGGAGATTGTGAGGCAGACGGCAGAGAAGGAGGGTCCTGAGCTTAAGTCGCGGACACACTCAGAGATAGCGGCTGTATCTGTGCCACTGACTCTGAGAATGACCCGAAGGCTGGCAGAACAGTGCTCCCACATTTCATCCTAGGGAGAATCGAGGAGGAAGGCCACATCGAAAAAGGGCAGAGGAGCAGAGCTGAGACTGGGGACAAACCCAGGTAAGACTAACCACAAATGCGAAGGATGCCACAAGCATGGAGAAGTTAGAGGATCAGAGCCCACCCAAGGCTCTGGGGACCCACGCTGGGAAGATGAGTCCCCATTAACATCTTGCTTTGGGGGAAAAAAAAAAAATCAGTGGAGCTTAACTTAGCTTTTAAAATCAGTGGGGTTTAACTCTGGGTACTTTAAAAATCAACCAGCTTAACTCCAGGAAAGCCAAAGGGAGATAGGAAACTGAGTCTTTGCCTTAAAGCATGATAAATAACTTGGCTCTAAACACAGCATAGAAACAACAGTTTGAAAAGTGCCTGAGGCACACATGACAGAGATGTATTTACTTCTCTCAGAACATGTGCTGGAGGGGCGCCTGGGCGGCTGCCTTCGGCTCAGCTCAATGTCCCAGGGTCCTGGGATCGAGCCCCGCATTGGGCTCCCTGCTCGGTGGGAAGCCTGCTTCTCCCTCTCCCACTCCCCCTGCTTGTGTTCCCTCTCTGTGTCTCTGTCAAATAAATAAAATCTTAAAAAAAAAAAAAAGAACATGCTGGAGGCACAGGTATCTTCAGGAGAGTTCAACAACAAAAGTGCTGGCAAGCGCCATTTCTCTCCCCTCCCCAAGCCTAGATAGCCAGACACTTGGAAAAACCAGCACGAACACTCTCCACCTATTTTACTAGTAACATGTGTGCAGTCTCACCTTCCCCTGCACAGCCTGGCAGGCATCTCTCCAAAGCGGCTCCCGCCCCACCATACCCTGCAAACCACCCAGCAAGGACCAGCGCCACTCCAAAGGGAATCTTGTGCTGGGGAGAGTGAAAGCTAACCCCACACACCGGTGCCCCTGCAGTTCCAGCAGCCAAGCCTTTTCACTGGCCACAAAAGGAAAAAGCCCTGCCTCCTGGTGTGTCTGCAACTGTGACAGAAAGACCAAGTGCAGAAATCAAGACTGACTGCTAACCCTGCCCACCTATGTTCCAAAACAAAGTGAACAGCACAAAATGGACAAAACCTAGATGAGCAGCAATCAAAAAAAAAAAAAATAGCAGCTTAGCATTCTAATATACCAACAAGGTCAGCAAGTAAAATGCCAAAAATCTAAAGCAATCCTCAGGATGCATTAAAAGAAGTAGAGAGTTTTTAAAAGGAGGGTGGGGGTGGGGGGAGGCAACAGGTTTGCTCTTCCATGAGCTAACAGGCTTCCACTTGCTATTTGCCTTCTAGAGAGGCTGTTTTGAGATACTTGGAACTAGGTCATATGAGGAATGGATGAACTCCTACAGATGTCAACATAGGAAAAAAGACTGAAAAAGGGGACGTGATGCTAGTCTTCAAATTCCTGAACTCACCATCTTTCCCTTTCATCTATTTTCCTCCATTCCTATTTTGGTGAAGGGCATCACCATCTGTCTATTCACCTAAGCTAATAACTTGAGACTAATCCAAGATGCCTCTCTCCCCATCACCTTTCAATTCTATTTAAAAATGGCTCTTAAGTGGCGCCTGGGTGGCTAGTCGGTTAAAGGTCCAACTCTTGATTTTGGCTCAGGTCATGATCTCAGGGTCGTGAGATCGAGCCCCACGTCAGTCTTAGCGTGGAGTCTGCTTGAGATTCTCTCTCTCCCTTTGCCCCTCCCCACACTCATGCGTGCACGAGTGTGCACACGCTCTCTCAAGTAAATCTTTAAAAATGGCTCTTAAGCTGAAATTTCTGACAATGTTAAATAAATTTCAAATCATAAAAACATAAAAATAAAAACCAGAGAACTACAATAAGAATTTTAAAAAGCTCTTAAAATTGTTCTCCTCCCTCTTACCCAGTGATGACAGCCTCCCCTGCTCTATTTCCTCCTTCCTCCAGTACCCCTATATCCCTTTGGGAATCTCTCTCAACTTCACAGTGGTTAATCAGTATATTCTTTCTACCCAAAGCACTGCAAGTAACTTAATTCAAGCCATTACAATGCATGGATAGGTTAGTCAGACCTACTGAGAAAGAACGAGGGTTGGGGGTACAGGCTAGGTTAGAGTGAGGTGGGAGTGAAGGAAGAGTTTAAAAGAAAAGACATGCTCCTTCTCTGGACAGTGGAATGTGAGAGGTGATGTCTGGTGCTGTTGCAACCACTGCTGCTATCCTGAGAGAGCTGTCAGAGGACAGAGCCAACGTGAGAAGGAACTCGGAAGTGAAATGCACACATAAAATCAGAGCTGGAGCTCTGAACAGATGGTGATTCTCTGGATCAGACAACACTAAAGGCCAGTTCTAACACAAGGTCTTTTCATTTGTACAAAGCAATAAATCCCCTTTTTGCCTTAAGACAGTTCAAGTTGAATTTTCTGTCATTTGTCATGAAGATCCTAACCGATGAGCTCAACAACACTGATTTAATGATGCTCATGCGGCCTCAACCAGAGTACAGCAACTATCTTCTCCTTACAGAGATCCTCACCATGCAGTTCCTACAGTGCTGCCAGGATGTCCTTTCTGAAACCAGACTGGAGGCTTATCTTCTACTTACAAGCTTACAGTGGCCTCTTCTACCTTTGAAATAAAATCCAAACTCCTTAAGGACGTCAGAAAAAAAAAAATCTTCAGTTTGGCCCCTGCCAACATCTCTGGTCTCACCTCTGGTCAAAATGAAAAACTTTTCTTCTTAAAAGGACACCAGCAAGAAAGCGAAGACAACCCACTGAGTGGGAGAAAATATTTGTAAATTACGTATCTGATAATGGGTTTATTACCTAAAGAACTGTTAAAACTCAATGAAAAGATAAGTAACCCAATTTAAGAATAGGCACAAGATCTGAATAAGACATTTCTCCAAAGATGATACACAAATAGCCAATATACACACAAAAAGATGCTCAATGTCATTAGTCATCAGGAAAACGCAAATAAAACCACAATGAGATATCACTTCACACCCACTAGGATGGCTGTGATCAAACAGGCAGACAATAAGTATTGGTAAGATGTGGAGAAACTAGAATGCTTATACATTGCTGGTAGAAATGTTAAATGGTGCAGGCACTTTCGCAAACAGTGTAGCAGGTGCTCAAAAAGTTAAAAACAGAATAATCATATGATCCAGAAATTTCATTCTTCATTCCAGCCACACTAAAATGCTCATATTTCCCAAATGTATATGCCCAAGAAAAATGAAAACATGTCTACCTAAGTTTGTATTCAAATGTTAATAGCAGCATTATATATATAAAAAATATAAACAACCCAAATGTCCAACAGACGGATGGATTAATAAAATGTGGTATATCCACACAGTGGAATATTATTCAGCCATTAAAAAGTAATGAAGTACTGGGATGCCTGGGTGGTGCAGTCAGTTAGGTGTCTGACTCTTGCTCTCGGCTTAGGTCGTGATCTCACGGTGGTGAGATCGGGCCCCACGTTGGGCTCCACACTCAGTGTCAAGTCTGCTTGGGTTTCTCTCTCCTTCTTCCTCTGCTCCTCCCCCTCACTCTAAAAAATTTTTTTAAAAAATGAAGTACTGATACACGCTACAACATGGATGAACCTTGAAAACATGCTGAGCAAAAGAAGCTAGTCACAAAAGATTGCATATTGTATAATTCCATTTATATGAAATTTCCAGAAGTTTATACTGAAAGTAGACTAGCAGTTACCTAGGGCTGAAGAGAGTGGGGTGGGTGGGGTGTGTTGGAGGGGGTGATGGCTAAAGAATATGGGGATTTTGGTGAGGGGTGGAGTAGAAAATGTTCTAACATTGATTGTGGTGATGGTTGCACAACTCTGAACATAACAAACCGCACTGAACTATACACTTTAAGTGGGTGAACTGTATGTGAATTCTATCTCAAGAAAGCTGTTAGAGGGGAAAAAAAAAAAAAAAGACCGTCCTGCTCTAGGTCACCTTTCTTGCCTCCAATAAAACTGACCATTCTAAACATGAGTCCCCACTGTTCCCTGCAAGGGCTTTGGGTACATACAACTGACACTTAGGCCTTATTTTTTTGTCTGTTTTCCTCTACTAAACTGTGATCCTCAAGCAGAGATTTGGCTCATTTTTCTTAGAATCCATGGTTATCTGTACACTGTGTATACACTATGTGAAAGAGTACATCATAAGTATTTACTAAAAGACTGTCCTAAAGGCTGTCATGTGGAAAAGGGACTGTACTTACTTTACATACTCCAACGGGCAGAAATGAAAGTTACAATGACAGATTTCAAGAATTTTCAAATAACTGGGGTTGTCTCCTACTCTAAAACAAGGATTTCAGTGTTCTTTCTCAGAATTGATACTCAAATTCTGAATGTATGTTTAAGTAGTATGTGAATTTTTCTAGGGAGAAACTCCATAACTTTCATCAGATTCTCAAAGGGGTATACGTATATAAACCCAAAATGGTTAGGGGCGCCTGGGTGGCTCAGTTGGTTAAGCAACTGCCTTCGGCTCAGGTCATGATCCTGGAGTCCTGGGATCGAGTCCCACATCAGGCTCCCTGCTCGGCGAGGAACCTGCTTCTCCCTCTGGCCCTCACCCCTCTCGTATACTCTCTCTCTCATTCTCGCTCTCTCAAATAAATAAATAAATCTTAAAAAAAAAAAAAAACGGTTAGGAATCACTGTTTTTAAAATGTCAGCATACCGGCACAGGGATTTTAAGTAGTTTAATTTTTACTGAAGCATAGTTGACATACAATGTTATCTTGAGTGTATGACATAGTCATTCTATAGCTCTATACATTATTATGCTCACCACAAAATACAGCTACCATCTATCACCATACCACACCACGAACACGACTAACTATACTCCCTATGTTGTACTTTCATCCCCATGACTTACTCATTTCATTACTGGAAGCCTGTATTTCCCACTCCTCTTCACCCATTTTGCCCATCCCCCCCCATTCGGCAACCATCAGTTCTCTATATTTATGGGTCTATTCCTGTTTTTGTTTGTTCATTTTTTAGATTCCACATAAGTGAAATCACATAGTATTTGTCTTTTTCTGACTTATTTCACTTAGTATAATATCCTCTAGGTCCATCCAAGGGCAGAGAGTTTAGTTAGCAAAATTTCAGTTACTGAAATTTATCATTCAGGAGAAGTTTCTTCCTGGATTATACTCCTTTGGTAACTAATGCAAAAAGAATTCACAATAGGGGCACCTGGGTGACTCAGTCGTTAAGCGTCTGCCTTCGCTCAGGTCATGATCCCAGGGTCCTGGGATCGAGCCCTGCATCGGGCTCCCCTGCTTGGCGGGAAGCCTGCTTCTCCCTCTCCCACTCCCCCTGCTTGTGTTCCTGCTCTCGCTATGTCTCTCTCTGTCAAATAAATAAATAAAATATTTTTTAAAAATTCACAATGTTAGTAGCTTCATAAACTTGAATTATTCATTTAAAAATATTTATCAACTGCTATTTTAGGCAGATGCTAAGGAAATAGTGGTAAACAAGACCAAGCCCCTGCCCTCATGAAACTTACACTCTGGAAAGTAGAAACAGAAAAAAAAGTGAGTAAATAAGAACATTTCATATCATATAGTAATTCCTTCAAGAAGGAAAAGAGAACAACATGAAGGAACAAGGAAAGATGCGGGTGGAGTTATCTTAGCTAGGGTCCGTAGGGAAAGTCTCTGAGAAGGTTACATTTGAGCAGAAACTTGAGTAATTAGAAGGAAGGTGAGGGAAGAACACTCTAGGAATAAGAACAGAAAGTGCAAAGATTCTAAGATGAGAACATTGGATATCAACTCTTGAGTTCTCAAGGGAAAGAGCCACATTAATTTCTATACAACATTCAGAAAGTATCTCCCACTCACATTCAATAGAACTTATTCAACATAATTCAGCATAATGGAATCCAATTGAGTAAAATACTATTTTAGAAAAATCTTTACTGCTTAAGATCATCATGAATTAATCTTCAAGGCAGACAAGGCAGTATCATTAGACAAAATGAGTAAAACCTTTGGGATTTTAGGAAAAAAATAACATGATTTTTTAGAAGTCTCTTCCAGGTAGTTTTACAAGCATAAAGGTTATCAAGCACATTCTACCAAGAGAATTCTCAGTTCAATCTGTCCTCCACCCCTAGAGCTTAGTGCTTTTCATCTGCAGTATTTCTATCTATAATGTGCAAAAGAGCGGAATGGTAGTCAGTGTGCACAAATTACAGGGAAGTGGATTTCAGTTCAAAAGGAGCTGTCCAATCATCAAAAGGCTGAACATTACTGGAAGTGTTTGGAGACTGTAAAACCATCTTCACGGGTATTACAGAGATAACTTACAGGAGAAAGTTACCAGAAGAACTTCAGGAGCTAGAGAGAATTGTTCTAGTTCCTTCTTTCAGCCTGGACATCCATCCCTTTGCACCCATTATGTAAAAGCCCCTGAACGCAACCAACTGGGTGGATTTGTAAACACCACATAACCATACCGGTAACAAAGGATTAGCAAACACTTAAGGGTAATGTAGTAATTCTTCGTCTCAGTAACTGAAGTTTGAGTTAAAATCTTCAAATTATATTTAAAAAAGTCACAAAGACAGCCTGAAGCGGGGCGCTGGAAGTACACAAGGACTTCAGATTAACAATAGCAATGCCAATTGACTTTACTTCATACAAAAGCACGACACAAAGCACACAGAAACCCCAGAGAGGGGAATCCAAGCGGGAGCCCTCCGGACTCAAAGCACCTGGACAGATGTGACAGCTGAGTGAAGCCAGGGACGGGAGGCGGGAGGGCTGCGAACAAAGGGTGAGCGAGAGACCACCTGGAGGATGCCCAGGTACGCGCGCCTGCATCCCCGGCTCTTCCTTCCAGCAGAAGGTCGGGACGGACCCGGTGCCCCATGGAGTCCGCCGCTGTCAGCTGACGCCGAGGGAACCGAGGGGCTTGGCACCTCCCCAACGCCGCCCGGTCCGCCCTCTCTAGCCGGTTTGGAGGAGACCTCGAATCACCCCTCCCTGGAGCGGCGTTCTCCGTACGCCGAGAGGGAGCTAGCCTGCGCTTACCTTCCGGCGCCGGCGGCGGCTCCTGCCGCTTTCCGCGGGACAGGAAGGCCTTGGGCAGCAGCAGCGACACGGCCAGGACGAGCCCCGAGGCCAGGGCCACCCTCCGCACGGTGGAGTACGCCATGGCCGCCGCCCTCGCCACAGGTGCAGACGCCAGCCGGAACCGGAACCGCCGCGCCGGCGGCCTCCTCCGACCGAACCGTGGGCTGCGCGGACGGCGACGCGCGAGGGACAAGTGCGCGAGGCACCCGCACGGCGGTCCCCGTCTCCGTACTCGCACCCGCGCCAACTGGAGACTCCTCCCTCTCCACGCCCCGCGGTGCGTTCTGCTCCCCCGCGAAAGGCTGGCGGTTGTGCGCTTCCTTCTCCCCGTCCGGCTGGCCGCCCTGCTCGCCTCCCGCCCCCCGACCACGCCAGCGAGCTCCTTCCCGCAAGCAGCTCCCACCGCTCGCAGCCAGCCTCCGTCTGCAGCCAAACGGGAGAATGTAAGCGCGTCTAAAGATCTCGCTCCACGGTGCGAAACCTTTCACGAACACCTCTGGATCCTCAGCACAACCCTCACATCTATCTGTGACCTCAAGGCCCTGACCGATCTGGTCTGAACAGTGGTGCATCCGGACTAGATCATCTGCTCTTTCCCTAGCAGATTCTTTGCTTTCAGGGAAGCTTGGTTCGTCCCGTTCCCTCTGCCTGGAGAATTCCTAACGTCATCTCCGCCGGTTAAAAACTCTGAAGAACTGAAAAATTCTACCTCCATGAGACTTCTCCAGTCAGCCCCTCCTTCCTCTGTATTCCCACAGTCCTTCCTTCGTGTCTTTATTCATTTATTTATACACATTAAATAATAAGCATTTAGTTCCTAAAATGTATCAAATCGGGAAATGGCACTATAGGGTCTGATGAATAAGATGGGTTTCCTTATGGGGCAGATAGGTATCTAAACACGAAAATGCAGGAAATATTCTGGACTCTGGAACAGTCAGCTCAACTGGAAGCTCCTGAAAGTAGGTGAAATTTGAGTTTTTGAAGAACGTCACTAGACAGGTGGGAGGAGTTAGAGTACTCAGACAAAGGTTGCAAAGAAAGCAAAGGCACGAAAGCCTGTGTGCCTTCCAAAGATGACTAGTGATTCATTTTGGCCGGGCCATAGGGCTGGTGACAGGATATAAAGTGATAAGGCTACAAATATAAACAGGAGTGAAATTGTGAGAAGCCTGGATATAACTTCCAGTTCAACACGGCAGATGGAACACACCCATTTATCTTTCCACAAAAATGAAAATAAAGAGAAAATAAAGTCTTGTATCTACTACAAGACTAAGGAGAATGAAAATATAACAGACAAGAAATGTCAACATTTTGTAAGATGCAACATTGTCCAATAGAAATGACAGTCACGTATGTAATTTAAAATTTTCTAGTAGCCACGTTAAAAAAGCGAACAGGTGAAATTCGTTTAATACGTTTTATTTAACCCAATATACCCAAAGTATTATTTCAACATGTGTAGCACTCGTAAGTCACATTTCAATGGCTTAATAGCCATGTGACTAGTGGCTACCATATTGGGCAGTGCAGGTGTAGAGCATAAAAAGAAGTACCTACTGAGGGAAAGCCCCTAAGAGGAAAACTAATTTGCCCCTCAGAAGCTAGGAGGTCTTAAAAATTGAGTTCCTTTAAAGGCAGAGATGTGGAGTGGGGCTGAATAAAGGATTGGTTGAAAGTCTGGTTAAGAAGCAGGTGAGAGTGGGCACTTGGGTGGCTCAGTTGGTTAAGCAACTGCCTTCAGCTCAGGTCATGATCCTGGAGTCCCGGGATCAAGTCCTACATCGGGCTTCCTGCTCAGCAGGGAGTCTGCTTCTCCCTCTGACCCTCTTCCCTTTCGTGCTTTCTCTCTCTCATTCTCTCTCTGAAATAAATAAATAAAATCTTAAAAGAAAAAAAAGCAGGTGAAATCCTCCAAATCTTGTTCCTCAATTATTGCAGCTGGGTGGTTGCCCCTGTCAGCATTGCTCAGGCATCATCATTGTTGATATCAACATCACTAAAAGTTATTGAGTACTTATTATTTCCCGATATTTTACATGTCATAACAATTGATTCTAAGTTTTATGAAGTAAGCAATATAATATACCCACTTTACAGATGAGAAAAACCAAGCAACAGAAAGCTTATGTAACTCCCCAACAATTACACAGTATCAATCGAAAGCTTTTACTTGAACCCAGGCATGCTTACTCCAGGACTTGCGCTCTTAACCACCAGTTTTACTCTCTGGAACCAGGGAAGCTCTGGACTCATGGACAACAGGTGCAGCCTATGGAGGTGGTACCTTATGGGATATGACTTCTAAGAGGTGCAGAGAAAACTGTGATGACCCACCCCCAAAATTCTGACTTGGGTGACTGGATAGGCATTGATTCCATATAACAGCATTTTGAAAACAGAAGAATCAGGTTCGTGAGAGAAGGAGTTCAGATTTTGACTAGTTGAATTTGAGTTCCATGAAATATCCAGGTACTGCTATCCAGTTGGATATATGGGTCTGAAACTCACAAGAGATGTTTGGGCTAGAAACAAATATGGAAGCGACTGGCCCTTCAATAGTTAAGTGAAGTCTGGGAGAAGATAACATCAGCAAGAGTGCTCATATAGAGTGAGGAGAGGCCACAGTAGGAAACCTAGATTACACCATTATGTTGAAGTTCCCAAGTATGAGGACAGAAATGGGGTGGAAATGAAGATAGTGATCCAAGTGTTAAAAAGTCTCCAATAAGGAGTTACTGGGAAGTTAGAAGGTGACAGAAACAGAAGGTGTAATGAGCAGCCAGAAGACATGCTCTTGTATGGAGTGGTAGGTTTTGTGTTTGCTGGTTTTGAGAGTGGTTGTAGCGGCGGCAGGCTCTCCTAGGCATACTTCTAAGTCCTTTACATGGAAACATGCATTTATGAGAATACAAAACTCTGAATAAATGCCTGACCCTAATTGTTAAAGCTTAATCTCATGTATTTTTTATCATTCTGCCCTTGAACAAACCTTTTTTCCTCCCGCCTACCATCCCACTGCCGTGGAACTTGTAAATTGCTCCCTTAGAAGCTTTCTGCCATGTTCCTGGCATTCTTATCCCTATGCTAGTTGCCTTCCTAACATTCCTGATTTACCTTTATTCCACCTATCTTGACATCCAATTTCAGCCCAGAAACAAACTGCTCATGGATCACAAGACCCAGGACAGAAAACCTACCTTTCTCCGGTGTACAGTAGGAAGCAGAGGGCTCTTCCAGCCTTAAACCCCCAAAGAAGGGGAAGACCTCCATCTCCTTCTCCTCAGAATCTCGTTCTACTTTGTCTTTTAATGACCAGCAGGGCTCCCCGATATGAGGCCTGGGAGGGCCCACAGCCGGAGCCACTTATCTGCAGCTGCTGCCAATGATTTCCTTCCCTCCACCCCTTTCACAGCTGACCTTGCCTAATATAGAAGGCCCAAATAAATCTGAACTGCTTCCAAGAAGCTCTCCCGGATGCTCCAGCTCATGCTAACTCTTCTTTCATTGAATTGCTGTGGACACTGTTTATCATGGGTTTGCTGTGTTTTTTCACCTGGACAGGAACCCCAGGAGGATAGGGTTATATCTTCTTTCCATGACATGACCAAGCACGGAACAGGCTCACAGTAGGTACTTACCGAAGTATGAGCCTGCTGTTTTCACACACATACACCCCCCCACACACACATATACTGATTTTGCCACAGCTCCAAGCAACTATCCATCTTCCTAGGAATCAACAGTCAGAGTTTCCTGGAAGAGTCAACCCAATAGATATATAAACTACCAGTTATAAAATAAATAAGTCCTGGGGATGTCATGTACAGCATGGTGACTGTGGTTAGTAATAATGTATTGTATATTTGAAAGTTGCTAAGAAAGATCTTAGAAGTTCTCATTATAAGAAAAAAATTGTACCTATGTGTAGTGATCGATGTTAGCTAGACTTATTTTGGTCAGCATTTCACAATATATGCAAATATTGAATCATGTATATCTGAAACTAGTATGTTCTTTTCTAAAGCTAATGTGTTCTATGTCAATATTCAATATATTTATATTTCAATTAAAAAAGATATGGTTAAAAAAAGGAGTCACCCCAAAGAGTCTCATTTCAAAAAGTCACTAATTTTGCCCACTACAGGTCACGCTACCTCATCCACCAAATTTGCCCCCCTAGTGACCACGATGGTTAATTTTACATGTCAACTTGGCTGGGCCACAGTGCCAAGATATGTGGTCATGCATTATTCTGGATGTTTCTGTGAGGGTGCTTTTTTTGATGAGATTAACTTAAATCTGTGGAATTTGAGTAAAGCCGACTGCCTCCCTAATGTGGGTGGGCCTCACCCAATCAGTTGAAGTCCAGAACAGAACAAAAGTCTGATCTCCCCTGAGTAAGAGACAATCCTGCAGCAGGAGGTCTTCAGACCTCCTGGATCTCCAGTCTGTCAGCCCACCCTGAAGATTTTGGACGTGCTCAACTTCTATAATCACATCAGCCAATTCCCTAAAATTAATCTCTCCCTTTCTCTCTCTCTCTCTTCCTCTCCCTCCACTCCCACCCCCCATCCTGACCACACACACACACACACACACACACACACACACACACACACACACACAATTGGTTCTTTCTCTGGAGAACTCAGAAAAATACAGTGACTTTGCCTATTTCCAAAAATGTAATTCCCCCATGATTGAGGTTTTTCCATCCCACAGGAGATTCCAAGGATGCACCTTGGTCTCCGAAAACAGTTCTAAAGAAGAGCCCAAAGGAAATACAGTAAAGTCATGGGCCCTTAATATGGGCAGGAGATTGGGGTGGTCCACAGGGAAATGAGACCCAAACATCCAGAACACTGAGCAGAAAGGAGCAAGACCTGTATCTCCAAAGCCCAGAATGAAGATGCTAAAGAAGGAAGCAGAAGATGGGGTAGGATGCACACAGAGGGTATATTGGACCAAGGCCTTGAAAGAAGGGTAGAATTTCCATCAGGGATGAAGGAAATGTGATAAACAGCTGTTCACTGTGGATGTCCAAAATCTTTTGAATATCCTCTCTTTGATGTTATCCACATCAAGAACCTCACATTGTCAATATAGAATCCAGCAAACTATACTTCCCCTTGCCACCAGGTGCAGGTCTAGAACTGCTTCCCCAGCCAGACCTACCTGTGCCTGACTTCCGTTTGGAAGTTATCTATGAGAGGAAACAGCAATGGCTGGGTTGTCATTTTTGATGGTCTTGGGGGCAGCAGAGGTGGGATGTGCCCACTGTTGGTGGCCACAGCAGCTTCCCGAGAGGCAGAGCTGGGACCACGCAGGCCTGGCGGCAATGGCAGCAGGGACCCCTCCAGAGGCCAGCTCTGTGGCATGGTTCTGGGAGCTGCTTCAAGCTCTGGAGCCCCAGTTTTGTCACCTTTGAAATGGATTTTGTGCTGCCTCCCTCCCTGAGCTAGCAAATGTGATGGAGCTTGGAAGGCGATTGGGTGTAACATGAAACAACAGCCCTAGTTACAGCTCAAAGCAGGTAAAAGGAAGAAAACTAGAATCAGAAAAGGGGAGAGGGTTTCAGAGCAAACCTATCAGGAGGAAGCCTCTATAAGACCCCTATTCCTCACCCTAAAACTTTCCCCGACTGGGACTGGGTGGGCAGAGGCTGAGGGCATGAGGACCCAGGCTTCCAGGTGGTATGTGGTCAAGGTAAGAATGTCCTTACCACTCTCTTACCACCTCTCCTCACTGGCCCCTGCCCCCGGTGGATGCCAAGCAGAGAGAAGTCACAGTTGGATACCTTGGGCCTTTCTGCCTCGAATGAGAAGAAATAGTCTTTGGCTCCAATTAATTAAGCAAACTGATAGAAATTCCCTGCCTAAGTCACACTTTGCATATCCATAATCTCTGCGCTACATTTTCTGTATACTTTACCCCTGGGTAAAAATTGGTGAGCATTTAAATGCTTCCTCACATAATCTTGCTAAAGCACACTCTTGCCTATAAATATTCATGCCACCGCCAAAACATTTGCAAGCTTTCCCCAAAGGTGAAATGTGTGTAATGTACTTTGTCTTCTGGGTATAAATATTATCCAATACATTTTGGTTAATAGGAATACACTAATTATTCCTGTAACCCTTTTAAAAAGGGTCATCTTCATGATGTGAATTTTTAAAAAATGTAATTACAGTAATTGGATACTTAATCTAATTAAAATTTGCTTTATCTTTAATGGGAATTTTTCTAAAGAGGGAGAATGACAATTGCCTTTTTGATAATGACTGTTTTCTTCCTGCAGGGAGATCAAGTTGGTGAAAACTGGGGAGCCAGGCAGTTTTGTGTCTGTCAGCGCCCTGCTTGGGCAAAGCCAAGTCAGTCTTTGCCTTAGGACTCAGCACTTACATAACAAATATGGGTTTTAGTTACTGAAGAGAGTGGAGGAAAGGACGAGTGGAACCTTTTCTCTTCCGACAGATGACTCTGTCTCCCTCCCTAGGGAGCAGCCTTCTGTTCCCCTGGACCCGTGATTGGTCCACGGTGGGAACTTGACCTCAGCCTGCTACATCAGGGTCCCTCACTGGGCTTGCTGGAGCTGAAGGCAGAGAAGCAGCTTCCCCATTTTGGGGGCCATGGTGCTGTAAGGAGTTGTAACGAATGTTCCAGGGCCTCCACTCAGATCCCGTGGTTCACCCTCAAGGTCACCTGCAGATAGCTCCTGTATACAAGTTGGGGTCCTGCATCTCTCTGCATAAGGCTGGTCTCTAACCTGGGGAGCAAGCTAGGCCTGCTGGAGAGCTATCAGCCCTAGAGCAACTCTCAGACAATGAGGGAGGGAAGCAGAAATGAGGTGGATGGAGAGCAAGCCTGGTGTTGAATCCAGACTCCACCCCCAAGACTTTCCTTGCTCCTTCCTGCTCCTTTGATTCTGTGGGTTGCCCTGAACCCTCCCCAGCCATATGAGTCAATACACTTCTCCCATTTTTTACATATGTGTTAAGCTTGCTGGCTAGAGTTGGATTTCTTTCTTTCTTTCTTTTTTTTTAAGGTAGTTTTATTAAAGCATGGGGACAGGACCCATGGGCAGAAAGAGCTGCCTAGAGTTGGATTTCTATTTCTTGCCACTGAAAAGTATCATGACTTTCTCAAAGAATAAGTGAGTTTGCATGCAAAGCATTTGGAATAGAGCTTGCTTCAGATTCAATGTTAACTGCCACCATTACTACCGTTATTATTAAGTGCATATTATTATTATTCAATGTCTGACTTGCTTCCAGAAAGGAATATGGATCAAGGACCTAGAACTTAGAAAAGAGTCACAGGGGGCGCCTGGGTGGCTCAGTTGGTTACGCATCTGCCTTTGGCTCAGGTCATGATCCCAGGGTCCTGGGAGGGAGCCCTGAGTAGGGCTCCCTGCTCAGTGGGGAGTCTGCTTCTTCCTCTGTACTTACCCCACTCATGCTCTCTCTCTCTCTCCCTTATTCTCAAATAAATACATAAAATCTTTTAAAAAAAGAGTCACAAAAGAAGTCAGTTTAATTCTACCTAATTTCCTCCCTTTTGTCTTTTTTCATAACTTGAAAAAAATATTATTTTATTTTGCTTAAGGGTCACATTCATTTTGCTATAATTTTGTTACCAAGTCTGAGTGGCATAGATAAACTGCTGAGCGTGAATGCCCCGGTCAGGTTGAAGTTATGGCAGGCTCTGATAGGCGGCAAGGTCACTTTAGGACTGTCATGAGCTCCTGCTATCTTGGCCCTGATGGGTCCCCTCCTCTGTAACACATATTTAAAATTGTATTTCATGACTACATTGGTATAAAGACAAATATGTTACTATTATATATCAAGACATTGTCTACCTAAAAATTCATTCTTCCTTCTGGTTTTAAGAGAAATTAAAACATTTCAGTTAATAGGGTTCCTGCTTTGTGTTTCTAAAACACATAATTGGGTTTTTTTTAAGATTTTTTAAAAATTTTATTTATTTGACAGAGAGAGACACAGCGAGAGAGGGAACACAAGCAGGGGGAGAGGGAGAGGGAGAAGCAGGCTCCCAAGGAGCAGGGAGCCTGATGCGGGGCTCGATCCCAGGACCCTGGGATCATGACCTGAGCCAAAGGCAGACGACCAACCGAATGAGCCACCCAGGAGCCCCTCACATAATTGTTTTTTAATTGTATCAAGCACCACAGAAGTAAAATGTTGCCATTTCTAGAAAAGTTGCCAGGCAGATGTTTCTGTATTCTAGGGAATGGTGGAAGACTTACCTTGGCACAGGGAAACTGCTTCTAGGAATCTTCTGGCTCGGCAAGGCAAAGCCCAGAGGGTCATCTGGACAGAGCTGGCGTTAAGACAATGAGGACAGGGCGCCTGGGTGGCTCAGATGGTTAAGCGTCTGCCTTCGGCTCAGGTCATGATCCCAGGGTCCTGGGATCGAGTCCCGCATCGGGCTCCCTGCTCCTTGGGAGCCTGCTTCTCCCTCTGCTTCTCTCTCTCTCTCTCTCCCTCTCTCTCTCTCCCTCTGTCTCTCATGAATAAATAAATAAAATCTTTAAAAAAAAAAGACAATGAGGACAAAGGGCTTTTCAGAATAAATTAAAGTGACGTGTTCCTTCACAGAGAGGCTGTTATGTTGTAAAATTTGGGACTTCTTCTAGACGCTCAGAGACAGGAATTTGACAGTGAGGGACTAGGGAAGAGGCAGTAGGGTTTGAATCCCTATGGTTTGTGGAGGAGCAGGCCTCCTAGAGAGTCGGCCAGGAAAGAGATGCTCGGTGGGCTATGGTTTCGGGAAGGTAATATTCAGGCTTTCCTCCTGCACTGCATTCCTCTTCTGGTTTCCTCAAGTCTTTAGAAAAGTCTGTGACACACCACGTGCTGTGCCATTGGTGCTAGGGAACCTGGGAGGGGATTGGTCCCTGCTTAGAGCAAGGCATTCTCATCTCCTAAGACCAGGGCTGAGGGAGCAGCATTGAATCAGCAGAGAATGCTAATTCCAACAACGGAGGTGACAAGAAACAATGTGCGTGGAGGGCTGGAGAGGGGTGGCCAGGTGAATGCAGAGAGGCAGGCTGCTGCATGTCTGGTAAGAATGCACTTGGGATAAAGGCTGCTTCTCCCAAATGCACTGGAAGACAGTGATCCTGGAAGGGAAAGGGGCAGAGAGAAGGATTGGATCCTACTATTTTATGGTTAAGGGTCCCAAAGTAGCCAGAGCCTGTAAATACAGTGTCCTCACTTCTCTGGTCCTCCGATATCCTTGCTTCCAGCTGCAGCCACGTTGGCCTTGCTCACACTCGCACAGGCCTGGGCAGCACCACCCTGAGTCCTTGCACTTGTACTCTCCGCCTGGACTGCTCTTGCCCCAGACACCTGCATGGCTCAACCCCTCACCTCCTTCGAGTCTTTGCTCAACTATCACCATTCTCAGTGAGACCTTCCCTGGCCAACCAATGTAAGGTAGAGCACTCCTTTATCCACCTGCCCTACTTTATTTTCCTCCACGGCCCTTGTCCTAGCCAGTTCAGGCTGTTGTAACAAAGTCCAATAGATGGGGTGACAGAACTTTATCTCTCATAGTTCTGGAGGCTGTATGTACTCTGAGAGCAGGACACCAGCAGATTCGGTGTCTGGTGAGAGCCTGCTTCCTGGTTCATGGATAGCCCTCTTTTTCCCGTGTCCATGGAGGAAGAGGCAAGGGAGCTCTCTGGGGTCTCTTTCATAAGGGTGCTAATCCCACTCATGAGGCTCTTCACAACCCAAAGGCTCTACCTCCAAATACCACTACATTGGGGATTAGGTTTCAACATATGAATTTTGGAGGGGCACAAACATAGAGTTTATAGCAACACTTACCTCCTTCTATAGCTTATTACTTTGGTTTCTCTCCTGTCTCGACCGTCTAAAGTATAAGCTGCATCAGCGCAGGGAATTTGGTCCATTTTGCTTACTTCCACTTCCCCAGTGCCTAGACCAGTGCCTGGCGCATGGTAGGTGTCAATAAATATTCTTTGAATGGATGAATGAAGATGACAGTGCATAGATTCTACAGATAAAGTGCTTTGAAAAAGCTCCTAAACTGGCTGGAAATAAGTTACATGCATACAAGCAAATTCTACACTCTCTCCCCCTCTGTCTGAGTTGATACAGCTGTTCATTCACATCAAGGTTTTGAATATGGAAAGTGGAATGTTCACTGGGAATTCTTTTTAAAGTTTTTAAATTTACAAATGTAAAATTCACTTTTTTTCCTATGAGTTTTTTACATACCCAGATCCTTTTAACCACCACCTCACACAGGATACAGAACAATTCCAACATCCCAGAGAATTCCCATGGCTACACCTTCGTCTTCAGATCCTCTCCCTATATCCATCTCAGGCAACCATGGACCTGTTTTCTCTTTCTATATTTTTGCCCTTTGCAAAATAATGGAGTCATATAGTATGTAATCTTTTGAGACTCGGTTCTTTCACTTAGAAAAATGCATTTAAGATTCACTGAAGATGTTGTGTGTATTAATTGCTCACACCTTGCCTTTTATTGCTGAGAGGTATTCTATTGTGTGGATATAGCACAGTTTACTCACCCACTGAAGGACATTTGAATTTTGTTTCCAGGTTTTGGTGATTACAAAATATTGCTATAAACTTCTGTGCACAGGTTTTTGTGTGAGCATAGGTTTTCATTTCTCTAGGATAAAAACAAAAAAAAATGGGATTCACAGGACATAGGTAAATATATGTTTCACGCTGTATTTATTTATTTATATATTTTTTAAAGTAAACTACACCGCACAACCCCAAGATCAAGAGTTGCATGCTTCAGAGGGGAAGGGGGTGGGAGAATGGTTTAGCCTGGTGATGGGTATTCAAGAGGGCACGTTCTGCATGGAGCACTGGGTGTTATGCACAAACAATGAATCATGGAACACTACATCAAAAACTAATGATGTAATGTATGGTGATTGACATAACAATAAAAAATTTTTTTAAAAAGTTGCATGCTTCAGTGACTGAGCCAGCCGGGTGCCCCATGTTTCACTTTTTTTTTTTTTTTTAAGATTTTATTTATTTGACAGAGAGAGACACAGCGAGAGAAGGAACACAAGCAGGGGGAGTGAGAGAGGGAGAAGCAGGCTACACTGTGTTTTTCAGAGAGTTGTATCATTTCACATCTCTACCAGGAGTGGAAGAGAGTTCCAGTTGCTCCCCAACCTCATCAGCACTTGGTATTGTCAGTTTTTGTTTTTTTAACTTTAGCCATCTGATGTGTACATACTAGTATGTTATTGTGGTTTTCATTTACATTTATCTAATGACGAGTGATGTTGAGCATCTTTTCATGTGCTTGTTTGTCATTAATATGCCTTCTTTGGTGAAGTATCTATTCAAACCTTTGCCATTTAAACAATTGAGTTGCTGGGCACCTGGGTGGCTCAGACGCTTATGGTTAAGCGTCTGCCTTCGGCTCAGGTCGTGATCCCAGGGTCCTGGGATCGAGTCCCGCATCAGGCTCCTTGCTCCTTGGGAGCCTGCTTCTCCCTCTGCCTCTCTCTCTCTCTCTCTCTCTCTCTGTCTCTCATGAATAAATAAATAAAATCTTTAAAAAACAAACAAACAAACAAAAAACAATTGAGTTGCTTCCTTATTGTTGAGTTTTGAGAGTTCTTTAAATTTTCTGGGTACAAGTCATTTGTCTGCTATATGATTTGCAAATATTTTCTCCCAACCTGTGGCTGATCTTTTCATTCTTTTAACAGTGTCTTTTACAGAGCACAAGTTTCAATTTTGATGAAGTCCAATTTATCAATATTTTCTTTTCTGCATTGTGCTTTTGGTGTCATACCTAGGAACTCTTTGCCTAACCCAAGGTAAAGAAAAATTTCTCCTATGTTTTTCTTCTATGAGAGTCCTACATTTAGGACTATCATCCATTTTGAGTTAATTTTTATATATGGTTGCTATTAATTCTTGACATTTCAAAATCATAGGTTGTTTTTAATGTTTGAATTTCTTTTTTTAAATATAATGATTTTGTTTTTATGAAACTAACACATGCTTACTATAAGAAATAATACAGAATGCAAAGAAGAAAGCTAATATAAATTCCTAAATTCTACCACCTGGAAGGAACCATCTATAACTCTTGATGAACATTATTTCAGAAATCTCTGAGCATATATACAGATAGACTGGGGCAGGGGAGAAGAAAAATGTGTGAAAGATAGGTAAGTAGGTATTTTTAATTTTCTTTGGGGACATTTTCATCTTAAGAAACATCAGTTACATATGTTGGATTTCTTTAGCCTTCCTTATCTATCAACCTCTTCATAATCATGCCTTTATTTTTATTTTTGTTCCACTTTATCTTGTGTGATTTCTTAAATTCTGATCACAAGGACTCTGGCTGTATTTTCACTGATTTTTTTCCCTGGTATTTGTTTCTTCTAACGTGAGGTTGCTCTCTATAATATTCCCTCACTGTCTCTCTTATTTTCTTTTGCTTCCATTTATTCTCTTGACCTTTGCCACCCTATGATTCATTATTTGCTATCCAATAAACTCTTCTCTACACCTTTGTGTCTCTTCTCTCTACTTTTCTTTAGAGAGATCATGTGATCTATAATTTAATGAAGGCTATAGAAAATTATTTCTCTGAATCCTTCCTTTGCTTAATTCCTCTTGAAATGTATGTCCTTCATCTGCTTTTTTGTTTATGTTCTTTTTCTATGTTCCCCACCCCCTACCCTTTGCTAAGGTCCTGTGTGACTTCCAGCTGGTTGTAGATTATCTTACAGTTGAGTGGGTTGTTGAAGAACAGTGTGGGGAGAGGGGAGAGCTGAGACAGTTAACAGCTTCAATTCAAGGGAGTTGTGGCAAACAGCCTCTCAGCAACATTATTTCTCCTGCCCTAGGTGCCTGTTTTCCATTGGTTTTCAGCTTTCAAGAGATCCAGAAGGCTCACAGCCGGGATCCTACAATCACAGGTTTTCCTTATTATGATCTCATGACCCCCATTTAAGCTCTGCCTTTATACCACGTCACCTCTGGCTAGGAGTTTAGGTAGTAGATAGTGATAATTGTGTCTGCTTTGAATTTGACTTGGTAATTATGTATTATCTAAAAACATACTGCTAAGTTTTATTTGCTTATATTTTATTTAAGATTTTTGTTTTGTTATCAAAATGAGATTTATCTGTAGTAGTTGTTTTACCTTGTCCAGTTGTGCTATCAATATTTTATTAGCTCTGTAACAAATAACTTGGAGATTTCCTTTCCTTTTTATGCACAGGAACAGTTTAACTCCGGAATTATTTGTTCCTCAGAGATTTGAATGAATTCACTTGTGAAACTGTGTGTGTGTATGTGCATATATACATACAAGCAAATCATTAAAATATTTTTTTCTCAATATCGTCCATGATTATTGATACTCTTCAGCCAATTTTGGTAATATCATTTTCCTAGAAACTATTTCACACAGTTTTTAAAGTATATTAACATAGAATTGTGAAATTTCAAAATTATAATTAATTTTCTACATATTTGTGGTTATTTCCCTACTTTGTCTACGTGTGCTTCTTCGCTTCTTTTTTGATCTGATTAACTAGTAATTCATCTCTTTTAGTCTTTTCATCAGTTGGGCAGTTAATTAATAAGTTGTTCCTAATGGATGATTTTCTATTTTATTACTAATTTCTTCTTACTACTGTTCTTAGGATGATTTTGTTATTTTTTCTAGTTTCTTTAGTTGGACGCTTAAGTCATTTATTTTGTTTCTTGTTTAATGTTTGTCGTGTGGCTGAGACAGTGCTCACTGGATATATATGTGCTACTCCCCTACATATCACAGCGTCTCTTGAAATTTGGGATCAGCTATGTGACTAGTTCTAGCCAATGCATTGTGAACAGAAGTGGTGTATATTTTGTCTGGGTTGAAATAGTTATGAGCCAGTATGTTTTCTCCCTCCTCCTCCTTCTACTTTACCACAATCTTGTAGGCTATGTGTTCCAGATGATCCAGCTACAAGACAGAGGATTCTCTATCAGCCTGCACCCTTAAGTAACTGGAACAGGCATGTAGCATGAACAAGAAATAACCTTTATTTACTGTGTTAAGTCACTGCAATTTTGGGGTTTGCCTGTTGTGCTAGCTGTTCGTTACTTAGCTTGTCTAATAATGCATCTGAGTCTATGACTCCTCCTCTGAGTATAGCTTTAGACATCTCCAAAGGTTTTGATACACAATTAAAATAATGACACCCCCCCCCCCCCCCCCCCCCCCCCCCCCCCCCACCTACCGTTCTCATTAGTTCAGTCTGGCAGCTGCAGGATACATCTGCTCAGTCCAGTTCTTCCAACTCCAGTCTGGCCAGAACTCCAGGCCCTCCCATTCACTTATGGCGGTCTGTAAATGCAAACCATGACTGCCCGCCAGGCCCTTCCAGAGCCTACTGCATTTGCTCCTGACCCGCTTTTGCTCCAGTGCCATGACTCGCCGGATTACCAGTTCTTGGCTCCATCTCTCCTTCACAAATCTGCTTCTCTTCTTTCGGTCTTGGCATTTACAAGCATCTCTCTGGTGGCTTAAGGCTTTCCCTACAGACGAGCTCGGATTTGGCTCTCTCCCTTCAGATGGCTTCAGGCAGCTGGTACCCCTGCTCAGCCCTGCTTGGCCAGCTCAGGAAAGGGTGTGGGGAAAATGCCATCCTTAGGTTTCCCTGTAGACCCTCACCTTCTCTCAACCCTCTTCCTTCTCCTGCTCCATCTTTTGAGGGTGGGATGTGCATGTTGCACGGAGTGGGTGCCTGGGGAGGTCCAGGTGGTCTCAGCCCTCAGCCTGACATAAGGAGGGCTTTCTGCAGCAGCCCCCAGGAGGCCTGAGGGGGATGGAGGCACGGGCCCACCACCACCACCACCGTTTTCACAGCTTTGCTACAATCTGTATTCTTGGGCCTTTTCCTTAAGGAGGAATATGGGAATACATATGATTTATAATGTAAACAATATACACTGACAGGATGTGAATGAATAAAAGATGAATAAATAAAAGCACAGGAATAAATAAGCCTCCTACCTTGGCCTTGCTCTGAGCAGCAAAGGAAAGGGTGGGAACGCTGCAGCAGGACAGGGCAGCTGGTGGGAGCTGTCTCAGGTTTCTTCCAGAAGGCTGGGTGGCCTCCCTGCCCATCCCCTCCCCAGAGCCCGCCTCAGGCAGAGATCCTCCAGCAGGAGCTGACCTCTTCAAACTGGGGCAGTCTGATGCACAGAGAGAGCATAGGACAGAGCCTAACTAGCATCACAACCTGGGCCAGGTCAGCATCCCTCCCTCCTGCTACCCTCCAGGCCTTGGTGTCCCCATCTCTAAGAGAGAGGATTAGACTAGATGTCCTCTGTGTCCTTTAGGAATATGCTTTAATAGTCCCTCTCATCAGGAGGCGCAGTGTGATACACTATTTCTGGGCCCCTGTTTTCTCATCCATGAAATGGGGATTCTGATGGGAGGACTCAGAGCATCTTACCTCTCCTTCCCTTGCTAGGTGGCTGACTCCCCTGCCTTCTGCCCAGGGATCACAAGAGGGCCGTGCTCTGTTCCCAGTGCAGCTTCAGTGCAGCTAGATCTGGAAGAGCCCTGGTTCTCTGGGCTGACAACCCTCAGGCAAACTGGAAACAGCACATCCATGTAACCTCCCCTCCAGACCTGTGACAAGTCAGGCCCCATGGCTGCCTCTTTCCTGCCTGGCCTGGTCCAGAATGATGGAGGGGACAGGCAGCATGTCCTGCCTGAGAGGCTGTATGCCCCAAGGTCCGTGCTCTGTGCCTCCGCCTCTGTGCTTGGGATGGAAGGGGAGTTGGGGGAGAGGATCCCAAGCCAGAGAGGGATCAGTACCCTGATGGGGTATGAGAGAGGGCTTGCGAGGCCAGAGGAAGCAGGCGGGGAGGGAGGGAGGAAAGCTGAAGACGGACTGACTGGGACTAGCAGGAGAGAGGGGCTTTCTCCTAGGATGGGGTCTCGCTTGGGCTCAAGTGCCAGGCAGCCTCTGGATTGCTCCTCCGTCCTCCCAGCAGATGGCAGTGTGCGTATGGGAACGAAAGCGACAGCTTCTGGAATCCCCAACGGAGGACTTCACAGGGCTAGAGAGCAAGGTCTTGTCAACACACTCAGCTCCATTGACCTCTGTTTTCCCACTGCCCTTGTTAGTAAACTCTTTATCCTAATCTCTGCATGCAGGGAGTGAGTGCTACTGGAGACAGTTACCAGAACGCAAGGACCAGAACCCTAGGAACTATGGGTTCCTTTCTGCCAAGCCCTCAGCACTGTCCATCCCTCCCTCTGTCGGTCCCCAGTATCTCTGTCTCCTGCTTTCCAGGGAAACTATTTCAGAATTGATTCCCTGTCCTCAAACCTTCCTTCACTTCACTCGTATCAGAAAACCCTAAGGAATAAGAAACTTCATAGGGAAACTCCTTTGATACCCTTTTCTATCAATTACAAATTGCAACCTCTGTCAATTGGCTCTAGCTCCTTCTCAAAAGTCAGCTTTCCTTTCCACTCCTAGGGAGCCACTTTGAAGACATGTCCACCCCGATTGTCTGTTTAGGTTTAGCCTGGAGGGAACACAACCACATGGCTGACATGGGGGTCTGGGTACCATGTGGGAGTGCCTATCCAAGGCAGGACAGGGTCAAGCTAAATCAGGCCCTATTTTAGGAAAAATCAAAGTTGATACACTAGAAACACCAAGAACAAACTGGAAGCCTAAAAGGATAGTGGCAGGATCAGAGTTTGGGTTGTAAAGCAAGAGCACAGAGTCATATGAGATGGTGTCACAAGGAAAAGCAGAGGACAGAGCAAGGAAGAGTGTGTCTGGGTGGTTTCTCTGAGCAGCCTTGGAACATCCAGATCATCTTTCGTGGCCTTTGGATGCCACACACCAAAGGGGTGGGGGGGTATAGATTGTCTTAAATGTAAGGGAGGTGTAGGGTGAGACCAGGAAATGAGCCTGTTCCCGAGAAAGGAGGTGTGTGTGCCTTCCTGGCCTATTGCTCTCACTGTTCCATGCACTGAGCTGTCCATGGTACCCAGGCTCTGCCTTCCTGTTCTGGGTTGGGACAGCCAGACTGAGGGGGGGAGAAGGGAGAGGACAGAGTTGGGGGACTGTAATAGGATGTCATCCAGGATATTCTCAGGACAGTATCTTACACACAGTAGGATCTCAGCTAATATTTGTTAAATGAGTGATAAATGACTCAGGACCACTCATACAGGTGGAGGCATGTCTGGAAGAGGATTGTCCATTTGTTGCTTTCTTCCATCCTGTTTGCATGCTGTCTTCATGAAGACTCATGTTCTCTGTGTGAGTCCCAAAGGCCAGATGAATTCGACCCTGTTTGTTCCACACCAGATCAATCCTGGCAGAGCAGGGTTCTCCTCCTGCCCCCACCTCATCCCAGGAGGTAGTGTGCTTTTGTGGGATGAGTTCCAGGCTCAAAATTATACATTGATGTTGTGGTCCCTTCATCATCACTGATTTGTTGAGTGAGCTTGAAAAGGTCACTTACTCTTGGGGCCTCAGTTTCCCCTGGGAATGATTATCTCTGCCCTTATAGGGTCACTGCAAAATTAAATGAGCTAATGAATTGAAAGAGCTTTACGGATCATAAAACATAGTGCGTGGGGTTAGGACTGCGATGGTAATGATATTGAGCATGGCATCCAAGATAAGGTCTTAGCCAGGCAAAATCTGCAAGCTCCTTGAGAGCAAAACATGTGAGTGGTTCTTCCGTGTAGTCCCCCAGAGCTCAATAAGGGCAGTATGGAAATGCCAAGTAAGTCATTGAATGAAACCGAATTTCTTTCTTCAGAAGACCCTTAGTAGTGATCCAGACCTGGAGGTTTTAGGCCCAAGGAAGGTGAGACTTTCCAGCATCTGCCCTTCCCCAGAGATTAGCTGTCCCTCCTTTTGCACCCATCCACCCATCCCTCTGGGCCTTGAGGAAATAGCCTGGAATCTGAATCTCCAACTTCACCAAGTGCCTCCTGTCACCATGGACTTCTATAACCATCACAGTGTGCAGTGTGGCTTCTGCCCGAAGGGAGGGCAATATGCGGCATCAGGATCTATTAATCCATCACTTTCAGAAATACGACTCAATACAAAACCGAAAGCAACAATTATGCTAACTACATCCATTTCTTGTTATTGGAAGCTATTCAGTACGGGAGCTATAATTATTGTGGGATCTATGTGTCATTTTACAGTTTTCAATTTCTTAGTTATGTTTGGCCAAAAATTGATAAATACATAAATTACAGTACAACTCATTAATTCATACCGTGCATGGGACCACAGGGTGCCCTGTGGATCTGCTGTATGGGTGCTCACCTGCCTTTCCTTTCCCCCATGGCTGGCCACTACATATGCCCAACCTCAGTCTCCTGGACATGGTCACAGGGCAATGTTAGGAGAAGCTGAGGTTTAGGTGGCTGTGAGAGGGAAGACTTGACTCAAGCCCAGAGACAAAACCTGGGGCTCAGGAAGAAAGGACTCTAAGTACTCAGGAAGTACTTAGATGGATGTGGCACAAGGACTTTCTGATGTTAGCGGACATTTTACATCTGGAGGGGGATTCCAGATTTGGGGACGCTCTGCTTCTTAGCCTAGTCACAGTGGCTCACGGCATGATGGTTCTGCTTACCCTCTTTCCTCCACTTCTCCAAATGAACCCCTATCCTAGGGCTCTGCCTTGACAGCCATGTAGTTCCTGGGTCAATCTCCCCACCCCACCCCACATTTAAAGCCATGCCTGGCCCCATACTTCACTCTGGAAAAGAACCTGGTGTGTGTGGGGGGGTAGGTGGGTGGGGTTGTTGGCCAAGTGCCCGATGGCTCAGGAGTATCCAGCCAGCCCATTCCTGTGTGCCATTCTGTTACCAGGGCCTCAGGCATCCTGTAATCCATCCTTCATTCATCTGTCCATTTAATAAACATTAATCAAGCACACAATATGTATCAGGTTTAGTTTAAGCATGTCAATTGATTGAAACATGTGAAATACTTATGGGAACATGGTGTCAGGGCTAAATGCATATGGAGTCAATGCTCATGGCACCTGGCCCCACTTACTTGCTCTGTAATTTGGGTACATTATTTAATTTCTTTGTGCCTCATTTTCCTCATATGAGCTATAGAAAGAGTAATAACAATGGTAAGAGGATGGTAAGGATTAAATGAGATATTAGGTTGAGTCATTTGAAGTGGCCACCAGTTGGCTATTTTTGAACTACAAAAACACTAATTTCATATAGTTTAGCCTAACAAAGAGCTTAGCATGGGGCCTGGTTCAGAACAAGTGCTCAGTGAGTGGCAACCTTGCTTCTTATTATCCAAGATGGTACAAGCCTAACAGTGAGTGAGTTCCCCCACCTTGACTGTCTAGTGCCAACATCTGGAGGTGATGCTTTTTCTAGCAACCACCGTTTTGACTCAAGATTGGCACACTCAATGAATTAGTTTTACTCAAGACTGGGGACAATCATGTTAGAGCAGGCAGTGACCAACAGTTAGTGACTAGCCAAGGAGTTACCTAATTGTGTCTGGGAGTTAGCATTTGCTTAGGTTTTATTCAAAGTGGTACCCATCAGTTAAATACAAGGTTAACTAACTATTAATGCTAATTAATACTCTCTCAATTATTTTAACAGAGTTTTGTTTCTAGGAAGTCATAATGGAATGGGAATTGTCTCTATACTTAATCACAGATAATGTGTCCATTAATCACAAATCTATTTTTTTAAGTGCCTGGAAGAGGCAGAGTAGGAGTGTGTTGTCTATAAGCTTTGGAGAATTCAGTCTTCAGTCCTAGGGGGCAAAGAGGGGACTGGAAGGTGGGATGAGAGTCTGTTTTCCAGAAAGCTTCACTTCAGGAGGAACACAGACCCTGGAAGACAGGGCCCTGGACAAGCCCTCCTTTCTCTGCACCTTTTTCTCTTGAAAGACCTACTTAGGCAGCACTATCACTGGAAACATCAAAGGCTCTGCCCTGCCAGAAACCATCCCACCTAACCTCTTGTCCAGAGCTCCTCCCGTGGCAGCACTGGTCTCTGCTCTAATGCTCAGAGGTGAAGAGATAGCTGGTATCCGTAAGCTTTTCCCTGAGCACCTTGTGAGCAAAGCAGGCTTCTCAGGGCTTTGCGGATTTTCTCAATGCTCCTAGCGCTTCTCCTTGCACGCCCTCCAGCCAGGGCCCAGTTCCTGGTTTTCAATGAAGTGAAGCAAGGCTGCCAGCTCTGTAGTCTCCTGGGGCCTTCTGGCTTGGGAGAGCAAAAAACATACCCATACCTCTGCAGCTGCAAAAGCCCCTTCCGAGTTTCCCCCAATCTCTCTTTCCTAGCATGTTTCCAGTCCTTAGAAAGGGCATGATGGCAACCCTGAGTTCCCTTTGGCTCTTCACAAAGAGGCTGTATTTTTATTTACAGAGTCAACCAGATAAGAGGCAAAGAGAAAGCAAAAATACACTGTGGCTCGCCAGTCATTGCCTTCCTTAGAGCAGGAAAGTCCCACCCCACATGTTGCACGTGAGGCGGCAGAGCCTCAGAGACGGGGAAGGGCTCACCCAAGGTCACACAGTGAGTCTCTCCCTTGCTCTAATAAGCTTTTCTTTCCACGATTTTGTATTAAGTGCCAAAACTGTAGGCCACCCCCAGAGAAGAAGAACAAGAGAACCAATCTCAAAGTCTGCATCTCAGCCATAGAACCCTCTGTGTTACGAGGCCCTAGGGAAATGCACCCCCCAAGTTTGAAGTGAGGAGGCCCCCCTCTCGAAAAATCAGTTAAAATGCCCTCCTTTATGCACATGCCAACTTTGACTTCAAAAAGACTTTATTCCCAAGGATAAACAACCTCATGTTTGTGTAATATAATTAAGTGAAGGCATCTTTAAATGTCATACTAGCTTGTGCCCATTTCAAATTGTTATGCATCAACAGAACTTAACGAGATAGCCAAGCCTTCTCCTTGCTGTGAGACTGAGATAAGCCACAGCACTGTGGGCCCTTTAATAGATTGCCAAAATAAAGCATTTTCTATGCAAATTATTCATGCAGTGGGACAGCTAATCGCTTGCCAAGAGCCCGCCCACTGCCTCTCCGCAATTAGTCGTGAAGTTGAAGGAGCTCCAAACTCTGCGGGCGCACTCGGGGGCCCCCTGCTGCTGTGGCTGGTTTTCAGGTGAGCAGCAACTTTCTTTCCTATGGTGGTGGGGCCTGACCTCCCCCGCAATGGAGACCTGTGAGGGAGTGAGGGGGTGGGCAAGAGGTAGAGAACTGAAGAGGGATAGAGGGCTGTTTCTGAAGTCCCAACCCAGCACCTGACTCGATGGGTATAGTGTGTACATGAACGCACCCTGAAACCCAGTTCCCTCATCTATAAAGTCGGGGTGGACACTGGTCTGAGGCTCCAATAGTCCGGTGTTTCAAGGAGAAGGGGCAGAGGGGATTGGAAACAAGCTCAGCTTTTCCTGTGCTCAAGAAGGAGCCCGCTGGTGGACTCGCAGGAAACCAGAGACTCAAGATCACGATAGGGACTTGGAGTCAGGAAAACCTCCAGGGTCCCAGCCCACCCCACCACTCCCATCCTGGCATCTGTCATCATAGACACAGAAGTCTCTGTGGCAGCCAAAGGAAGAGTCCCAAATAATTTAACCAATGACTAGAGCTCCCCTTCACTCTTACATAAACCAGCCAGCACTCTTGATGTCTCTCTCTGCTTCTCCCAAATCTGTCTCTGAGTCTCTCAGTGTCTCTCTCCATGTCTCTGTTCCATTGTCACCTCTCACTGTCTCTCTGTCTCCCACCACCAGCTGGCTATGGGAGCCTCTCCAAGGGGGACCGGTGTCCAGTAGCCTCCTGAAACATAACCAAAGCAGATTCGATCTGGCAGAGGTGGATGGGGGTATCTTATTCTTGTACCATCTTGTGCAGGCAGAACCCCCAACCTGGGATCACATGCTCACTCCCCAAAGGGGATGGGGCCAAGACTCTAGCCCACTTTTCTAGCCCCGATCCCAAGATCTGACAAGATGAGCAAACCCAAGGTGTCCAAAGGAACAGACTTGCTCAGTGAGGGACCAAGTAGCCCTATGAGGGCAAAAGTCATGTGTGTGCACATTTGTGCGAGAAGTAAGGGGCTGTTTCTGACATTCTGGAAAGCTTTAGAAGGTACTTGCTAACTTGGTAGATTAGGGTTTGAGCTAATCCATGGGTTCTCAAGTCAATGTTTTGCTTACTTAATGGAAGGTTATTTTTCTCATTAGGGTCTGTTAACATAGAATGGCAGTCATTTTACCTAGCAGGTTGGATGATGGATAACTGCTTTTGATGTTATTCAACTGCCTTTGCCCCAGGGAGGGCACCAATGAAAAGATCGTTGAGCAGGAGCTAAACTCCTTCCCGTGCTGAGTGCTGGTGACTCAGACAGAGCCGGTGGCTGAGCCTCCCCAGACGCCTGGGGCAGCTGTTAATCCTCCCACAGAGAGGTGGAGGCCCTCAGGACAGGAATGACCCTGGAGGAGCAGCACCTTGAGCCCTTGCTGTGTGTGGACTCACATGAAAAACAAAGGAACTGCTTAGAGGAATGAATTGCTGCCTCTTTGGTTTCCTTCCTTCCTCTGTCAAGCCACCTGTGGCCTCAGGGTGGCCCAGCAGATGTCACTCTGGCTCACTCAGTATCACATCTGGTCCCTGCCTCATGCCCCAGGGCTTATCACTTCATCCTAACTGGTCCAAGGCCCCACTGGGTCACCTGCTCAGGGATGCCATCTTCCTAAGCTTAGAGCTGCGCTCTGCCCAGACCAGCTTTGCCCCACTGTGGCTGGGGCCCTGTCGCCTGCTGATGCTCATCCCTCCTTGCACCTGGCCTCAGCTCTCTGGGGAGCACAGCCCTGAACTCCTATCATCAAGCTCTGTGATCTATAGATTCCAACCCGACTTCGTGGGATCAGGGGCATTATGCCTGGTGTTTGCCCCTCCCTATGGCCTCCCGGGTCCTATTGCTTGACTAACTCCCATGTAGCGCCTGAGAGAAGGTGGGGTACAATCAGGGGGAGGACTGTCCCCACTTCCTCATCCTAGGCTGCCTCCAAGGCCACATCCGACTAAAGCCCTCTACCTCAGTGACCCAGGCTTGCCCTTTCACATGTGGAGACACCCACAGCTGCTCCCTGAGTGCTTGTGACTCTGGACATGTGGGTCTGAGTCTGGGGGAAGGGCGGGAGGGGCAAGCTATGGAACACTGAGCCCTCCCTGCCAGGGCCGACCTGGGCGGCTGCAGTCACAGAGGGTGGGCCGGTGGGGTGACGAGAGAAAGGAAGAGCAGGATGGCGATGCTGGACACCGAGGGAGCCGTGCCCACTCAGAAGTAGGCATGGCCCGAATCCGGGGTGTGGGCCCTGGGAAGAGAACAGATAAACCCCCTCTCCATGACCTCCCTCCCTTTCTCCACTTCCTCCTCTTCCCTTCCTTGGGCCGTGGCACCTCCTGCTAAGGACATGTGCTGAGTTTCAGCTTTGCTATGGGTCTCACAGTATCCGGGGGCTAGCCTGGGGGCCCATCCTCCCACAGGGAACATCATTCTCTGTAGAAAATGCATTTTGAATACACAATGGCTCCCCAAGGGGTTTTCTGGGGTTCAAGGCCTGAAGAGCCGGAGCTTGTTCTGGACAGGACCCCCAACAGGCCACGCCCCTGCAGCCTGTTTCGCTGCCTCTTGGGGGGCCAGTCCCAGGCTCCCAGAGTGTCTTGTGCCCCCTCCCACTGCTTTTTGTGGGTGAGGGAAACATGACTCTCTACGGCAGAACCCCGCGATGTGCATATTTAATTCTTCCCCACCCCGGGTGACTCTTAACACACAGCCAGCGTGGGAACACTGCTCTTGTCAAATGTTTCTTGAACTTCATGCATCAGGACCATCTAAAGAGCTTGATAAAACGTAGATTCCTGGGCCCCATCCCCAGAAAGTCAGATTCAGGAGATCTGAGCAGGGGGAGGGGGGTCGGCAAGAATTTGTGTTTCTAATAATCTCCCAGGGGATGGATGCTTCAAGACCATGGACTACATTTAGAGTAGCAAGGGTCCAGTCCAACCTCTCCGAAAAGCAGGGCAGGGGATGCTGGTCACCCACACAAACACCCAAATCTATGAGGGCTTGGGTTCCCACTTGAAGAAGGCAACCCAACTCAAGCCAAACTCAAACGGGTCATGTTGCCACGTGTCGGGCCTCCCGCCTGGCCCAGATGGCCAGGGCATCGGAAGGGTTAGCCACCGTCATTGGCTGGTCTCTCATTGACAGGTTGTCACTGAGGGCAGACAAACTTGGCCAGTGGCAATCAATCAGGGGGCCCGCGCTGCCTTAAATACCGGCAGAGCCAACAGCCTCAGACAAAGCTGCGCCATATATCAATTACCAAGAGGCTGCGTGCTCCTCTGGGTGGAGGGAGCCGGAGCTAGCGGCCAGGGCTGCGGCCCCAGCTGATAAGGGCCTGCATTGTTCGGGCACAGCTGGTGGCCCGATAAGGGCCTGCTTGCCCGAGATAATGGCAGTGGGCGGGCGCCTCGCGGCAGTTTAGAATTTCTTGGGTCTCCAAGAAGGGTTCTATTAAGCCCACTGACCCCAATTGAATATTAATTAGCTAATTAACGGATTTATTGTTCCACGCCGTTTCTGGAGAGGCCATTTTTTTCGAGTGCCATTATTTTTGTAAATGATTTTTCGCATTGTGCATAATTGAATCTTTGCAGCTGCCAGAATCTTCTGCATGATTTGGCAAAAAAAAGGAAGCAGAAGCACTTAGGGCTTTTCACCCCCCCCCCCCCCCCACTCGGAACAAATGTTTTCAGCCCCTCCTGCTCATGCTGGAGCGAGGGGGAGGGAGGGCGCCTGGCTCTGTTTCACAGGTTTGCTTTTTAAGCCGAAATGCAAAGTCCGCACTCCTATTCCCTTGCTTTCGCAGGCGGCCGGGCGCCTCGCACTCCGGGCGGTCCCGAGCCAGCCCTTTGTCTGGCTGTCTTCAAACTGGCCAGACTTAGCTCTTCTCAGCCCCAGCTCCTTAAAGCCTTATCGTAAGGGGGTAGGTAGAGGCAGCCGGGCCTGAGCTTGTCACACCCAGAGCTCCCAGTGGAGGGAGGCCAGCTCTGAGCAGGAGGGCAGTGCCTCCGTTTCTGCCCTGACCTCCCCCAGCCCGGCTTTCCCAAGCTAGAGTACCTTGGGTTGGGTGTGCTCTGGGGGGGACAGAACCCCAGCTTTGCACATGTCAGCTGCTCTTTAATGAGTCCTCACTCCGAATTCCACGCCGGGGCTGCCTGACTCCCTGGAGCTGGCGTCTGCCCGTAATAAGTTGACCTGGACGGTCCCACAGGCAAACAGCTGATTGAATCAAACCCATTCCTCAGCAGAGGGTCTGGAGTTGGGGGGGGGGGTACGGGCGCGGGGGGGGGGCTGGCGTAGGTGGCTCAGCAATATTGTCAGGCAGCGTTTGGGAGCCCCCTTGGACCTGTCGGCCCCTTCAGCATCGTTAATGAAGCCAGGGGTAGGCAGAGGCTCCAGGAATATTAGTCGGGGCCCCCGGGTGGGCGGGTCTAAGGAAGGCTTGTGCCCAGGACCTGCCCCTGGCCACCAGGGGCTGCAGAGCTTTATTGGGATTTTTTATTAAGCCACCTCTTCCTGCCCTCATCCCTGTCCCTATCCTGCTGCTTGTGCTCAGAAAGAGGAATTCTGAGGGCTTTTCTGAGCCCAGAGATGAATCGGGAAGCAGTTCTTGCATCCTCCTCTGCAGACACTGGCCGGGACCACACATCTGCCCGAGTCCTTCGCTCTGGACTGGAATAAAAGCCCAGTGGACAGACTGACAGACGGTCCTGGGCATCCCCACCAGGTACAAAAGTGGAAGGGACCCCAAAAGTCTGGCTAAGAGCTGGAGGTGGCCCTTAGAGTTGGGGCAACGGTGGTGGGGGGGGGGTCCAGTCAGCCTCTGAACACCCCGAGGGGCAGGAAGCTCACAGCACTGTGGCAGCTTTCATAACGAGAAGGGTCATCCGACCCCCACCCCGAGTCTCCCTCGCCCCATAAGAGCCACTCGGCCAATAACAGCAATAACCATAATGGTATCTAATAGTAGCTGAACTGCTGTGTGCCGCACAGACACCAGAACCCTGTCACGCTTCACCTCATTTAGTGTTCCTGCCCGACGGAACTGAAGCAAGGTCGCTGGTGAGAGCAGTAGCACAAGACACGACACCCCGCTTTGCCAGACCTGAGCCCTCGCTTCTGACCTCTCCGCTCCACAGTCGGGAAGCCTTGGCCCCTCGGCTGCTCTCCCGCAGGGTAAACCAGCTCAGTGGCGGCAGCTGCTCCTTGTGCCCCAAGGTCTCTCTCTCCTCTCTCCCGTCCTGAACCCTCTTCCTGAAGTCCAAAGCCCAGAGGTGGTCTGGCCAGGAGAGAGAGGAGTGAGTCAGTCCCGTTGCACATGTGAGACACTATCCTCTGTGCTTCCAGCCTGGCCGTCTGTCAGGTCCTCCGCAGGGGGTCACCGCCCTCTCCCCAACATCTCCTGTCCACCAAGGTTCAGACTCCCTGTTTTGAAAAGGAGCTAAAAAGATCACCTTCTCCAATTATCTGAATTTTAGAAGAATTTGGTGTGATCTTCCCCAAGCCAGTTTCCTACAGCCCCGGAATCTGCTTAGGGGACCCCTTCGCTGGGCTGCAGCCTTCCTCAGGGAATTAGGGGTATGCGAGTTGGAGGCCTCCAGCCTGGAGGTCAGTGGGGCTGCATAGCCCTGGCTCTACCCTTCTAGGCTATTTGAACCCTGTTCTATTAATGTGACCTTGGCAGGACCCTCAGCCCTGGCAGCGTCCCCTGCTGGGTGTCCTGGGGACTGTGAGCCACACGGGGTCCTTTTGGGAAATTTCTTCCAGTTTCTAATTTTGTAAAGAGGAGTAGGGAGGAGACCTGCCCAAGGTCACCCAGCCACATGATGGGGGCAGGACCAAGTCCTGTTCTCCTCTGCCCCTAGGGAAGGGCCATTGAGTATCTGGTAATGGATCTGGGAGTCGAAGGTCACACTTGGCTCAGAGGTCTAAGGTCACCTCCTGTCAGGAGCTTGATTCTGAAGGCAGTGCCCACTGGCCCACTGGTCACCTCGGTCAGGTTGCCTGGGGCCCTCTTCTCATTCCCATGTCCACGTTCTAGGAGTCAGTCTTGCTTAAACCCCAGCCCCCTGCCCCCTGTCTGTCTTTAACATGGTGTTATCAAGCTCTCAACAGGAATCCTTTCATCAGATGGGACAACTCAGGCTCCAGGGAGCAAATCTCTTTCCTGCTGGAGCTGCAGGGTGCTGGCAGGGGTCTCACATTCCTGACCCATCGCTCAGGCTCAGTGGCCTTGGGCAAATCACATCTCTCTGAATATCAGTTTCTTAGCTGTCAAGTGGCAGAAATAGTAAGGCTAGTCCTCATTTCCTGAAGTTGCTGGGAAGCGGGGCAAGAAGAGGCTCTGTGCTTCTCCCTCTGGAGTGCCCAGCCCGATGCTAGGGCTTGTGAATGCCGCAGGACAAGTATGGGCTCCTGCAAACAACAGTGTCACTACGTAGAAAGGAATTTAAAAAATATTTTGTAAAGCATATATTACGGACTGGCGGAAGAGAGGTTACATTTCAGGGGTAGTGACTGGAAAGGGTACTGGGGGTTCTTAGGGTGCTGATGATACTCCTTTTCTTGGGTTCTGGTGACCTAGGTGTGCTTCCTTTGAAAAACCGTGGGGCTAAGCATTTACGGTTTGAGCACTTTTGTTTACATTTCAATAAAAAGCTTACTTTAAAAAGGCCATATTATGAACTCGAATTATGAAGATGTGTGTGAACTTTTGTGTGTAACCAAACATGAGAGTTAGACACATTTTGTGCAAGCAGCAGACCACACCCCTCCAAAGCTCCTTCCCTCTGCTAACCAGGGCCCTTCAGAGAGAAAGTGTGTGGCTCATACATGGTGTCACTTGGTGCATGGACAGGGGCTCCCAACGGCTTGACTAATAATGATGGTTTTAGGCTCCAAGGCTGGGGGTTATTCTGGGGCCTGGGGGAGCCTCCCAGTTGACACAGATAGGCTTTCATTTCTCCTGTAGGCAGGACCACCTGTGAGCATCTGAGTTTCAAAAGACTCATGTCCTTTCTAAGAATGGAGAGTGGGGGGTGGGCAGCCTCAGGCTGGGGCCAGCAAAGGCCCTGTGGCAACCTCTCCCCTGAGCCCAACCATCTTGCACAGGGTGACTTAGATTTTACTTGAGAAAAAGTATCTTAGCTACATAGAGCCTGGGAGGGAGGGTGAGAGAGAGGGAGAGAGTCAAAAGGAGACAGAGACCGAAATGTAGGAAAAGAGAGAGGGAGAGACGAAGAGGAGACAGGGCAGGAGTCACAGGGGAGACACAGACAGCGCTGACAGGGAAAGGTCTTTTCAGTGGGTAAGGCTGGATATCAAAGCAACCAGCATGAGGCATCAGAATCCCTTTCATGTTTCCAAGGCCAGGGAGAGGAGGGAGAACAGCTTTGAAGGCTCCCCCAGCAGTCCCAGCCAGGCCATGCCTTGGAGCTAGGGCAGACACTACCTTCAAGAGCTTTCGAGAGCCCATCTAGCTGATACCTCAGCCTGAGGGAACAAGAACAGCAACTTCCTGCTTTTGCCTGCCTGCCAGTTGACCCCTTGGGAGTCTGCCCTTGGGCTTCTGCTGGGCTCTGGCCCGTGCACAGGGGATTCCCAGTTGCTACCTGCCCGTGCAAGGCTCCTCCCCTTGAGCAACAGGGTCGGGGAGGGGGTGAAATGCGGGGCTCGATGGGATTGAATATACTGCTGCATATGGAGAGAACAGCCACCCCTCGGCTGCAGTTCAAGGCCCTCCTTTCTGGCCCTTAGGTGAGGTGAGTGCATGGGTCTGATGATAGTCTCTTGAGAGGAAAATCAGGAAATTGGCCCTTGGACCCTCGGGCCTGGGGAGCTGTCCGTGTCCTGAAAGCTTTTCTGTGCAGTGATACCCAAAGGCAGGGCCAGCGCCCCATCTGAGGACAAAGGAAAAGGTCCCGCCTCTTTTCTGAGTGTCTTCTCCAGGTCTAACTCAGAGGATGGGGGTGTAAGCAGTTCTTCTATGGAGGGGTTCAACTAAGCACCTGAAATTAGTATGGAAAGCTGGAAGACGGTGGCATGAGATTTTATGTGACCGAAAAGTTCCTTGTACCACACCAAGGGGGTTCAGGGAGTACAAGGCTTCACCTTTGGAGTCCCTTGGAGAGGGTATAGTAAAGATGCTTGGAGCTGCAAGTAACAGGAAGTTAGTGCAAGTCCCGACTCAAAGGGGCTTGAAGAATTGGGAGATGGGAAGTATGGGGGGGCCCCGAATATGAACTACCAGCGGCATAGTGAAGCTGTCAAGGATGTAGGAGTTTTCCATTCCTCCATTCTGTCTCTTTGGGGTCATTCTGCCTTCCTGGTTTCATTTGTGGCCATAAGATGCTTCTGGTGGCAAACAGGGCTACCTGTTTTCCTCATTCACATATGAAAAGAAAGACAGAAAACCTCTCCTCCAATCATAAATAGAAGTCCTTAGTCTGATCAGGACACCTCGGATACCTACTCACCCTGGACCAATAATGGTGCAGAGTATATACACCTTTTCCATTTAGACTGATCATCTGCAGAACAGAGGTTGGGACTTAACCAAATGCCCACCACAGAGGGTGTCTTGGGGAGATGTTCCTTTGAACAAAGATGTTCATGCTTTGACTCTATCTAGTTCAATCTCTCAACCAGACATGCATTGCTTCCTCCTGGAGAGAGCTAAGAAATTCACCACTGCAACAAGCTGATTCTCACCAGAGGAATACATATGCCTCCCAGTACCCTGATTTTAATTTCTCTCCAATAATTATGACCCAGAATTACTGTGCTAGGGACGTGTTTGACTCATTTCTGCCCCTGCTTTCACAGAACCCTTCATTCACAGAAAATGCCCCCCCTCCCGCCCCAAGTCGTTTGTACATTTGGCGCCATTCTCAATTCATCTCTCTATGAGCCCCAAATGTCTTCCCTGGTAATGGGGGATTGTGGAGGTGGCCACAGTCCATCTCAGCTCATAAGACATTCTTTGCCTGATGTGTCCACTTTTCCTTCGGCCATTTTATTCTCTGTGCTGGAAGAAGCCCTAGGAGATCATGGGTGGAAGGTCCTTGGAGGGGATCTGGGAGGCTGGTTTTCTGAAAAGGGAAAAAGCAGACCTTGGAAGCTAGGGCAGGTTGGAACATTTCACCTCTGCATCCCCAGGATGGTTCTAGTATATGTTTTTGAGTGGATACAAAAATAAAAAAAAAAGCCCAGCAGGGGCTCATGAAGAGGAAGTCATGCAAAACTCATTTCTCACCTGGGCAATTGAAACTGCAGGTGTCCCCACCCTGGGTGTCTGCTCCCTCTGATTCTCCCTTTATATCACCCCAGAGTGATCCTTCAAAGAGTACAGATCTGATCATGCCTTGTTCCACTTACAAAGCTCTGACATTTTCCTGTTCCTCGAGGATAAAGGCCCATCTCCCCAGGCCAGCAGGAGAACCCCCGCCTGGGCCCTGCCACTCTCCTCCAGGACCTCTGCAACTGTGTGCAGGCACACGGGAACTCGGGGCCATCCTTCACCCAAGCCCCATCCTCTCCCACTTCTGGGCCTTTCCCCACTGTCTGCTGTGCTCATTCTCCCTTGTTTGATGTTCCAGTGTCCTTCCCCAGAAACTTCCCCACCTCCCCTGCCTTCTTTCTGAAGCTGTCAGGACACCGACCACACTGACTTAGGACTTTTTCACAGGCTGGCTCCTGACTTTCCTCCTTCCCGTGAGAGGCTTTTTAGGGCAGGGACTCTGCTTCATTCCTTTTGTGCCTCTCTGGCCTTACCCTGTGTTAGATGCTCAACATACAATGGATAGATAGAAAGGTGGGCGGAAGGAGGAAGAGAAGGAGGTAAGGAGGGACAGTGGGAGGGAGGGATGAATGAAACCAATCCGACTTTTTTTCCTGCTGAGGGCACCAGACGGCTATCAGGGATGCTTTGCGGTGTCCAGACTTTTGATAAATTCTTTCATAACCTCATCCGTGCCTGTGATGGAAAACTGCATTTGACGTGATACTACTCAGCTGTTTGAAGAACCGCCCCCAAAGAGCACTAAATAATGGTAATCCGATGGGAGGTACCTGGTGACCGGCCACAGGGCTCTGCTCTGGGCCATGTCATGCTCAAGTGTTAGCCGACAGAGTGGTCATCTCTGCTTTTACTCGGCATTCCTGGCAGAGGTGTCACTGAAAAACGTCACTCCATGTGCCGAACTCTGCTACCTGCAGAATCTTTCTAGTCTATCGGGCCTTGAGTTATCCCCCCAGAAAGGGCACCCCTACCTCGATCATGTGCCTAATTCTCAAGACAGAGACCATCCAGTGTCTCCATGCACCGCACCCTTTTGCTTGCCGCCTCCTCCCCTACTTCTAGCCACACAGCTGGCACCTGCTGCACCCAGAGCCCCCCAAATACTGTCCCCGCCCCGGGCCTCTGCACTTGGTTTTGTCTCAGTCGGAATTGTCCTTTCTGTGTCTCCTCCCAGATGAATCCGAGGCCCAGCTCAAATAATTCTGCTTCCGGGGGCCACCAAAAGCCTTCTCCCTTGGTACTCTTTCTTCACTGCAGGCTGTAACTGCCCTTACCAAGGTAGGGCTTTGGTAAGTGGTGGCCAGTGAGGTTTCCTGTGTGCCTGCTGGAAAGGACATATTGAAAGTGGCCATGACTTAGAAAACAGAGGACTCGTATGCCACGTCCTGCTCCAGAACCTAGAACAGCTCTTTGTGTCACACGTCAAGGCTTCACCTCTTCTGTTCAGCTTCCCATTTCCTGTCCCCCACCCTCAACTCCAAGCCCACTCCCCTGCCAGTGTCCCCTCTTGTGCTCCAACCAGTCAAGATTCCAGACCTCCCCCATACCTGTAAGGCCTCTCTCATCTCTCCAGCTATTCCTTCTGCAAGAAGCAACGCAGTCTCTGCTTCCTCTCAGGTATTTTGTGCCACATGGGCTGCCCTTTCAGAGTTCTCACAACATAATACTCATCCATTCATTCTCGCCACGTATTGCTTATACTGATGTGTGTGCCTAGGCTACCACAGAGCAGCTCCCCTGTCCCAAGATGCCGAAGAGCTGACTTCAATTCTCTCCTCTGCACCACCTAGCTACATCACGATGTGGGATGTGTTTTATTTCCTCACCTGTAACCTCTGCGCTCCCAGGGACGCTGCAAGACACAATACAGCAAAGGAGGTGATGCGGATTTAATAAGCAGAAACATTTTCTAATATGGCGAGTGTCATTGGTCCTGTTGGGGCTAAGTTCCCAGAGGGTACAGACCTATGAGCTCAGGAATTTAGACTGTCCACAGGGAGCAAGGAGCCCGTGATATCCTCCCTCTAAAGCCTCTTCAGGCCCAAGGGCATTATTTTGCTGTACAAAGGGGCTACTGATGAGCGGTGGGGGTAGGTGGAAATGTGAGCATTCCCCTAGGGAATAAAGGCAACCAGAAGTGTAATGGGGATCTGGTCGTCACCCAAATGGGTTCAGGAGCCTGGAACCTACATCTGTTGTGGGACTCTGGAATCTGTGCCTCTTCCTCTGTATGGAGTTTTTATTCTTGCCTGTTTCCCTGCAAAAGATCAGAAGGCAAAGCTTGAAGGTGCACAGAACTGGTAGAGCACGGGAAGACGGGGAGAGGAAGATGGTGCCTTAAGCTTCAAGTGCTGCTGGTGGTGAGGGCCATCAGAGACAAGGGCAGTGGCAGAAGGAAAAGTTTGAGACCTGCTTGGCCTGAGGATGGCCTAGGACTTGCACTGCAGAGGCCTTGGGGTCCCCAAGAGGGAGCAGATCATGCTACTTTTTCCCCATATATTCATTCCCACTTTAACAGGTTCTGGCTCTGGGCTAAACATAGGTGTGCATCCACTGCTCTTGGGGCTAGGAAGAGAGCAGGTAGTGACAGCCCACTGCCACATGTTGCTGAGGAGGGGACTCAAGGGCTTCCAGAATGTGGGAGAGGGAGTGACCTCTAACATTATGTAGCAAAGCTCCAAATGAACAGAGCCGGATGAAGTCTGGAGCTCAAGTTAGAGGTCCTAAGTTAAAAAAAAAAATGTTAGGGCATCCCCCTATGTGATTTAAAATAAATATAATGGTTAAATTGCAAAATAAAATTATATCCTTGAAATGAAACAAGCTTACATAGATGCTGAAATTAAGACAACCCCTTTGTAGTCTTTATTATTATTATTTTTTTTTAAGTTTAGTTTTTCCACCTTGCAGGACCCAGACAGGGGGCAGAGGGAAAGACAAGGGTCACAATGAAGGTCACTGTTGGCATCATTTCTTGGATTCAGAGGGGCCTGAGCAGGGGCCTCCCTTTATAAAATCGAGCTGCTTTTGGAGATGGTGAGCTCCTCATAGCCCACATCATAATACTTGGAGGTGCTTTCCACCACCCCTTTCACTTTGTGCATGCGATCATGAGCCCAAGGGCTGAGGCTCAAAAACTCCAGGACCACGGAGAGCTCCAGAGAGCTCTGTGGCCCTCACCTGGGTCCCCCTCCCACAGGACATGTTCAAGTCTTAGATTTGGGCAGGGAACTCTTCCAGCACTGAGGTCCCAGAGGGGTTGGTGGCCACCATTCAGGGCTGGTTTTTCTCCCTACTCCTTAACACCGTCTCTCCACCCAACTCTCCGGCCTGAGCCTGTCCTGCCCAGTCTCCATCAGGCTTAGCCTTCCTGAACTCACTGGGACGTCTGGCTGGAGGGAGAGGAGCCTCAGAAGCTTCTACCTCCTTCCATCCCAGCAACCTGGAAAGACTTCTGTGAGGAGCCGCTATCTGGGGAGGACAAGGAGCAGAGTCCCTCTTCAGATGGGAAGTGCACAGTAATTAGTTTTAAGAGGGAAGGAGGGGTAGCCCATTTCATTGCAGGGAAATAGGATTTTTAAATCATTTAAAGAGCTGTGTCAGCTCTAAAATGGCCTGTGGTGGGGCCTCAGAGGGGCTGGTAATTAGCTCTCTTGTCTCTAATGAAAGCAGAGGGACAGGCGGAGGGGTCACTTAATGAATGCAGGGATTAGCTTCCAAATAGGCCCGAAATAAGTAGGCAGGTGCAGGAGAGGGGTAAAGGACAGGTCTGGGCCAGCTGGGCCCCAGGCTGAGGGGCAGCCAGCCCGTGGGAACTTGGAGAAGGGGTCCAGGGTCTCCTGAGTCCCATGGAACCAGTGCTCACCCAACCCTACTTTGTGCAATGTGCCTTCCCTCCTTCACTGTGAGAGGCTAGGAGTGGATGATGGTCTGGGGTCCCCAGCCTAGAAGCAAGGGGCTCTACTGTCAGCCATGTTCTAGAAATCCACAGCCCTGCATGAGAGCCCAGAGTAAAGTCGGGAAGCATCACAGGAGCCAAAAGAAACAACCCTTCCTCCAGGGGGCACCTCATGCATGGTATGTGTTGTTGGCAGCAGACAGGGGCCCCCACACCTCAGCCCTGGGATGCACGGCCATGAGCAACCCACTTGCCTTGGCTTCCCTCAGGATCCCTGGAAGCAGGAAGGCCCAGTAGCAGGCCCGAGGCTGAGCCCAAGCCTGGAGGACCTCTCCCCTCAGAACAGGCCAGCAGGCTGAAGGCAGTGAGTCTGGAGGAAGGGGAAAGGAGGACTGGTCATGCCAACCCCATTGTCCCCTGGCCCTCTGGGCATTGCCAATTCCTGCTTTTACAGCAAATCCTCTTTTTCCCTGGAAAACTGGTCATGTGGAGTCTACAGAGAAACTGCTTTCTTGGTGCCTCCTCTATGGAGGGCAATAACTCCAAGTGTTCAGAATAATTAGGCTGGGATCCCCAGAAACCACGGGCCCAGCCAACATATCCCAAGTTAGTGGCATCATGGGGCAGGGAGACTGGCGATGGCAGCCAAGAACCCAAGCCCAATGTCTTGGTACCTTTTCTTGCTAACCTGGAAAACAAAGGGAGAGAAGCACTGAGCAGACGTCAGGGCTGAGCAGCACTGCTTTCCCCCAGGCACTGTGCCCAGGCGGGACCCCTGGGGAATGAAGGTCTCAGGATGCAGGAGACAGAGCTGTGGGCCAGGCTGAGGGCTAGAAGTCAAGCTCCCAACCCAGGCTGGCCTCCGTGTGCCCCTGTCCATCACTTCCTGTCTGGGCCTCAATTTCCCCAAAGTGAGCCCATTAGAGAAGATGGTCTCTAAAAGTGAACAAGAAAAATCATTCTTTCCCATTCTATCTAAAGCAGGTCTCTTTCCAGGTTCTCCGCACTACCTTTAGCTTGTTACCGATCTATTTCTTTGTTTGTCGTTGGTCTCCCCCATTAACTGTAAAGCCCACACAGAGAAGGACCCTGCCTGCCTCGTCCACCGGGATTTCCGTTCCTGAGCACCCACTACCACGGCGGCCATGCGGCAGGCTGGCTTCCTAGCCCAGAGACTGGCCAAGCTGTCCGGTCAGATCACTGCTCTGGCCCGTGCTGCCTCCAATGACATCACCTGGAACCACTCATCCCATGGACAGGCTCAGGCAGGGTGTGCAGTGAGGGACAGAAGTGCCCGAGTCACTTACTCTTCCCTCTCTTGTTTCTCCCTCTCTTACCCAAGGATTACCTTCTCAGCTGGGGGATGGGTCATAGAGAGAAACAGGGGCAAGGTGGGGCGTCTAGGGGCTTTGTCATGGGTACCATCTACCTGTGTACTCCCAGGCCCAATCCTATGGGGTGGGTTTCACACGGGAATTCCCCGATTGCAATCTGGAGTCAGACAAGGCCCCAGTTCAGATCCAGTTCTATTACTTACTAGAATGACATTTGGAGCCTCAGTTTCTTCAGCTGTAAAATGGGGATGATGATAATCATCTCACCTCCCTAACTGAGTTACCGAGCAGCTGAAAAGGGCTGAGCGTGTTTTTATTTAGGAAAGTCTGCTCCGTTGGTCTGCCAGGCTGATTTCCCCCACAGTCCCAGGGTGTGGTGCCCTTTTCAGGGAGCGGCCTGCGGCCGGGAAAGCAAGAGGCTGCCCTAAGGAGCCCGGGCCTCCTGCAGGAGGGCCCCGGGCCTCAGAACCGGCAGACCCAGAGCTGGCTGGGGTAAGTCTGTGCTCCAGCAGCAGCTACACGTGAGCCGGCTGCTGTTGTGACAGGTGCCATCCACGTGATGACTCATCTAAAGCTCTGCTCGGGGCAGTCTTGAGTAAGTACTATTCGCATCTCCCTTGTAAAGATGAGGAAATGCCTCCTCTGTAAGTGGGAGTGAAGTGGGCTGCTGAAGGCCAGGCAGCTGCCACGCAGAAAGGTTATGGGTCTGAACCCACGTAATCTGGCTCCTGGCCACATGCGACCGCCATGCCACGCTGTCCTTTGCCACCACAGCTGCCCTCACCCCACGCCTCCCCGGCAGTTAGATTCTTCCCAGACCTGTTGCCCATTCTTTCTCCCTGCTCTCCTGCCCCGTCTCATCTCTTCCCATCTGTCTCTCTCTCTCTCAGCCTCCCCTTTCCTTCCTTCCTTCCTTTCCCCCTCCCTCTCATCTCTCCCTCTCTGTTCCTCTTGTCTCAGGTAAGCGTGCCATCTCTGATCCCTAAGCTGTGCTGGCAGATCGGGAGGGAGGCAGGAGGTGGGGATCCTGGGTCATTCTGGAGAGCCCTCAGAACCCCTGTGGGGAGAGCCCCATATCCCAAGGGCAGCAGGGAGACCTGTTACAACAAGAGGGTGCCCCGGGAACGTTCCTGCCTCTGTCCTTTAGCACCTTCAGACTCTCAGAAAGACAAACCTGCACTTGCCAGAACTGTAGGAAACCCCAGGCCCCAAAGGGGCTCCCCACTCAGGAGGTAAGAATGTAAATCAAGCCCCAGGCAGGAGCCCCTGGACCAATTCCTCTCTGGAATCTAGTTGTACCCCCGGAGAAGGCAGGGGACCGAAGGAGTAGAGACCCCAACCCAGTGCCACCAGCAGCCAAAGGGCTCATACTATTCTTGCAAAGGCCACAAGGCCTGCCAAACCTAGTGCCAGTGGGATGGTGTGGAGACTGGGCTGTTGGGTTGGGCTGGGAGCATCTAAGCTCAGAGAATTGAGGTCCAGGCGGCACCCATGGGAAGGCTTGCATAGGCGTGCAGTCTGCAGGGGGGAAGGGTGTCTAGAGAGGAAGAAATTGGTATTTGGGGAAACCCACAGCTCAGAGGATTTTTCACTATGGTTCATAAAGGGAAAGGCTGATGCCCCAGAATAAAAACCATTTGGGAGAGTCCAAAATATTTGAATCCAAGTCTGTTTTCCTCCACAGGAAACAGGCTTTAAAAGCTCATTTCTCTCTCTGAGCTGCAGATTTCCTTCCTGCCTGAAACCTGGCCTCAGCTTCTTTTCCTGCTACGGAAGTTGTATAGTAAAGCGCCCTTCGCTCTGCCCGCGTCCTGATGGATGTGCTGAGCAGCACCTGCATTCCCCTTCCTGGGTCTGGCCCTGAGCCCCTGGAGAGGGTCCAGAGGCAAGTGCCAGCAAGGGAGGTCGCCTGTTCCATGAAGCGGGTGCAGGTGTAAAAAGGAGAAACCACAGAAAGACGTGTGATGTGAAACTCGTGTAAGCACAAACACCAGCCACAGCCCGGAGGGGAGGGGTGGTGAGTGCTGGAGACCACTGGAGCCTCGCAGGGAGCTCAGCGTGGCCGTGGGAGCAGGCAGGAACGCAGAGGTGCTGCTAGGCTGGGGGCAGACCAATTGGTAGGAGGGGCTATTGCTGGGTGACAAATATGGCAGCAACAGGAGGGAGCTCAGGAACAATCGACTCGTAGTCTACTTGACTCTTGGGAGTCTGAGAGCTCTGGGATACCCCTCAATCCTACATGTGGGGGGCAAGAGACTCCCGCCCTTGTTGAGACAAGGCAGTATGAACCCCAGGGACAGGGATTACCTTGTCCAGGGGCTTCTGATTATCTAGCACTCTTGAGCTCTGTGTATTTGTGTGTGTGTGTTTCATCTGATTATTTTCTCATGATTAAACCAGGCTTGACCAAGTATTTTTCTGGACCAACTGATCTTCACAGCAGTCCATCTTTGTCATTCACTTTTAGGCAATTAATAGTTTTAGAGGTCATGCACAGTTGCAGCACAAAGCATCTTTCCTGAATCTACCCTCACTTGGCAGCGTCCCTAGATCGGTGGTGCTGGGGAGCACTCCATGCCAGACATAGGCAGTCAGGCTGTGACGATCCCTGACAGCTTTAAGGGAGAAAGCAATTGTCTCCACACAGAGATGAGACTTCCTAGGCAGAAATTTCGTGTGGATTCTGCCTTGGATCCTGTGCATCTCATGATGTGGGGCACAGTTCTGGGGCAAGGCCTGGGAGAAGAGAGATTTCATGGTGGGCCATGCAGCACTGTCAAGATTGGAATCAAATTTCTTTTCATACACAGACTATGTGGTTCAGCTTCAGGCCAAGGAGTGGGGCATAAGCAGGAGCCATATTCTGTGGGTGCCAGGCCCCTTGTTAGGGTGTCTCTGACACAGGCCACCAAGGAGTGCAAGGAGGAAAGATGGGGTCCCTCGGGCTGGCTGGAGGAAGAGGGGACCGTGCACGACTGCCACATGACGTTGGTCCGTCCACATTGCTACCACCCACATGGCCCGGGCTGAGGCTCGAGCTGCTGCAGCCTCTAGCTATCCATGCTTGGTGCTTCCTGTCTCCCCCTAGGAGACAGGAAGCCTCCTGCTGCAGCCCCAAGGAGAGCCGGGTCAGAGCCATTCACGCTCTGCACTTAACCAAGTTTCCCCTATGCCACTGTGGCTGGGGAGGGGGATCAGGCTTTTCTTGGGAGCCCCTGGCACACTCCCCAGGTGCATAATCCCTGGCGCCAAGTAGCCACAGCAGCCCTGCCCTGCTGCCTGCTGCTACAGGAAGAGCCCAACCTCCTCTCTGCCCACCCCCACCTTCCCTTTGGTCCCACACCAGCCGCATGTCTGCAAGGCCTGTGTGGCCTCTTCTTGGGAGCAGCTGTGGACTGCCGCGGCACTTCCCAGGCGAAGGGTCTCCCACTCAGCACATCATGATGTCCAGGATGGTGACTCCAGCTCTCATAAGCACAGCACTTCACAGTTTAGATCTCTGCCTCATGGCTGCCCTCGGAAACAGATGAGCCCCATGTCCTGGATGGGGCTCATGACACAGCCATAAGTGGGGCCATGGTGCTGGATCTGGCACATTCCACCACATGTTGAACTGAGGAAGCCCCCTGGCAAGGTCTATGGTGGGCAGAACGGGGCTGGGGTCCTCCTAGAAGGCCGGCTCTGCTCTCGGGGGCTTTCAGAGGCCGGCTGCCTGATGTTGAGTCTATCTCATTTGTGAGTGAATTAATTGTTGTGCAACCTAGAGCGGTGAGACAAGTTAATTACATAATTACTGCAAAACGACATGTTATTTCATGGCTGCAATATGGGAACTCTGTTGGAAACAATTGTAATTGCCCAGAAACTGCATTCGAGTGGCTCCGTTATCTCTCGATAACCATGTAATTAACTTGTGTTACAACTTCATCTGCAGTAAACTCTGAAGTTAGGAGTTGGGGGCCTAGGGGTGGGCAGAGCCCTCCTTGGCCTGAGGGCCCAGGGAGGGTCTGGCATGGGGCGGGGGGGGGGGGGGGGGGGGGCGCTCTGCTACCGTTCAGGGAAATGACTCACTTTTCCAAGCTGAGCGAGAAAATTCCTTGCCACAGCCTCCAGCCTCCAGCCTGCAAATTCATGCACTCCGACTCGGTCCCCAACTCACACGGCCACACACAGCTCCCTAGTTCCACAGTCACATCAGACACATCACACACAAAACCCCCACTGCGGCCAGGCCGCCTGGCTCTTTGCCCCTCTTCTCTGTCACACAGGCAGGCGTGGCTCCGTCACAGAAGGGGGATGCCCCACGGATGAGAACCCTTACCCCGAGATCCTTGACCCTAGCGATCCCTGCCCACGGATTGGGCCACTGGCCACAAAACCACAATGTGGGGAGGTAGCCACATCACTCCCAGTGGAGGGGCAGGCCTGGGGCAGGGTGACAGGCGGTTCCCCATCCAGGAGCAGGCAGAGCTAGAAGCAGTGGGTAGGCTCCATCCGCCCTGGGCTCTGGGCCGAGGCCAGGCTGAGAACAGTCTCCGGAGGAGGAGAAGCAAGCGGCCTGACGGTGGGAGGAGCCTGTCCATACAGGCTTCCCCGTCCGGCCTTTGGCTCCAACAAGTCCCTATTTTCATACCACTCAGTGCTGCCTTCCAGGGTGCAGGCTCTGTGCTTGGTGCTGCGGCTGCAGCCGAGAGAGCAAGACAGCCCTCCAGCTGCCCCGGGGGAGCCCGGGCCCAGCGGTGCACAGACAACACCCAGGGCAGCGGGCTGGCTGCTGGCCCCGCCTACTTCTGCCTACACGCGCATCGGCTTGCGTGTCCGGGTCTCCTGCCCGCCAGGGCGCCTATCTGTCTGACTGCGTGTGTCCACTGGGCGCGCTGTCTGACTCTCTGCAGTTGTCGCAAGTGGTGCTGGTCCGCGGAAGGCAACCGGCCCGTCCCAGCTCTCCCTGCGGGCTTCGTCCTCACTGTGCTGGGCTCCACTCGTTTTCCTGGCTTTCTCCCTCCTCCTCAAGGGCAGGGACTGTGTCTGATCCATGATTCATCCGCATGTCTGGTGCTTGCAGCATGGGGCTGAGACAGAGTGGATTAAGGTTTGCTGAACGAATGAATGAAAGCCTCCAGCCTGCGTGGGCTGAATACAGGCCAACGGGACTGTTCTCGCTCACCCAGAAGAGCAGAAAGGGGGGCCCCAGAGCAGGCCCCAGCTGCAGGGAGGAGACAGCAAACGCTGTCCATCACCCTGAAAGGGAAGAGGGTTTTGAGAAGGGTGTTCCCATGGTAGAAGGCTCAGGATTCGGGGTCTTACTGTGGGAGGAGGTCAGGGCTGAGTTCCTGGCCGGCGGCCTCAGTGGAGGGAGGCACACAGGAACCCAGGGAAGGGAGGGTTTCATCTTGCCTCTCTTCATCTTGGGTGCCAGGGGAGGACCCCCCCCCCCCCCGGTCTCGTGTCTGGCTATGGGATGCGCGGGCTTGTCCTCCTCCAGCTTCTACCCCTGAAGCCCGCCTGGAGCTCCCCTGCCCTGCTCAGCAAGAGCACACACTGCAGTCCCACACCCTGCTCCATGCCCGGCGCCGGAGGGGCCCAGGGGAGGGCCCTGCTTCACTCCCAAGCAGAGGGGAGGGACCCCAGGTCTGTGTCAGTCAGGTGATCAACGCACATTAACCTCCCCGGAAACATTCATAAGTTTAATCCACGCCAGTAATAAAATCGCATTACATTTCTCATAAAATAAATGTTCCCATTTATATACAGAAGACAGACTGTACAGGCCCAGCCTGGCCCCAGGAGGGGTCACACACAGACGGGCGGCAGAGGAAGGGCCGTCCCTCCCATCGAGGACGGAGGAGTTCTAATCGGCAGGAGAGTGGCTGGCCGGCCAGGCGGGTGGGCAGATGGGCAGACAGGCAGACAGGCAGACGGACAGATGGGCCTGGAGGCCAGGCGCCGGGCATTACTGAACCTGGGATTCAAAGGTGCCATTGAGCTGTCCCTCCTCATAGTCCATCTGACACAAGATCATGTTGTTCTTCAGGAAGAATTTGTCTCCCACACAAAATCTGGAAAATCCAAGCAGGAGAGAGAGGCCATGGAGGGGTCCCAGTGGATGGTGGGGGCTTTGCAGACAGGCCCCAGCCCAGCCCAGGAGGTGGACATGTGAGAACTGAGGTCCTGGAGAGTTTGTTCCTTCAACTTTCCAGAAGGGATCCCCAAAGGTCTCATAGCAAACCTGGTCAATCACCCTGGGTCAGCCCAGTCCTCAGCCAGGCCCTGTAGTCTGGGATGTAGGACAGACAGACGGACAAGTCTGGCCCACAGTCAGGTCTTCCCTGGAGGGGTGGGGTTGGTGGGAAGGTGTAGGAATAACCTACCCCAGTCCGAGAGAGGGAGAAAGAGAGAGAAGGACAAAGAAACAGAAAAAGATCGAGAGAGGTAGAAATGGGGAAGGAGGGAGGGGAAAGTGGGTGATTTTTCCATCCTTCTGTTCCTTTCCCCAACTTAAGGGGATGACTCCATGAAACCCTTCCTTTGAACAGAATCTGTAGGTTTCCTGGAGCATCCTTCCAGGAGGAGGTGACCCTGTCCCACTATCTTCCCTCCCACCCAGAAAAGGCCTTGCTTTGCTACCCCCACCCCCCACCCCTAGTCCTTCTAAAGTATTGGAGGATTCAGCCCTTTCCCCAAAGATGTCCCCAGGGTGGCTAGGGCTTCAGCCAGACCCCAGGGTCATGGGCCCAGTCCCAGCAAATCCCAATCCAACCACCAGGTGGCACTGCAACTTCACCGAGCCCTCTGAGCGGCGGGTCTGTCCAAGCCCCCAGCGATCCCCCTCCGTGTTCCCTACAGGTCCCTCAGGACCTCATCCTCTGGGAACACTTGCATGAGCTCCTTCCTGACATGGGGGCTCCTGAGAAAAGGGCTTGTCTTCCAGTGCTAGGTCCCCAGACAGGGCTGAGGGGTTCTGGCTCCTTCAGTCCCTGGGGCCTCCCACGGGGCTGGGACACTGCAGGGATCAGAAAGTGGCTGGGCTGGAACCAGAATCACAGGAGTGAGTAGCTGCTACCATAAGGGAATGGTCTTCCAGGCACAGGAACACCTTCTCACTAAAATGTACATGCATGCACAGACATATGGCAGACACCCAAGGGCACAGGGCATGCACACAGACCCCTTGTACATGCATGTTTAAGTGTGTTTGCGTTCATACTCATCCATCATGCACACACATGCACACACAGCACACCCATACCTGCCTTGTACGTGCACATTTAAAAATCCACACACGTGTGTGACACAATGTACATACACAGTAAGCTCATACACATGTGAGCCATCACACTCGCGCAGACCTGGGCCCTACAGACACGCACACAACAGTGCTGGAGGGCACACATCCGGCCACACGAAACACGCAAACGCACATGCATGCTCAAGACAACATGACCTACGAGCCCGTGGACATTTGCACGGACACCCCCACAGCCCGGTGCTCCAGCACGCGTCAGCTGGGGTCTGTGACAGGTGCAGCACTCACCTCTGGTTGCAGAGCTGGCAAGCGAAGCAGTCGAGGTGATATACGTTGTCCCGGGCCCGCATCACCATCTCGAAGGCTGGGATCAGCTTGCTGCAGGCAGCGCAGTTGCCTGTGGTGCCAAAAAGCCTGCCACGGGAAGGGCGCAGGGGGCTCAGGGGCCTGCGGGGTCTGGGGGGCGGAGCAGCTGCCTCTACCCAGGGCCCCGTGGGTCCCTACTCCTGTGGGCTTAGCAGGTGGGCCTAGGCAAGGGAGAAGGAGCACAGAGGGCAGCTTCTAGATTCCTCGAAGAGATTGGGCTTCAGAGAAATCGGCCCAGCCACCCAGGGAGGGGAGCGTAGGGGCTCAGGGCTGGATGACACTGCCCATCCCTGGGCTGGGCTGTCAAGGCCCCCCTCGCAGGCTGCCACTGGGATCAGGCTACTGAGACGCAGGGCCACTGGAAGAACACGGGGCTGGGCCATGAGCGAAGACTCCAGGGTCACACAGGCATGAACTCGGGGGCAGTTCGCCTGCCCTCAGGCTGCTCATGGGTCTCTCTGAGCCTCATTTATTTTGTAAAACGGAGACTGAAGCGCATCCTTCGCAGGCTTGTTGTGGAGACCTCAGTTAACTCTCAGTCACAGACCATTTAGTGAATGCCTCAACCGAGTGGGTTTGCCACGTGCCAGGCATTGTTCGGAGGGCTGTACTAAAATCAACTCATTTAATCCTGACAACAACCCTATGGGGTGGTCTTTTTTCTGCAACCAACTCACTGGGTGACTTGCCTGGATCCCTTTTTCCTTTTCCTGGATCTCAGTGTATCCTTTTTCAAAAGGGGGTGCTGGACTAGGTGATCCTGTTCAAATGCTTCTAAAATATAGGACTGATGCCCAAAGAAAGTTCCAAGGCCATCTGACACAAGGCCTCTTCCACACAGCCGTTCCCTCCTAGCTGCTGGTTGCCGAGCTCCAGGGATGGGGCACTCACTTTCTCCCCAAGCAGGCCAATCGCGGGCCGGTGTTCAATAGTCGGAGCCGGCCAGGCTCCGGCTGAGCAAGCCCCAAGTGAGGCAAGGGGGGCTGAGAGGCCGGCGAGAGACCCTCTAATCCCTGATTTGTCCAGCTCAAACTCAGGCATCTGCAGATGAGCTTGGCTCCATTATTCATCAGCCTGAGCTGCCTGGTGCCTCAGATTAAGGCAGACAAAGACTGGGCCACAACATCTGCCTGCCAAGGGGGGCCTCACTGCCCCCAGCCCAACGCCCCCATGGCTGCAGATGGGGCAGGCTTCGGACAGCCCCACTCTGGGACGGAGCAGCCCAAAGAAGCCCCACCCCCAGCTCAGCCCCCTGACCTACCTGGCCCCAGAGTCATTCCTTGGCCTCTGCCAGAGCCCAGAAAAAATACCTTCAAGCTTCAGTAGCTGGCAGGGCTCAGAATGCTTGCGGGTGCTTTGACTCTGCAGATGAGCCCATGCTGCGCCCCCCCCCCCCCCCCGGACCCTGTCCAGGTCCTGGGGACTCATCGGTCAGTGTGCCAACTCTCCTCAACCCGGGAGGTTCAGCCCCCAGGGGATGTCTGAGACCTTCCCACTTGGAGGCCCTTTCCAGGTCATCGAGGGGCGAGTCCCCAGAAATATTCTTCCTTAGCCCCTCCTCCTGGCCTCAGCCCTTTCTTCCAGTCCAGCGAGGAGCACTGTCACAGATCCTGAATTACTGCGACACTTTAAAAGCTTCCGGCTGAAGGCAGAAGTTGAAAGAGAAGGTGCAGGCAGGTAAGCCTTAGGCTCTTCCCCAAAGTAGGGGAGCCTCTGCTGAGAACCCTGCCCCCTACCACAGCCCAGACCTGAGCAGAGGGAGGGCCCCACGAAGTCCTTGCCCGACCTATTCATTAATGCGACGGGCCTTCCTTCCTCGCAAGATGCGGCCACCACCACCCAGCCAAATGTAGATGCTGGGTCTCAGCCAAGGCCCCCACTCTGTGGCCTCCTTCCAGCCTTGCTGATGTCACAAATGGCCTAAGGGAGGGCTAATTGGGGGAGGCAGCCCCAGGGAACAGGATCCAGGTTGTGGGGAAGGGTGGGTTAGAACTCCAAGGAATGCGAGCTGGGGAAGCGTTAGTCTTCATACTATTCACAGAGGGACAAACTGGGGCTCAGAGAAGGTCAGAAGCCAGAGGGTTCAGAGCTAGTTCAAACCCAGGTCTTTAAGCTCCGACATCAGTGGTCCTTCTCCCAGGGTCTGGCTACCTGCCAGACGCCCAGGCGCCCAGGTGTCTAATGCCAGGGCCCGCTGGGCATGGGGAAGAGGAGGCAAAGGAGACTTCACCAGGCAGGAGGGGCCCGGGGAAGTCAGGGCTTCCCCACCTGCTCCTGGAAGGCCTCTGAGGTGTCCCCTCCCAGATTCCAGGGACAGGGTGGGTCAGAAGCACCTGGCAAAGACAGGCAGAGCCAGGCTGGTGCCCTTGGGAAACTTATCTCAGGTGCCCCATGGTCGCAAAGGCTGGCTCAGGCCCTGTGCTGGGCGCTGAGCATGGTAGGGCTCTGTCTTCAGGGCTCTGTGGGCGTCTGGGGGAGCAGGGCCGGGCCAGGAGGGCCGGTGATGAGCACTCAGGGCCTGGGTCTTAGAGGCAGGGGCAGAGCCGTGCCAGGCCCG
>NW_027397111.1:8770474-8820103 GCF_003265705.2 Callorhinus ursinus | reverse complement strand
CCGGCGGGAGGCGCACCTCAGGTAGTCGCGCCGGCATAGGATGAGGTTGGCCTTGGTGTAGAGGGTGGAGCCCACCTCCCCCAGGCGGCAGTCACAGCAGGCACACTTGAGGCAGTCCTCATGCCAGTACTTGTCCAGCGCCTTCAGCAGGTAGCGGTCCTTGATCTTGCGGTTGCAGCCCGCACAGCCCTTCTGCTTGCCTTTGGGCTGGACGGAGAGCATCGGCACGCCTGTGGGTGGACAGACGACAGACAGATGGACGCGGGAGGGACTCTGTGGCTCCGGGCCTCAGGGCCCATCCCTCGAGGAATGGGAGCCCACTGCTGCTCCCTGTTGCCCCCTCCAGGGTGGGGGTTCCCAGAGTCCTCACTTGCTCCCCAGCAAGCTCCCCACCTGGCCCCAGGTCCTGGCCTTTGAGCTGCAGGGCACAGGCTGTTCCCCTGGCCTGCGAAGGTCCTTCCAGAAGCTGTAGGCAGACTGCGGAGCCCTGCATCTCGAATCTCGCATCTGCTTGGCTGCACAGCACGCATGTAGCCCCAAGGCCCACAGTCCCCCCTGAGCTGTTTCTCCCCACCCACCACTGCCTTCTGTGGGGCCTGCTCGACAGGAGGCCTGAAACTCTCCACAGGCTGCCACCATCTGACTGGCTCTCCCAGTGGCCCCAAGAACCGAATCTCACAACGGGCTTGGGTCCACTAGAACTCCCCGATCTTTTTGCTACCTCAAGACTTCCTGACATAGTTTGTGCCATGGACCATTTTACCCTCAAAAGTCAGGCTACAGCCTCTTGGTTTACTCATGTAGAACTGTGGCGGGATCAGGAAGCAAGTGGGGCGCGGGAGCTCTGGGTCTCCTGGCGGGAGTGTGCAGGAAGGCAGCGGAGCCTGGCCTGGCCTCCCGGGGACTCTCCCCAGGAATGCTTCTAGCTTGATTCAAACTTCCTACCTGCCCTGGCCTGAGGGTGGGGAGGTTCTGAGTCTCTGAATCCTTGCTCCTCCCACCAGGACACGGGTCTCTGAGCCCTGGGCCCCCTCCCAGGGCGCATGCATGCTTCTTGACATATAAGAAAAAATACAAAGGGTAAGAATTTCAGCATGGAGTTTACTGGAAGGAGAAGCTGACCTCCCAGCAGGCAAGTGTGTGCACTCATGCACACCCCATGCACACAGGCAGAGCGTGCAGTCACGTGCGGGCATGTGCACAGAGGCTCAGGCTCCTAGCCCCTGCCCTTGGGGCCACAAGGAGTGATCGCAGGGAGCAACAGTTGTGGAGGAGGTGGGAACAGAGGTCATCCTGAGTCTGCACATCCGATGTGGAGCCCTGAGGCTTGAATGTGGTGAAGACTGCTTGGAGGGAAATGCAGGGAGCCTCAGAGTCCAGACCCAGGATGGGGGCAGGTGGGGGTACCTGTAGGAGTTGCCTGAGAACCGCTCGTGAAGGCAGTGCGGGTGGGGTGTGCGCCTTCCCTGACCAAGGCTCGGGAGCATGGAGGAGTCCTCTCTGGAGGGAACAGCCCACCTCTTCCTGCCTCCCTGGCTCTCCACCAAGCCCGTGAAGTCTGCCCTCCTCCTGGCCCCCTCCTCTCCAAGGGACCCCAGCACTCTCTAGGGCTCTGGGTTCAGCTCCCACTCCTTGGTACCCCCCCATCCCTGCCTCTGCTCACTGCCCTCCGCCAAGAGTTTGAGCTGCTTCCTTCCCTTTCCCTCCTCCTGGTGTCTGACCCTCCTCAGATGTCAGAAGAGAGTCAGCCTCCAAAGGGCCTCAGTCTTAGAATCCACAGATATCAGGTCAGAAGGGCCCTGAGAGCTCTTCCGGGCAAATGCACCAAGGAAGGATGGGGAAACTGAGGCACAGAAGTTCTGAAGGTCAGGTCTAGTGCAAGCCACTCATCATCCAGCTGGCTCAGGGGGCCCTCCCCGCTCCTGTGCCTTGCTGCCTCTTCAGACCTCTCTTGGGGAAGGGGCCCTCTAGGGCCCAGGAGCAGGACAGGTGACAGCAGAGGGGAGGCAGCACTGGCCAGCAGGGGACTCTCTCCTACCTCCTTGCTCCAGACCCCGCTGGGGTCTGTTAGCTGGGACGCTTGCCGCCGAATTTCCTTAATGCAGCTCTAAAGGTTAATTGATCTGAGAGAGTGAGGGTGCTGAGGATGACTATGTCCTCAGGCCTGCCTTGTCTCCTCCGGCAGGGCCCAGTCTGGTCACAGAGTTGAGGCCATGGAAGCCAGCTGGGGAGCGGGCATCCCTGAGACCTAAGGGGGCTCTGAAGGGTTCCTTCCAAGGCCAGGCGTACAGGGAGGAACTGGCTGTGAGCAAACAGGGGAAGGGTCAGGAGAGCTGGATGTGGGGAGGTCTGTGGGTCCCGGGCGGGGGGGGAACTACTGTCCCTGGGTCCCGTGGAGGGAGCACCCAGCCTGCATAGCTATAAGCACACGCACCAACTTGGAAAATCTCAGGCCTGGCCTCTAGGAGAGCCCCGCCAAGGCTGGTTTTCCCCTTGGTACCTGAACAGGCAGCAGGCCCGACTCCCCCCCCCCCCCCCCACCCAGGGCTCTAGCCTTGTGCTATCAGTAGCAGGAGGTGTGTGAGTAACTAGAATGTCCACACGCAGGGGATACACCGGATCCACTAAGTTATACACCGAAATGAGGAGGGACCCCAGCACCAGAAGTGTCTGTCCCGCTCCGTCTTCCGTCTGGCATGGCTCCTGGCCAGGCTGGCCTTCTGAGCTCAGGCCCCAGCACGCCCGGATGCAGAGCCCGCAGAGTTGTGGTCTGTAGCCCTAGCTGGCCCGGCCTGGAACCTACAGGACCCAGGGAGGCCGTGAGGAGCGAAGCCACAAGCTAGCCCAGGTCCCCTGCGTCCTGCCTGTGCCTGGGCTGGCTCTGGCACACCGCCGGGCTCCGCAAGGCCTGGGAACTCTGCTTCCTGGGCCCTGGAGAACTCTTAAGAAGCCACAAGGCTTCTGCCAAACAGTGTCTGATGTCCACCGAGGCACAGACCTCCAGTGCTAGCCTGGCTAAGGAGCTCCCGGAGCATACGGGGACCTTGGGCTCTCTCTGCCTGGAAAGGCTGAGGTCCTGGGAGAAGTCTGACTCACCCCTTGCTCTTTACTGGGCACCCACACTGTGTTTGCTCTCTCACCGGGCTGGTTCAGGAGACCTGAAAACACTCCTGGAAAGGCAAGGAGGTTTAAAGGGGGCATCTCTGGTCTCCTGTTTCCCAAATGGGAGTGAGATGTTCCCCAGAGGGTCAGGGCTCGCCCTCCCTGCCCTGCCTCCCCAGCCCCCACCCAGCCCGCCAGTCAGCCCTGCAGACACCTCTTCCCTCCCTCCCTCCCCTGCCTGGCTCTGGGAGCTGAGCCTTGGGCCATGCACTTTCCATTAAGGAGATAGCATCCCTTTGCTGAAGTCCATTTGGGATCCATTTTAGTGTTATCTAAAAATCAAATCTACATGGTAATCCTTTTAATGTACTCCTGACTTTAGGAAAAAAACAGCTTTGCACTCCTTCAGGAAAGGTTTTAAAGCATTACCCAGTAATTACTACTCACCCATGAAAACACTGATATTTTACAATGGATGATGTTTGAGCCTGCCCGCACGCGCAAGCACACGCTCAGAAACACACAGGACCCGGCAAAATAACCGGTTCACATAGCCCGTGTGTTCGCCCTCGATCTCAGGGTATGTGGGGGGGGGGATGCCATTTGAGGGGAGATAGGCCAAACCCCTAGCCTGCCTCTATGTCAGGCAAGCTGATAGGAGCAGGAAGCAGCCTCCCAGTCTGACTCATCTGGCTGCCAGACACTCAAACCCTCAGCTCTTTAATCTGGGGAAGAGCCAGACAGTCCCAGCGACCAGGAGGGACTGCCAGAGGTCATTCGGCTCTTCTGCACCCACCCTCCAGCCAGGAGAGAAGCCCTCCTCTTCACTTGGACCCCCCCACCAAGGGGTCTGCCCGGCCAGACTCATGTCCTCAGCAATCTCTGCCCAGCTACCCCAGACCACACTGCCCCCCATATCGGTCGTGCCAAGCCCCCCCTGGCTCCCAGTCCCCCTGATGCCTCCCTCCAGCTTGGACAGCAGGCTGAGCCCGGCTGGGGAGCACTCCTGCTGCCTCCCACAAGCTCCTCCAAAGCCAGTCCTCCACCCGAGAATGCCCACCCCACCCAGCCCCGGGTCACTCCCAGCTATGCCCTGCGCCACGTGGCCACCACTGGTTGCTCCAGCTGGTATCCGAGGTCCGGGGCCCCCTCCCACGTGCCATTTTGTCCTGCTTGGCACTGCGGGATCTGGTCCCTGCAGAATCCTGGGATAATAGCCCTCTCCATCCTGCAAATGGACCGGTCAGCTTCTGTCCCGGCGCCTGACCTCCACCACGGCCCCAGGAAGAAATGCCTTGCCCCACCCATCCCACTCTCCACCCAAACTCAGGGTCAGCAGTGGGGGTGAGGCGCAGCGCCCGGAGCTGAACTCCGAGAGCCTGCTTTCCAGCCTGAGCGCTGCCCCAAGGAGCTGGAGGGCCTGGCGCAAATCCCTCATCTTTCTGACTTGCTTCTGTGAAATGGGAGCCAACAAAGTCTCTTTTCACACAGATGGTGGCGAGGGCAGAACAAGGTCATGCTTATGAAGCCACAGCCGAGTCTGGCTTCCAGGGGGGACTGACACGGGGACTGGGGACTATTATTAATATGCATCCCAGGATGCCCTCCCCCTGTTCTGACCCTTGTTTCCTTTTTCCTGTAACTTTTTATCTTGACACAATTTCAAACCTTCAGAGAAGTTGCAAAATAGAAAGAATTCCTGCACACCTTTTGCCTAGATTTCCTAAATAGAAACATTTTACCATATTTGCTTTATCCTTCTCTATACATCTACCTATAATTTTGTTCCTGACTCATTTGCGAGTTGGGTTCAGACAGGAAGGCTTACACTCCTAAATACTTTGATGTGTATTTCCTAAAAGCAAGGACATTCTCTCACTTAGCCACAGTACAATTAACAACACCAGGAAATTATCATTGATCTAACACTATTACCTACAGACTTCATTCAGATCTGACCGATTCCCCCAATAATAATACCCTTTATGGCAAAATAACATATCATGCACTGCATTCACTTGTCAAGTTTAGTCTACTTAAATCTAGAAGAATTCCTAAGCTTCTCTTTGTGTTTCAAGACACTAGCATTTTTGAAGGATACAGGCCAGTTATGGAGTACCCTTCAATTTGGGTTTGTGACACATTTGATGGTGTGACTTTAATTCCTCTGTGCTTCAGTTTTCTTTATTGTAAAATGAGTATGAAAACAGTCCACATCTCATAGAGTTGCCATGAGGAATAAGGGAGTAAATCTATGTGACGTGCTCAGGACTGACTGGACCCGGCAGTCAACAGTTACCTCTGATTAGTGTCACCCCATCTGGCACAGGGGAAGGGATGACCTTAGTCACAGCCCCATCTCAGGTCCCTCAAATAGTGACGATCACGAACTTTGAGGCAAATACACAGATTTTGAATGTGCTACCCTGGTTAAAGTCACACAGGCACCGGCTCGAGTCCAGCGTGACCCAAAGGGCGGTCCCGTGGTCAAGGCGGACGTGCATAGAAGGAAGCAGCCCCGCCTGGCTGACCGGCAAGCAGGTGGGAAGAGATCACTGTGGCAGCTCAGGGCAGGCTCCTTCGGGGGCTGCAGGAGGGTGTCACCTTGGCATTTCTCGTCATCTCTGTGTCTCAGTAGTGCTCCTAAGCCTGTCTCGACACACCACAGCACGGCCACCCAGGGCAGAAGCTGGGCTCCCCCAGGGCTAAGGGCAACTTGCCGGGAGATAAGGCTGACTGCGCTAGGAGGGCTCAGCTTCTTAGTGCTTGGCTCACAGTGGCCTTGTGAGATAGATACATTATTATTATTCCCATTTTACCAACGGGAAAACTGAGACCTAAGGAAGGTTCCAACCTGTCAGGGGTCACAGCGTTAGTACGGGACAGAGCTGGGATTTGAATCCTGGCCATCTGTCTCCAGGGCCCAAGCACTGGCTTGATCGGCTATGCAGTCAGGCGGTGTGCCGGGAACCTCCTGTGCTCACGGACCCAGGAGGGAGGCGTTAAAACAGAGAGCAACACAGACGCAGGACTCGTCTGCAAGTGTGCACAGCAGCGCACGGATACTTGTGTGGGGACATGTAATCACACGCACGTAGGGCTGGGTCCACGAGAGGGCGGACTGTGTTGTTTATTCCACAACCCAGCACAGTGCTCAGACACATCCATGCATCCGAGCGCACGCGTGATGGGCGTGCTCATTACACAGATCTATGCACAAGCAGTCACATGCACCTTTACTGCCTTTCAAAAAAACAACATTTCCAGAAAGTAGATCATAGCTCAAAATCGAGCTCTGATTTGAGCAAAACCCACGAGTAAGAGGCCTGGTGCCCCTGTTCTCAACACCACCTTCCCAAGGAAATGAAAGAGCGAGAGCCCCTGGGTTTTACTCGAGATGACCCATGGGAGCTCTGGTGCTTCTCCAGAAAGGCAGCCCCACACATTTCATCCCCTCTCCAGCCGCTGGGGGTGGGGTGGGGTCTGTGGTCTTTGGGAATCTGGGTCGCGGCCAACCTGCAAGGTGTTTGTGCCCACGTGGGCCCGCGCCTGGGGCTAGCAGAGTAGGGTCCCAAACAGAGCCAGCCAGCAGCCCCTCCATGGCATCAATCCTGTTTAATAAGGAAATTTGAAAGTGTAATCTAATTCTGCAGAATCTCTTTAAATCTCGTTTTCTCAGAAGTAACTTCATTTCGCACGGACACATCCAGCCTTGTGAGAAGGCCTCCATTTCACACCAGTTTTATCTCCACAATTTCTCGTCTCACTGCACTCCTATCCCAGGGCCTTGCCATGCGGCAGGCGAGGCCTGAACTAATAGCATTTCCTACTCATTTGGAATCAAAAGCCAACGAGAACAACTGTTGAAACGCGAGGCTACAGCCCCCTAGAGCACGTTCATTACCACCCCTCGGCGCACCCCTTCGCAGGTGGTGTGCTCATTCCGTGAGATGAGGGAGAAGAGTCAGGCTCCCATGGCCTCCAACTCCCCACTGGGCCAGGGGAGGGATGCTGGGGGTGGCGGCCAGCTCACTGGAGGACTGGCCCCTTTGGCTCTGGCACTGCCCCTCAAGGGGGTCTGGGAGAAGAGGCAGGCGGTGTAGACACAAAGACTGTGGGCCCTGCAGACAGACGGCCTTGGCTTGAACTTTGGCTCCATCCCTTCCCAGCTCTGCCTCAATTTCCCTACCTGCTAAATGAGGACAGCCCACTTTAAAGAGTTATTCTGAGGATTAAATGAATGGACACGAAGTACAATGTATGGACATGAAGTACACTATTTGATATAGTGACTTAAAAAAATCAGCTAAGGGACGACTGAGTGGCTCAATCGGTTAAGTATCTGCCTTTGGCTCAGGGTCCTGGGATCGAATCCCGCTTCAGGCTCCTTGCTCAGCGGGGAGGCTGCTTCTCCCTCTCCCTCTGCCTGCTGCTCCCCCTGCTTGTATGCTCTCTCTCATCCTCTCTCATTCTCTCTTTCTGACAAATAAATCTTTAAAAAAAATCAGCTAAGAAAAATGAGCTATGTCTTATGATCCAAGTATTCTCTTCCTAGGTTTACCCCCACCAGCAATGACAGCTTATGCCCACTTGAGGGGATGTACAAGGATGTCCAGAGCAGTTTTCTTCATAACAGCCCCAAATGCAAACACCACAAATGCCCATCAGCAGTAAAATGGATAATACACTATCGTGCAGTCACACAATGGAATAACACACAGCCCCGAAAAAGACGGAATCACAGATACACCTACAACATGGATGAATCAGATGGACTAATGTTGAAAGAAGCCAGACACAAAGGTATATACTGTATAATTCTATTTATACGTATTACCCAAACAGGCAAAACTGATCTGCGCTGAGAAATGTCAGAATAATGGTGTGTATTATCACCTGGCAGGAGGTGTGAGGAAGCCCGGTGAAGAACTGGAAATGTCCCAGTCTTGATCTGGGTGGTGTTTAAAGGGGTGCACGTAAACGCAGAAGCTCATTGGACTGAACATTTGAGACATGTGCATTTTACTGCATACACGTTACCCCTCCAAGAAAAAAATAAAGAACTGAGATGGGCACCCCTCGGCCAGGACTTTGGACGCCTCTTCATAAAACCCACCATTTACCCAGCACTCACAACACCCGTGATCTCAGGGAATCCTCAGATTCACTCTGGCGTCCTAATGATGACCCCCATTCAACAGACGAGGAAGCAGAGGCCTAGGGAGGTTCAAGCCCTTACCCAAGGTCACATAGCTAGGAGGCCGCAGGACAGGGACTGAAGCCCCCCCTGGTGGACTCTGGAGATCAGGTTCTCATCCAGCCCACGCCCCATGGCTTCTCGCCACAGACGGGTTGAGGAAGGCTCACTGGGGCGGCGTCTGGGTCCCTGTGTGTGGCCTCGATGCCAGATGATCTGGGGTGAGGGCCGGGGGCATGTCTCGAGCAGGGCCTGGGTTAAGAACAGGAGAAATGATGGCCCAGGCAGGGCACAGTCCACATGGTCTGGTGGGTCACAGGCCACTTCTGCTCAGCTGGCGGTCCCACAGAAGCTATAGCTGTGGGACCTTGGAAGGGCTTCAAGGCGGGGCCAGAAAGGGGATGGGGACCAGAAGGGCCGTGTAGAGCCAGACCTAAGATGTTTGCATCGCAGCCAGGAGAGGGACAAAGAAGCCTTGAGACGGCACATGTCCTCAGGGGGGTGGGCCGAGCTGTGAGGGGAAGGCTGGGGGCTCCAGACTCAGACCCCAATTGCTGGGGGGGCCCTCAATCAACAGCCAGGGGCTGGTGTGTGAATGAGGGAAGAGGGGAGGGAGGGGGACCTAGAGTGGGGCCCAGCTCAGGGTAAGCAGCTGAAAGGAGGTCCAGCAATAATTGCCTTCTCTGAAGTGTTAGGTCCCTTCCAGTTTCCACAGTCCGCCACAGCAGGGCAGGCGGAAGCACCATCCAATGCTGTCCCCATACATCTGCAGCTGCTATGGTCACGTCCAAATGCATGACAGTAGCCTTTATTGCCTACTCTGTGCCCAGTGCTTTACATTCTCTAACTCTCATCTTCCCGATGACCCGGAGGTCAGAGAAATCACACAACCTGCCCAAGGGCCAGGCTGGGAGTGGCCAAGCGGGGGCTTGGGACCCAGGCAGCTGGCCCCACCCCCTTCCTGCTCGCAGAATGGCATCATCTTTTTCCTAAGCAGTGGGGAAAGTGAACTTCTGTTTGGACCCAATCTGGTCCCTGCAAAAGAAGAAAGGTCTAAAGGCCCCTTGTGTGTTACATCAGGACAGGACAGGCCTCTGGGCCCCAGCGCCCCCCAGAGGAGCCATTTCCTATGAAGGTGTATTTTTGCAGCACGTTTTGGGGGCTCAAACCTCTTTTGGAATGATGTGTCCTAAAGCCTGACCCTGCAGGGACCCTCGAGTGTCTGGAGTTGAAGGGGCTGAGGAGTTTCCTCACACATCTCACTGGCCCTCACTGTTGAGGGGAAGCCAAACCCAGCACAGCCTGCTGTCTGGTGGTGGCTTTAGGGGACCTAGTCTAGACCTTGCAGGGGCCTGGACGATGCGCTAGAGCAGGTGCAAATGGAACCTGCTCTCCAGAGACACGCTGTTTCTGCCTTTCTTCAGTGAGGGGGACTTAGAAACGTTAGAAGCTGCAGGTGTTCTTTGGAGTCTGTCAGGGGAATGATGCTTCAGCCAACTGCAGGCATTCTCTTCCAGTTCTCTGGTTGTTTCTATAAGTCCCAGACACACCTCAAAAGCAATAGGTCCAAAACGGGACTCTACCTCTCCTCCCCAAAACCCGGCTCCTGTCCCCGTACCCCAGGCTCCCCTTCATCACACTAACACTGTCACCCACCCAGATGTTCAGGCCAGAGACTCAGGGTCACCCTCAGATCTTCCATCATCCTCACTCCCTCTCGCCTGCTGATTGCCACTCCCCGGCCTGCCTCTCACGTCCATTTCCAGAGCCACCACCATCTTTCACCACACTATCAGCATAGCTCCCTACCAGCCTCTCATGTCTACTAGCTACAATCCATTCTTCACATAGCAGCTACAGAAATGTTCCAAAACAAAGTAGGTCAGGTCACTGCTCAGCTTGAAACCCTTCCATAACTTCCAGTGGGCTGAGAATAACATCCACCCTCTTCAACAAGCCTATGATATCCTCATGCGGTCTGGCCCCTGCCTCCACCTCCCATACTGTGTGCCAGCCACATTCCAGATCTCCCTCCTGCCTCAGGGCCTTTGCACATGCTGTCTCCCCCCTCTCTTCCCAGAATACCCTTCTCTGCCTCTTCATGTGGCTGGCTCCTTCTCATCCTCGGACTTCAGCTTAAATGTCACCTCCTCAGAAAGGCTTTCCTCAATCACCTATTTCCTTACTGAAATGACTCCCTGGTCACTTCCTTCTGAGTTTTTATTTTTTTTTTTATTTTTTTTTTTAATTTTATTTTTTTTTAAAGATTTTATTTATTTATTTGAGAGAGAGAGAATGAGAGACAGAGAGCATGAAAGGGAGGAGAGTCAGAGGGAGAAGCAGACTCCCCGCCGAGCAGGGAGCCCGATGTGGGACTCGATCCCGGGACTCCAGGATCATGACCTGAGCCGAAGGCAGTCGCCCAACCAACTGAGCCACCCAGGCGCCCCCTTCTGAGTTTTTAAACATAATTTGTAATTGTTTTACTTTTTTGTGTGATTGTACTTACAACAAATGATCGGTCTCTCTCATGAGAATGAAAGTGCCACAAAGGCCTATTTTGGGAGTCCTGTCTTATTCATCCACTGTGTCTCTAGCACTGAGCCCTTTTTAACTATCAGTTCAGTTAATGAATAAAGAGACTGAGCAGAATCTATCCAGATATTATTGGTAAAAGTCTGCTGGCCAGAGGGGACTGATGCAGCTAGGCAGGCTCCCCGGAGATGGGAGCCTTAATTGGGCTTGTTGCTGCCCCATGCCACACCCCGCTAGGCATCTATAACTCTGTGGCTCTACCAAAGCAGAGCTAACTGTGGCAGTGCCTAGGTCCTGCCATCCTCAATCTGGAATTATGAGAGGCCCCGCCCAGAGCTCCAACTGAGAAATGACAGCTCTTTTGCAAATATAAACCCTCTACCCCTTAGATCAAGGGACAGCAATCCTCTTCTTCAACCCCTGGAGACCTGTGAGGAATGAAGTCCCCCTCTGAATGTCCCTTTGCACATAAATACTCCAGCCCAACCCTCAGGGGGTGGAGGGAGAGCCCACGAAGTTCAGTCATCGGTGTAACGTCAGCAGCTCAGTCTTTCCCTTTGTGCCTGTGGCCTGGACACCCCACCTCCCCTGGCACAGACCTAGCCTCCCCTACTCCCCACCTGAGGGTCCTTTTGGCTTAGGGGTGTGACCACTCCCCCCTCCCAGCCAAGTCTGAGCCTCTGGGGGCCAGTGGGAAGAAAAAAACCCCCGAAGGTTACTACAGAAGAACCCCAGGCCCAAGCCTTTCTCATCTGCAGCCTCCGCCAAACACCCATCCTATCCTGGGCTGCTGAAGCAAGCCCCCAGGCCCCTTGACAGGATGCTGCTTGGAGCTGCACAGCTGTGGGGAATCAGCGGGAAAGCGTCTGGAAGCTGTGTTCCCCAGACAGCAACTCAGCTGCTCCCTGGGCACCCGCAAAGCCCACGTCACCCATCTAACAAAACAGGGCTCCCAAGGGGCCTGCAATCTCCGCAGAGGAGGAGGAGGGCATGGACTCTCAGACGAGTCTCAATTTCACAGCCATCAGGGACGTGAGCACCAACGCGCTGAACCAGAAAACGAGAGTCTGGCAGGAGCTGCAGACACACCGTGAGCGCCAGGGGATCAGAGATTAGGGCCCTTCAAAATCAATTTTGAATTCAAACTTTTAAATGTGTTCTCCAGACACAAGGAGGGGACCCTCCAGGCAGGCTCAGCCTAGCCAGATGCTGGGTTCTGCTTCCTTCTCGAAGCATCCAGAACTTATCTGCTGGCCACCGGCTGGCCGAGGGAAGGGAGGACAAGCGCTCCGCCCCCAAGGTCACAAGGACAGGCACCTCTGGGGTGCCTGCCTGAGGCTTCCTGTTGAGATCCTGGGGGCTGCTCCACCCGCCTTTGTAGACCTGGCTGAGAGAAGCTGAAGGCAAGGCCTGTGTGGGCCAGATCCCTGTCGACCTCCCAACCTGGTTGAGGAGGCTTATGGGGCACCAGTGGATGAAGCCACTTAGAAGAAGACCTTGGGAGTCGGACAGGCAGGGTTTGCGTCTTAGACCAGCCCCAGGCTCCCAGAGAGATCTTGGTTCAGAAGTGGATTTCCCTTCCAGAAACTGGGTGGGAGAAAGCTTGCTGTGAGTATGTGTCTTGAAGAGCAGGCCCTGTGAAGTCAGAGTGGTCTGCAGCCCCCAGCGCAAAGGGAAAGAAAGTATCCTGTGTGTGAGTCGGTACGGCAAGCTGGCTGCCGGGCAAGCTGGTGTGGCCGCTGCAGGCCGTATCATCCAAGGCATGGTGTCTGCCACCAAGGAGCTAACAATTGGTGCTGTCAGCGGACAGACCATGTGTGGAGTGCTGAGTATCGTTCTGGGCCTGGCATGGTGAGATGGACAGGGACACACCAGGCAGCAGGCCTCATCAGGCAGCTGAGCAGAACAGACTGCTCAGCCAAACCCTGGAAAAGGCCCCTGGGCCTTTAGTAGGAAGACCTTGGAGGCTCGGGCTGGCAGAGGACGCTCTTGGCAGGCTCAGCTGTGGTCCCCCTGCTCCTGCCTGGGTCCCTGCTTAGCCACATTTGTTCCTCCAAGGGTACGATCGGCCCACCACTGATGGCTTCTCCATCTCTGGGTGGAGAAGCAGGTCCATGACAAGCCTCTCTGGCCCCAATGACCTCACAACCCATGCTCCCCAGTTCTCTGAACCTTAGGCCACTGTTCCTTTAAGCCACGCTCCTGAGACATAAACACGAGTGACTGTGAACTACTACTCCTCAGCTGAGAGGCAACAGAAGAGGTGGCTGAAGCCCCGGGCCCACAGAGACCTCCCGGGGAGCCCGGAGCCCCTTTTGGAATGAGGAGCACAGGGAAAGGGCTGGAGTTGCCGGACCACATATGGGAGAGGAGGCCAGGGCTCCCCACCCCTCCCGCCCCCCAGCTTGGGAGTGGGCTGCCAGCTCTGCAAGGAAATTACAACATGAGCCTGGGTAATGCTCCTTTTAGTTACAGCATAAACTGCAGCAATAAAGTGTACCTGGGGAATGTTTAGAGAAAGCACTAATGATTTCTTCCCCAGTGGTTAATAAATTCACTTCCAGATCAATTTGTTCGCGATAGAGCCCGGCGAGCGGAACCGCGCGGCGGGCACAGCCGAGTGTGTCGTTTTCAGTATAAATGATTTATTACGATGATTAGCGGCACATAAACAATTTAAAATACAACGCTAATTAGTTTGGGGAAGAAAGGAGGGGAAAAGCCACCCTGCCTCTCTCCCCATTATGTTCTACTTCCCTAAGTGTGTACTTTTTAATTAAATCCAAATGTCACAATAAATTTAAAGTGTTTTATTACCACTCGGGGTAAGTAAGGCAGTCATGCAAGCCCCCCTCTCAGACATCTACGAGCCCAGCTGGGGGAGAGGATTGGGGGCACCAGCAGGGCCTGTCTACACACTCTCATGGAGGCGGGAGCTCTTTCTTGAGTCCCCTGGAAGCCCCTTCTGATTTCTGGCAGCCCCAAGCTGGGGAACACTGGGCCTGCCCGGAATACCACCCACCTCTCACCTTCCTGGCTAGCCCAGGTGATGCCTCCTCCTTAGCATCAGTCCTGAACCGCCCAGCCACTTCTCCATGGTCCAGCAATACTCTGTACCCTCTCCAAGTTCTCCACCTGTGCTAAGTGTGTAGGTTACACCTTCTGTTTTCCTGGCGGCACACTTGCCCCTTCATACACAGCATCTCAGCACATTCCCCAGTGCGAGGAGTAGCAATTACAGTTCCAATTTTATGGTTGGGGAAATTGAGGCTCATAGAGGTGGAGCGACTTAGCCAAAGACACACAGCTATAAAGTGGACTTTTGAGTCCTTATTCATATAGCACCATTCTACCTCGGAGCCCCCAACGGGCCACGTCTGGGCCCTCATTACCCAGCGCCCAGGCATGGGGCATGAAACGTGGTGGCGGCTCAGGCAGACCTTTCTGGAGTGTAGAGCTCGGACTCACCCAGAGACACATGTGAGGCAGGAGTTCAGGCAAGGGAGCTGGACTCTCATGAGTCCAGGGTCAAGGTCAGGCTCTGCCACTGGCCCACAATGTAACCTCAGTCAGGTCCTTTAGCCTCTCTGAGCTTCGCCTTCCCCGTCAGCAAAATGGGAACATGACACCCAACTCACAGGGCTAAGGAACCAAAGTAGCTAGCACCAGCAGAATGCTTTGCAATCCCTGACATGCTATGGAAGTAACAAGTACTAACAAAGGCCCTTAAGGTGAGCAGGGATCCATGAGAACCCCATGTCACAGATCAGAAAACTGAAGACAGCAGGAGAAAGGACTTACCCACGGTTCCCCCGAATCTTAGCCAAGGAGGGGCTAGGCAAGGAAGCTCAGCCAGCCAAGGATTTCTCTCTGAAACACTCTGGCACTGCTTATTTGAAATGAAAAACAAATATCCCTACACACAGAGTTCCCATATGACCCGGCAATTCCACTCCTAAGCATATACCCAAGAAAAAGTAAAAACATATGCCCACACAAAATCTTGTATATACGTGTTCGTATCAGCATTACTCGCCATAGCTAAAAAGGATGTGTGGATAAATAAAATGTGATACGTACATACAGTGGAATATTAGTTGGTCATAAAAGGGAAGTACTGATTCATGCTACAACATGGATGAACCTTGAAAAATGTCAGGCTAGGAAAAAAGTTAGCCACAAATACCACATGTTGTATGATTTCACTTCTATGAAAAGTTCAGAACAGGCAAATCCACAGAGACAGAAAATACATCCGTGGTTGCCAGGGAGGGGGGCATGGGGAGTGACTGCTAATGGGTATGAAGTTTCTTTTCAGGGTGACGGGAATGTTCTTGAATTAGGTAGAGTGGATGGTTGCACAATTGTGAATACAAGAAAAACCACTGAATTATACACTTTAAAACATAAAAAAAAAACCCACTGAATTTTATACATTTAAAAACATCTCAATAAAGCCATTAGAAAGCAAAACAAAACAAACACCCCTTTGAGAACGGGAGAAACCAGCTGATAAGAAGTCAAGTCCTAGGGTCAGGGGAGGGTGCCTGAGAAGCAGTCAGCCCTCACAGGGAAGTCAGGCCCTGCTCCCGCGATCTCCCATTGGCTGCTCCCCAGAGCATCCCCTTGCCTGCCTTCCTCGCCCCCCCATCCAGAAATCTGGCTGAACCCACTTTTCCAGCCCTGCTTCCCAGGGATCCACCACTCTCCTCTGATCTGTCTGCTTCCACCACTGCATTCATGTTTTGTCTTTTGTTGCAATTTCTGCATCTTTGGAGGCCTGTGCCCTACCCACAAATTGTGCGTGCCCATGGGGGAGGGTGCCTCTCTCAGACCTTGAGCTTGTCCCACATTGGGTACCACGAGTTAGGCTATGTGCATAATGAATAAGATCACAGTGAGGCCCTCCAGGCTCCCAGCCCACGCTCAGCTAAGGAGTGCTGCCCTCTCCCAGGGCCTGGGAGCCCCCCTGGGACAGGGGTGTGCAGGCTTGGATCCAGGCTATGGAGGCCAGGGAGGAACTGGGCAAGGCCACCTCTGGGTGAAACGAATACCGAATATCGCTGGAGGAAGAGCGTGCACACAGTGCCCAGGCTCAGGACTGCTTCCTTTGCGGCTCATCTGAGAGGGTGACTCAAGAAGATGAAGCACCCTGGCCAACAGGGGGCGCCAGGCCGGCGCCGTGACAGGCACGCCCCGCCACGCTGAGTGTGGTTGAAAGTTCGGCTCCTCAGGCCTCATCTCAGCACACAGACCAGCCCCAAGGAGGCGACAGGACAGCTCTGGTCACTAGAAGAGGATGTCTGTGCCATGGGGATGAGAGGACATTAGCCCAGGTTCTAGGCATGAGCCTGGTTCCATGAGTCTTTATGGCTTCATCATGGGCTGCTTGTCTCAGGAAGCCGCCCCTTAAGGGAAACGATCCCCCAGCTTCTCCAAACTTCTCCGAAGTCCTACAGGTCCTGGGGCTGAGGGGACCTAAGGGGTGGAAGCTACCCTTCCTTTTATGCAGCCACCACGTTCTAACTACTTCTCAGGTGGGCACAGTGCTGTCGCACGGGCCAAACTCATGCTAACAAATTCTCCCATCTGAGTTCTGTGCAAGGGGCAGGGAGGCCGCTCTGGGCCCTAGTTTCCCTGTGGGGAAACAGGCTCGGGGAGGACACATGGTGTGGCCCAGGGTCACACAGTGCTGGGTGGAAGAGCAAGACTTGCCTGACAGCTCACCACCAGAGGAAGGCAGAGCAGGACTGGGATCCAAAGCCCACGCCGACTGCCTCTCTCCCAAGGCCAAAGAAAGCCACCTCTGCAGGAAGTTGTCACCCGCTCCTGCAGCCGCTGTTGCTCTTAGCGAATTTGAGAGATTTCAAATCTGCCTGCATCTGGGCTGATGCTCTGGGGGTTTCTCTCCTCTTGGGGGAGGGAATCCAAAGCCTTACCCCCCGTAAGAGAAGGCACAGCTGCTGGGATGTGGGGCCTGCAGAGAAGAGGTTGTGGCCCTGAGACAGGATGGAGCGGGCCGGGTGGGTTCCAAGGCCCTGGGCAGCTAGGCAGGAGCGGGGCCACCCATTGATGCCCCTGAGAGTCGGCTCACTGCAGAGGCAAGAACTTAGACTCTTTCGTACCACACGGAGGTGCTCTGAGACACAAAGATTCTGTTCTTCTCAGGGCCCATCTTAGCTATATATATAATTAGGGGGCAGACTACATTAGATACAGATAAGGTAGAAATATGTAGCTCTTACCCAGAATCAGAAGCTCTCATGGAAGCCAGTCTGAGAAAGAAAACTGGCCCAGAGCTAGGAGGGCCAAGGAACTCTTTAAGGACAGATCACACGAAGCAGAGGGGTTAGGAGCTGGCCCATGGGTGGCTGGGCAGGTCCAAGACTGGCTGCTTCCCTGCCCTGGTGTGCTCCTGCCTGCCTTGGGCCCATGGGCTTCAGATCATTCCTTTGGAGCCTGGAAAGCCAGGATCTTGGTCCGGTCATGGGGCAGCAACAGAGAGGAAGGGGAGGGTCAGGGGAAGCCTCAGGCCAAAGCTGGGCAGAGCAAGCAAGGGCCCCTGGGACAGAGGTAGGTGAGGTCCGGTTTGCAGCCAGGACCTTTAGTCTGCCTTCCCTGGGGCTCAACTCCGGAAGCTCAGGCCCTGCTGTTGGCAGCTAAGAGGCTCTAGTCGGGATCTTGATCCCTGGGAAACCTCAGATGAGCCACCACATTCCCAAGGCCACAGATCCAGCCATGCCCTCTACCCTTCTTTTCCTGGACTTCAGCTGCCTCCTCTCTGACCACCCAGACCCCCATCCGCACCCCGTCCCCTCACATGCCCAGACTGCAGGCTCACGAAACTGAAGGAAGGAAGGAGCAGGGAGCAGCCTGAGGCTGGAGGGGTGAGGAGCGGACACCCTGGAAAGCTCAAAAGGAAGAACGCTTCCCCCTCATATCATGCACTGTTTTTGCTGCCCCTAATGTTATCTCCTTTGATTTATTTCCCCCAGAGTAGCTGTGGTATAATATATTTGGTCTTTGTCTCTGGTTCCTGGCCCAGAGCTCCTAAAACCCTTGGAGTTTCCTGAGTGATAGGAGTATCTTTTGTGATTCGTGAGGAGCCCTTTCTGAGCAGACCTGCATTTATGCTCAGGAGGTGACTTAAGGCGAGGCCTCCAGCTAGCCTCAGGGTGGGGCGGGTCCTGGTCACCAGAAAGACCAAGCAATAGGAGGGCTGGAACTTCCAGCCCTACGCACTGACAGACCTCTAGGAAAGACAGGAAGGGGGCTAGACATTAAGCTTTATAAAAACTCTTGAACAAGACTTGATGAGCTCTGGCTTGGTGAATGCATCCAGGTGCCAGGAGGGTGGTGCAACCCAGTTCCCCGGGGACAGAGCTCCTGGGCTCGGGAAGCACCGCCCAGATCTCGCCCTATATACCTCTTCATCTGTATCTTATACAGTGAACTAGTCAATGTAAGAAAATGTTTCCGAGTTCCGTGAGCTTTCCTAGCAAATTCTCTAACCTGAGGAGGGGATTGTGGGAACCCCAATTTATAGCTGGTCAGTCAGAAGTAGAGATGACAACTGGGATTTGTGGTTGGCCTCCGAAGTGGGGGCAGTCTTGTGGGACTGCGCCCTTAAACCTGCAGGAGCTAATGCTAGGTAGTGTCAGAATTGAGTTAAATTGTAGGACACCTAGTCTGTGTCCACTGAGAATTGGAGAACTGCTGGGTGGTGCTGGAAAACATGCCAGAGTAGTACAAATAGTCTTAACAAAGTGTAAGTCTGGGGCACCTGGGCAGCTCAGTTGGTTAAACATTTGCCTTCAGCCCAGGTCATGATCTCAGGGTCCTGGGATCGAGCCCTGCTCCCTGCTCAGTGGGAAGTCTGCCTCTCCCCCTCCCTCTGCTGCTCCCCCTGCATATGCACACGCTCTCTCTCAAATAATAAATAAAATCTTAAAAAAAAAAAAAGGAAAGGAGACAAAGCACTTCTTGTGATCCTCTCTGCTCCCCTCCCAACCTCCTTTGCCTGTTCATTCATTCACTCACTATTCCCTTAACAAATAATTGCTAAGCATCTACTACTAGGAACTGGCCCCTAAGCCATATATTTTAATAAGAATTATACTAACATTGATGATTTTTTTGTCAAGAAAGTTTTTTTTTTTTTTAAGATTTTATTTATTTATTTGACAGAGAGAGACACAGTGAGAGAGGGAACACAAGCAGGGGGAGTGGGAGAGGGAGAAGCAGGCTTCCCGCGGAGCAGGGAGCCCGATGCGGGGCTCGATCCCAGGACGCCAGGACCATGACCCTAGCTGAAGGCAGACGTCCAACGACTGAGCCACCCAGGTGCCCCAGGAAAGTAGTTCTTAATGAGCTTCATTAAGTCAGTTTGATTCCTTGATCAATTTTCTATTCATTAGTGTTAAACTAAGATTTTTTTTTTTTTTGCCCCTTCCCCATTTTTATTTTACTAGAATTCCTTTTTTTTTTTTTTCCTGGCACTTAAAACAATTTTTTTTTTAAATTCCTTTTTGGAATTATTTTCATTGGGATCGATTATTTTTAAATTTAAAGTGACTATTTGGTTCATGATCAGTTTTTGGCTCATATTAAACCTTATGAACTACAGCTTTTGACACCATTGAGATTTCTTCTGTGATAATTATTTCTACCAAAACATATCTCCTGAGCCAACTTTAGCAGATCTAAATTTTCTCAGGAAGACTTGATTCCTCCATCAATTTTTAGTCAATAACATATTTTGCCAGGTGCAGTCTTAACTGTTGCCAGTTTTGCTTTGTGTTAATTATTTCAACCAATTTTGATTTTTTTTCCTGGATCATATTTTTTATTTTTACATTTTCAATAATATTAATGAGATGTTATTCTCACACACAGGCATATTTTAGCACTGATCTGATAAAGCATTCTGAGGATCAAAGAACAGTGTGAAAACATCCATGGGGCAGAAAGGCAGGTCACACTCTGCACCTGAGCTAAGTACCAGGTCAGAACCAGGTACCTGAGGGAGAGCTGCCCCCTGCCCTCTGTGCCTCCAGAGCCTTAGCCCCTGCCAAGACACCTCACAGATGGGGAAGAGCTTCTGGCTGGAGTGAGAGGAGCTGCCTGCAAGAGACAGCCTCTGACCAACAGGCAAAGAGATGGGGTACAGTTCTGGCATCCCGTCATAGGCTGGAGTCTGCCTCTGCTGGGCTTCAGACTTTTCTACCCAGAAAGTATCTCTGAGACATTCAGCTGAGAGAGGACCCAGATGCTTCTTGGTGCCTTAGTTTCCCTGCCATAAAAGGGGGGTGGGGGGTGGGTAACTAATCAGGGTCCTTTTAGGCCTGAGGCTGTGACTTCTGGTTCACTGGCCTCCAGGCTCTGGGCCTGCTTCCGGGGTCGCCTCTACCTCTTAGCTGAGGCTCTGCCTGGGAATAGCTGGAAATGAGACAGCCCACCTGGATTCAAAGGTAAGCAAGACCAAGTATGGAGAGCCGGAGGCCACAGATGTTCTCACCTGGGATCTCTACTTCTCTGACCCCAGGACACCAAAGACAAAGAAACCTGGTCAGGGAGGTTAGTCTCCTGGCCTTGGCCTCAATACGCTCATTCCCCACAGACATGTCTCCATACCCAGTACCACTAGGCAGCAAGCAGCCAGCAACCCCTGAATGTAAATGGTGAAGCACAGACCCAGAGAGAAGGGGCCTGCCTTGCCCAGGGACAGACTGGGAGTGGGGGTGGGGGGGCAGAGCCAGGCTGTGGATGCAGGAGTTCTGGCTCCCAGCCCTGGGCTCCAGCCCACACGAGAGCCTCTTTCAGTCCTGCTCCCGTGTGAAGAGCTGCTCAAGTGGTCTCTGCCCAGGCGGCCTCAAAGATGCTGGCTGCCCCTGGCCTGGAAACAGCCAGGGAGGGGTTGAGGGCCTCAGTCCAACAGTTGCAGGAAGACTGGCTCAGGGAGGAACAACCGTCCCCCTCTCCCAGGGTCACCAACGAGTGAGAAGAGAGGCCCTTGGGTAACAGACAGCTGCGCAGCAGGCTCCCAGTGTCCTCCACAAACCTACCATCTGTGACACGAGGAATCCAGCAGTTCCCATCCCCGGCTCTGGTCCCTGCTTGTGCTTACAGTCAGGGCTATTGCCTCTCACCACTAGGGCTGGGGAGGCCTGGGAGTGCCTTTACCACCACCTCCCTGGGCCCACGGGAGGCAGAGGCCTAGTTCTCATCTGAACTCTGCCACATACAGACTTGCCGGGCTATCCTAGGCAAGTGTCTTTCCCTGAGTACAACCTACTCCTCTGCAAAATGGGGCTAGTGTTTGATCTCCCAGCCTCCCAAGGGGGCTGTGAAGATTTCATGAAAGGCTTTGAGACATCTGTGGCCTTCCCTGGTGTGAGGCAGAGGCAACAGGCCTCCTGGGGATGGAGCTGATGTTTCATTCTCTCTGGGGGCAGCTAAACTGTTGGCCACCTGGGGCCAGAGTTTGCTGACCTCTCACGGTAGGCTGATATCTAAGATGGTCCCCAACGATCCCATTTTCTGGTGTTCATGACCTTGTGTAATACCCCCAGTTCCTTGAGTTCGAGCTGGACCTAGTGACTTGCTCCCAAGGAAGAAAATACAGCCAAAGTGATGGAATGTCACATCTGTGATTAGATGTGTCATATCTTATAAAAGACTGTGACTTCCTGCTTGCTAGCTGACACTCTCTCGATGGTTTTAAAGGAAACAAGCTGCCATATTGGAGAAGCCCACGTGGTGCAGAAATGAGGGCTGTCCCTGATCCACAGTCAGTGAGGAATGGAAGCCCTCAGCCCAACAGCCCAGGAGGAATTGAATCCTGCCAACAACCAAAAGAGTGAACTGGGAAGCTCAAATCCCAGATGAATCTTGACATGAGACCATGGCCCCAGCCAATGCCTCAATTATCATCTGTAAAAAAGCCTGAGCTAGAGGACCCAGCTAAGCTGTACCTGGACTCCTGACCCACGGAAATGATGAGATTAACAAGTGGGTGTTGTTTTAAGATGCTCAATTGTGAAATAATTTGTTACGCAGCAATAGGTAGCGAATACACTACTACGTTGGCATACCACGGAGGACGGGGGCCTCTCCTCAGGCCACAGAGGGGGCGCCCTGCAGACCCATCTCAGCCCCATAAGCCATACTGTTGTGAGTTTCCCTCCAGAGTCCAGTCCTTGCTGTGGGGTACTATGAGGAGCCCAGAGGACAGATTCCCCCAGCTTGCAGCTGGGCGGGCCGGGAAAGTGGGCAGAGCTGACCCATCTCCTGAAGCCAAGGCCCAGGTCCTTTCCAAAGAGCAGTCCTGCTAGGGCTCCAAACCCCACGCGTTGTCTGGAGCAGAGTAAGTGTTTCAAAGTATAATCATTTCCAATTTCTCCCCTGCTCCTCACTAAAACCTGACAAAGGTTAGGGAACTGTACCAACCATCTGTAAGACCATCAGGAGCTTGGCCTACTGAAGGCTCAACAGACCTAAAAGGCGGTCGTGATCACACCCATTTGACCGGTCAGAACTACTATTACAATTCACTATCCAGAATCATGAAGTGGCAGAGGTGGGATCTGAACCCGGTCTGTCTGACTCAAAGCCCACACTAGTTCCACTTGCTTTACAAATGGGGAAGCTGAGAAACAGAGATCAAGCATCCGGATGGCACCCGTTGGCAGCCCCCACACAATCCTTCCCAGACACTAGGGATCAGGAACCGGAGTTTTTAAAGATTCAGGGAGGGGAGAGACAGGACAAAGCAGGTGCCAGCCATGGGCCGCAGGAGCCCAGGCCAGAGCTGCTCCCTCTTACGTAGGAAGAACGGGTCTCCCTCCACTCTCCGTCAAGTCATCACACCAACCAGCGAGGCTGAATTATTAAAACTCCCTTCTGGGGTACCACACGGGTGTTTCTCCACTGAGACTCCGAGCAGAGGGGAGGCTGCTCCTGCCCCACAATATTAAAATGTCAGGAGTTTAAGGCCGGAGCTGGTTGAGTCATAAGTTATCAGCACCCAGTGAGGGCCGACAGAATGCCTCCCTTAAATTATTAAGCAGAAAGCGTCAGACTGTAATATTTTGCTAAACCAAAGTACAAACACAGACAAAGATGTCATTTCAATATTTGAAACCAGCAAGTTTAATTTAAAATAAGAGCAAACCAATAAGCTCAGAACATAGTGGCGTATGAGAGGAAAATTATACTATGAGAGGAAAAAAAGTAGAAGGACTTAAGAAATTTATAAAAGTAATCTCCAAGTGGAAATTAGAAATCAAGGCCTAGAAACAGAATAACACAAAAGAAATATTACTGTCCACTTTCTAAATCAATATAACACTGCTCCACGCCGGAATTACCATGGTAACTCAAGTAAAAAGAATCAAGCAATTCTTATTATTTCAAAATAAAATCACAGCCTGAAGCCTGGGTTTTATTACAACCACTGATAGATCACTGGCTTGTATTTATCTGAAATATTGCTTTTCAATCAGCTGGTTTATGAATGTACACAGGCCTCTCACCAGCCCACTTACCTTCCCGTTTTTGAGGCAAGGGGCTAACCAATGAATTGATTCCCGCCTGGCTGCATCTGCATATAGACCCAGGCTTGAGTCACCTCGGGTAAGCACGGAGCTTCACACCCCTTCCACCCATCCAGTAGCATCACAGGACAGAGAGGAAAAGCCTGAGAAGGCAGTGGGGGCTGAGCTCATTGTGGTTCCCCTCCAGGCTTGCCCTCCAATGGCAACCCCCGAAAAACTGCCCTGGCCAGCCAGCCTCCCTGCCCTTGTCCCCAGCCATCCTCTTTCTGGCTCCTCCTCATCTCCCTTGAACCGCACCCCCCCCCAAGTCTGCCCACTGGAACAGGGAGGCGACAGAGCATACCCTGCAGTAAAGATGGCCTGAACTCTGGCACTTGCAAGTGCGGGACCTGCGACCAATTACACAGCCTCTTTGGATAGCAGTTTTCTCATCTGTGAAATGAGGATAATACATGTGGCTTTTTCCGAAGGTGGTTCAGGGTATTCAATGAGATCATACGTGGAAGATGCTTTGGTGGAATGAGTACAGAAATGGCCCCAATTCTCTACCCCTCCTGCTGGTAGGCATCCATGCCCTTTGCAATGTGACTTTCCACCTCCTCCCTTCAAGAGCAGACTCTGACTGCCCCCACCCTACCCCCAAACTCGGGCTGGCCTTGGGATCTATTCTGGCCTACAGAATGTGGTCAAAGCGAAAACCTCCCAGAGCCAAGTCCAGGCCTCAGGAAACCTTGTGTACTTCCAGTCTCCCTCCTGACCCGTCTCTACTATGAGAACAGGCTGGAAGAGCTTGCTGGATGATGATGGACGCTTGTACCCCCAGCATCCAGGAGATCAGCCATCTGCCAGGCATGAGACAGTCCAGCAGAGACCTGAGAAACCATTCAGCCAAGCCCAGCCTAAAGCACTGACCTACAGATTCAAGGGCTAAATGGATGCTTGTTGTTTTGAGCCTCTGAGTTTGGGGGTGGGGCGGTTGGTTATGCAGCAATAACTTGCTGATACATGTGCAGAGCACAACACCTTACTTTTAAGTAAGGGTTCACACATAACAAGTGTGTTTATATGAGCCCTAAACACTGACAGGCTAAGGTCAAAGAGATCACACCGTATCTGTGCAGAGAGCAAGGTCACTGCACAGAGGCATGAGGCTTCCTGGTTGGTCAAGTGTGTACACGGACATTAGGTGCCAGTTAGGTATTGCTCCCATTACAGATATGTGAAAACTGAGGTCCAGTAAGTTGTCTGGAGTCACATCGCAGTCAGCTGGGACTAGCACCCGGGTCTCCTGAAGCATGCCAGTAGGCTGTGCCTGAAGACAGTAGGCCACTCAAGGAAGTTCAGCTGGGAAGAGGTAGGAACTAGTGACCCAATCTGACTCAGCAGACCTGCACTCTGGGGCATCTGCCCCTGCAACCTGGACCAGCCTGCTCAGTCCTCTCTTACCCCCTGCTTTTAATTCGCCCCAAGTTGTGTTGGCCACTGTGGACGCCTGCCTTAGACAAAACACAAAATGAATGCGCTCCAACAAGAGACCACCAAGGGAGGGTGAATGTGACTCTGAGCATGGCCTGGAACGGTCTGTAAGAGGCTTTGGTCATCCGTAGGCTCCTGCAAGCCAACTATAGGGGAAAGGGCATGCCAGGCAGGGGGGGCACCGTAAACAAGAGCACAGCAGTAGACGCGGGGTCTGCCTGGAACACGGCACGGCCGGGTCTCGCGCACAACGCCAGGGCAGCACAGACCAGGGCCCTGGCTCTAGTGAGCACCAGGAGCAAGATGCCAGGTGGGATGGGGAGGCCAGGCGGCAGCAGAACAGAAATAGGTGGGGCCAGAGCCCCAGATGACTGCAATCCAGTTGTGTGCTGATAAACACTTCACAATTGGCTCCGCCAAGGTCCATGGGGTTAATATTCCCACCATGGCTGATTTCCTGCTACCAGTGTGATGCCACCAAACTCAAGAGCTGGGAAGACAGTGTAAGATCAGCTTTTGTAGGCCAATACAAGCTGACTCCACTGGTGTGGTCCTATCCCGCGGGCAGGCCTGCCAGGCCAACTCACTCTAGCAGCACTGGGAAGAGTTAAGCCCGATGAGGGGGAGGATGCCCTCTGTGCCTTAGTGTCCACCACAGGCAGGGCGGGCAGGCAGGATGGGCTACTTGCCATACGCACCTCTGGGGCTGCTCTAGTACATGAAGACCCAGGCCAGGTTAGTGCCCATCAGCCCCTGCCAGCAGGACTAACATTTGAGGACAGAACTGTGTCCTGTGGGCCGTCAGTAGGCTGGCTGGAGCCACAACCGGGATGCTCAGGCACCTGGCACCAGGACAGGTGATGTCCCTCCTAATTGGACTTTTCTACCACCCAGGTCATCATGCCTCAGGGCAAAGATCAGAGGGCACGGAAGCTGGACAGAGAACCCAGAAAGATGCTGAAGCTCTGGGTTCCCTACATGAGCCCAGGCAACTCTCCTGCCCACTTTCAGTCTCGACTGTCCCCCTGTAGATGGAAGGGCTTGCAGAGAGTGGTCTTGGAGGCTTCTTCCTACAACGCTACCTGCCTTGGGGATCTGCTCAGTGGTAAGTAGTGAAGTCAGCCTGCCTCCTGGACAGCAGTGATCAGTGGTCATGCTGGATAAACTGGAAGAGGGACAGTGAATGAACAAGGCAGTGAACAAGGCACCACATTGGGCACTGGATTATTTGATCATAGTGTAACTGCATGGAGAACAATGTCACCTGACACAAGCATGAGGCTTCCTCCTGGTTTATCAAGTGTATACATGGACATCATCTCATTTCATCCTCATTAGCCACCCAACCAGTTAGATGCAACTGTTCTCATTGTAGAGGTGAGATGCTAGAGAAGCAGAGTAACCCAAGCATTGGGTGGGCATGGGGCACAAACCCACAGTGGACATGTTGGACCTGAAGAGCTTAGCAGGGTGGTGGAGGTCGCAGCCAGCCCACTGGTTCCTGGCACGCTGTGGTACCAGTGCCCTTTTCTCTACCTTCCTCCCTAACTCCTTCCAATCTCCTTCCTGATCAGGGGCTCCTCTGGGCCCTGGAGGTGGATCTGAACAGCAGCCTTGGCCTGCCGGCTCCTTGGGGGCAGCTCTGGAGGGGGCCCACATTTGCTGAAGACCCCAGAATGGCTTGGTTCATGCCCCTCAGTAGGCTCCCCAGCTCTGTCTTCTGCTCAGAGAAGGCCCGGCCCCATCCAACCATGGTCACTTCCAACTCCAGCAGCCGTGCGTGCGCAGCCCACTGCGCCGAGGCCGAACCTCATGTTCCTCTGCCCGTGACCACAGAAGGGCGGCCGCCCATGCCCGCTGGCAATCATCCATCTGTTCCAAGGGAGAGAGACCAAAATAGATCTCTTCTTGGTCCTGCTCACAAATGGGGCCCTGCTGGGAGGCTCCTTAGATGGAAGTGGGTGGGGCGGCCTCCAGGTCTGACTCTGGGACCCTGGCTGGGGTGAGGAAGCAGCTCTCTGACGGATGAGAGGCAGGCCCCAGCTCTAGGAGAATGCACATTTACTTGTGCTAGAAGCATCTTTGTGCGACATGTTCAGAAAGAGAGAGACAGGAAGACAGAAAGGCAGCCACAGAGGCCAAGTGAGTGGCCACATCAGCACCAAGCCCCGGCATGCAAAGGGTGAAGCTTTTAGGCGAGTGGCGGCCAGTGATCTCAGCTTCCCCCAGTCCTAATGCTCCTGAAAAGCTCTCTCCCACTCCCTGTAATTGGGCATCAGTAGTTAATGCAGTATTGACTGCATTACACGCTCCCGTGCCTCCCCTCACTAATGCCAATTGCATCACCTTGTACAGTCACCGGCTTGCTTAGCCAATAGCCGTTAAAAGCAATCCAAATCATGAATCATATGGGAAACTTTTAGCAAGACACTGCCATCCAAGGAGACAATTTACAGTTGAGTTAATCTGGGTACATTAGCGAGACATGGATTCTGGACGACAGACCAATTTATGTTGTTTCCCTGTCCCCCCCCCCCTTAGTGTTCTGTGTGGGCAAATGAACGGAAGAGCGGGGAACAGAGAGAAGCACCTGCTTCTTTACCCAAGGCTCCAGGAGGGGGTGAGGGAGACCCGTCTTTATAGGCTCTCTGCCAGGCTGAATTGGGGCAGGAAGGGTAAGCAGCTGTACATGCTGCTCAAGATTTGTGAAGCCTCGTGCCCAGCAGCTGAGGAGGTAGCTGCTGCCGGAGCTGCGAGTGGTAGTGGAGATGCAGATGGAGACCCTCCTCCTCTAGGCCCCGGGCAAGTGTCAGGCCTGGTCCCCATCCTTCCAGGCTTACCAGGCCTTTACACACCCTCAGCAGACACGGGTGCCTGCTGGGCTCTGCCTTCCTGCCGACCCCCTGGGGTCTCTGGCGTGGAAAAGCATCAGGGCGCACTCCCTGCCTCCATCTCTGGGGCCAGGAAGGGTCCCGGTCACACTCTGCTAGGAGAGACCCCGGGGACTCTTTGTACTCCGGGGCATGATGGCATAGCCCAGGAGGTCCTGCTGAGGGCTGAGCAAAAGCTGGTCAGTCCCCAGGAATAGCCAAGAGCCTGCCCTGGCAGATGAACCAGGTCCACTGCGGAGGCCACACTCATAGCGGTCATTAACAATTGAAGACTCGCTGTCTGGCCCTCCTCAGGCCAGCTCCACTCTCCTTAGGCAATTTTACTTATTCAAAATGCTCTCAGAATCATGTCTGGTGTTTAGCTCTGCAACCCGCCTGCTGTTTCCTATGGTCACCCCAGTCTTCCTACGGGGCCGCTGCAGAGGCCGCTTACCTCTTTCTCCAGCATGCACCCCCAAGAGGGCACCCACTGCATCCTCTCCTGCCCAGTCCCCCCATAACCCAAGGCTGTCCCTGTGCTTGGGATTGCCTGGACCCTCTGCTGCCTGCCTCTGAGTACTCAAGGGCCGATTCTCCAATGGCCTGAGGGCTAATCTGGTTCTCAGGGCAGGAGCTCCCGTTGCTCCCCAGAGACTGCAAGCCCCCCCCCCCAGAAGGCCCCCAGCCGAGTGCTAGCTCAAGCACCCGTGCCAGGGAAAAAGAAGGGCTCTTTCTCCAGGAAAGTTGGAGCAGGGCTTCCTTTGCTGACAGGCAGGCCCGATGGTATTTAGAAAGCCCGGACCCTGAGTTCCAGTAAAGTGGAGATGGTTAGGCCAAGAGCAAGCGTCCAAATGAAAGCAATTAATCTTAAAACCAGAAGTTTAACCATTTGCAAAACAGATCTTTCCTCTCTGTGGTGGCCCTTCACTGCTCGACCTAATGGATTACTTTATTAATAATGCACTGTGCTTAAAAGCAAAAAAAAAAATTTTTTTTCTGACGATTCAATACTTCAGAAAGTCTCTTAAACCCGTTGCTACGGCAAAGCGATTGATATTTTATTATCTTTCAGAAGTGCAACATGAAAGCCCTGCAGCCCAGCAGAGCAAGAGCTTTGGTCCTCGGCAGCTAGCAGACCTGACTTCAACCAGAGGAGCCCCGGCCTCTTCCGACAAGATGCTGTCAGGTGGAGAAAAGGCATTGGGGGTGGTTAATAAGAGCCCCGAGTCCCTGCTGTAGCCAGACAAAGGGTGCAGTGCTGCATCCCAGAGGGATATGCTTCTTGGGGGCCCTGGGGGGCAAGGCTGCCACCTAGCCCAGAGGGCCACCTGCTGAAAGGGCATAAGTGCCAGGAAGAAATCAGGCAGCAGGCTCGGAGGGACAGGTGAGTGGATCCAGAGCCTTTCTCCCTTCCCCAATGGAAGGTGCCACCTTCAGGGTTTCCTGGAATTAGGGGAGGCCAGACTCTAACAGGGAGTGGAGGGCAGATGTATGAGCAGAAGGACTGCTTTTGGAGGACACCTCTGGGCTGGGCAGGACAAGTATCAAACGGCTCCTCAGGGCCCCACCTGCCTACTACCTTCCTGGTGCTCTGGGCCCCAGAGCTCAGTGGTATGAACTGTAGGGGGCACCATATTGTTCAGACTGAGCTGAGTGGGGGACTGAGGGGCATCATGAGCTCTCCTCTGCAGATCTGGTGGAGATGAGGGGAAACACGGAGGCCCAGGGTGGCTGTGGTGCACTGCTGTCTGGAGGCAGGATACTGGCTAAAATATGACCTCTAGGTATCTATTCATATTCAGGGCTCATCCGAAAATCTTGAGTATCACCGAGCTCAAAGGAACTCGGGGGTGCCTGCCCGGAGCACTACCTACGTGGCAGTGGTGGGGTCATCTTGTTGCATGAGACCAGTCTCCCTGCCTGAGGCCTCCCACGTATAGGGCCTGGATTTTCTCCATTTCTGGCTCGAGCCTGGGGAACAAGCATGCCAAATGACCATGGCTGAAGACATACCCTGAGGTCCACATCTCCCCGTGGGGAGAGTACCTCCACACACTGAGGAAGGGTCTTCTGCACTGGCTTCTGCAAGCCCCGCATTTTACCAAGAGGGAAAGTGAAGGCTAGCTCTGGGCATGACTGGTCTGAGAGAACCTGGGGAGCTCACGACAAAATGCCTCTTCCCTCCTGGTCTGGCCTGACCGGGTCCTTCTCCCTGTCATTCTGTACAGAACTGCAGAAGCCTAGTCCTCTGACAGCCCCCAGAAGGATCCTGGAGAGAGGGCTCTGAATTGCTGAGAGCATACTAGAGATGGAGGTCGCACCCCAGCCAGGCCCCGGCAAATGCATTCTTTTGGCCAGAAGCACTTAGTTGCCCCTTTCCTCTCTTACTGTATACATGCTGAGAAATAGCCTTCAAGGCTCCCCCACATGCCACCCCCAGGCCAGACACTTTAAATGCCTCTCCCTAAAGGAGGTCTCAGAGGTGGTGGGGAGGCTAAGGGCACCAACATGTGGTAGCGGTGAAGTGCACGTCCTGTGTGACCTTGATCAAGTCACTTAACTTGGAATTTTCACCAAGTAACCATGTCAGTAACACCACTCACCCAGGCACAGGCCCAGGCCCAGGGGAGACTCACTAGTAGAAGGTCAGAGAATGGCCACCACCATCAATCCAAGAGGATTACTGGTGACACGTGCAAACCACCTTCTCAGCTCCTTACCAGTAGAAATCAGGCGACAGCATGGGTGCCAACAATTACATCCTCATCTCCCTACAACACCAACACACCAGGCAACCCTCACCTACAGGGCAGGAGGGCCCGGGGCCAGCCAAGAAACAGCTACTGTTTGGCCGCCCACATCTGTGTTTGGGTCACGGGGCACCCACTTGGTTTTACCCTTAAGTGAGCTGCGTTCCCCAGCCTCCCCTAAACATACCAGGACCCTTCCAGTCAGGAAGGCTTTGGGGTCTCTGGGACCACGTGCTAGAGGCTTGCAGCCACCATGGGCCCCTGTGTTCTGACCTCTGGGGCGCACTGAGGCTCCTGATCACTTCAGGTTCATGTCATTCTCCAGGGCCTCGCCGGCACGAGTGCTACCGGCCGGTGGCGGGACACTTTCTTCCTCTGGGCCAAACTCCCGCCTGCGCGCTCAGGGGACGGGGAGACAGCAGGCCGGCACAGGAGGCGTCTGTCTCCCCGAGGGGCCGGTAGGCCTTCCCCTCGCGCGCCGGGCGCCCCGGGGCCAGCACGGTCTTCCCGCGCGCCCGCTGGCCGCGAGCTCTGGCGTCCGATTCTCCCGAAGCCCCTGATTTGCTCGGCGCTCCTGGCCTTCTCGGGTTACCCGGCTGGCGCGAGGGAGAGCGCGAGGGAGATGGCTCCGGTGAGAGGAGCCGCCGCAAAGACCAGACGCAGCGCGCGGAGCGCCACTGCGCCGAGATCTGAAGGGACCGGAGCCTGCACGCGGCCGGAGGCGGCCGGCTCCCTCCCCCCTCCCCCCGCCCCACCTGGCCGCCCCTGCCCCCGCCCCCCACCCGACCCCTCGCGCGCCGCCCGCCCCCCGCAACCCCAGCACAGCCCGGCGTGTGCGCGCCCGGGTCTGCGTCCCAGCGTGTGCTCCCGCGCACCGCAGCGGGGGGCGAGGGGGTGCGGGGCGGCGGCCCCCTGCCCGCCACCTACCGTCCTCCTTGTCCAGCACCATCATCTCGGGCGCTCCGTGTCCAGCCGCAGCTCGGCTCGGCCGGGAGAAGGGCGCCGACTCCGGGCGCGCTTCGGCGGGGCGGCCGGTCCTCGGGCAGCGAGCGGGCTCTAATTACCCGCTTGTCCGGCTCTTAACCTAGATTGCACTCAGCTAGAATTACATTCAGGAGCGAAGCACTTCTTAGATACAAAAGCAGTCTCACCTACTTTTGTGCCTCAGAATTGCAAGGAACTACGAACTGCAATTTAGAGAGAGAGAGAGAGAGGGAGAGAGAAGGGGGAAGAGAGGATCAGAGCCGTTTCTTTGATTCTCACCTTCTAAATGGCTCAATTTGCCCAGTATAATCTGTCTTAATGTAATTGCATTTGATAGCTCATAACCCTGGCTCTGGCAACGACACAGCTTTCAGCCTCATAAAGTGTTTTCGCCTCGGATTTAATCTGAATCTCAATCTAAAATTATATTCAAAGAGATGGGGGAATCTCGGCGGCCGTCTCCCGCTGCCTTTCTCCCTCAATGTATGAGGTTTGCACTCCTGCTACTGAATAAATGCACACATTTCCCGAGGCCCCCCTCCCTCCCGGGTTAATGGGGAGTGGAGACGCGCGGCTGCCCGGCTCCGCAGCGCCACCTGGAGGTCGCTCGGCCCTAGCTCGGCGCCTGGTTCCGCGCAGCACCCAGGGTCCTCATCCCAGGTATTTGTCCGGTGGACCACGCTTTTTTCCACTCCCACCCCCTCAGCCTTAGTTTCTGACCGCCCCCCTCCCCGCCCATCCGGGCGATCTTTCTCTGATCTCGTACCCTTCCTTCCTACCAGCTCTGCTGGAGGCTTCTGGCTGCCTCCTGAATTGTCTGGCAAAGTTAACACTCTGCAGGGTACAAACTCTCCCACTTTGAGTCTTCCAGCATCACCCTTACCCCAGCAACCCCCCCCCCCCGCAAGAGCATCCTAATTCCATAGGGAGCAGGATCCTGTCTCAGCTTCTCTCTGAGCAAGCACAGCATGGCCTTGAAGGTTTTTCTCATTCCAAAACTATTTACTGAGCATGTATTATTCTAAGACACTGGCAAAACCACAGTGAACAAAAGATTCCAGCTATTTCGGAGTTGAAAATTCTTGCTCTGTAACTCAGGAGGCAGGAAGGAAGACAGTGTCCATCTCCTCTCCTCCTGAACCCTACTTTTCCCCAAGAGCCTTGGGGCTAGTGCCCAGGCTGCCTACTCTAGGAAGGCCACTCTTAAATACCAAGAGCTTTTTTTTTTTTCCCCTCTTGACAGTACCATGTTCCAAGAGGGAATGGAAATATTAATGGATTTTCTAAAGGCCAAGGAGGGCTTCAAAAAGATGTGTCAGAGGTTCATCCCTGCCAGACACTTCTGAGGACTAGACCCAGGCAAGGAGAAGGCAAGAACCACCAGTTGGGATTTCATCCCATCTCTGCCTATTACCAATGGTGGACCTTAGCAAATCACTTTGTCTGGGCTTCAGTTTCCCTGTTTGTGAAGTGGGAGACCTGCTCCGCTATCCAAGGTTGCTGTGGGGATTAGATGAGCTAATGTATGTGAATGTGCCTTGTAAACTGTGGCACCCCAACCATGGGGGGACTTACTGAGTATACATGAGACCTGGAGGCCAGGCTGTGCCCCTGAAGCCCCGAGAGGCTCCAAAGCAGGGTGCCTGACAGGGGTGGCAATGGGGGAGTGGGGCTACAGTCCATCTTCCTCTAGCCTAAGCGGGGAAGTCAGGCTTTGAGAAAATAGAAGAGAGGCTGCTTCTAATGAGATGCCTTATCCGCAGCTCAGAGGGTTTCGCTTTCCCCTTCATCTTGAATACTTAATCCTAATAGTCCTTGAGTATATTTGATGTTAAATATACCATTTTGCTCAGCCTCACTGTCCCTCAGGACTGCGAGCTTGAGGTCTCCCCTGCTACTGCAGCCCAAGTTATACCCTGAGGGTCTGAAGGAGGCTTTGGCACTACTGCCATGGGCACATTTCGTACCAACCCCTCACCCCAGCCGGAGCTGGGGGCCAGATAGGGTCACCGGCAATGGGCCTGACAGGCTGGCAAGGGGTAGCTTCTGGCTGTAGATGCCTCTGTGCTACCTGATCCCTCCACAAGGGCTGCACCTTTACTCTCAAGTCCCAGGGCCGCTCCTCCTCCCGTTCAAGGGTCTGGCCCTGACCCACAAACCAGGACTTGACTAGCTGAAGGCATTTTCCCACTCTCTTGTTCATGTGTTGGGCTTGGGGCTCTGTCCCAACACCAGCTCCCCCAAGCTTCTAATTAGCGGCCAACCCATCAGCATCCCTCTGGGGAGTCGGGGGCCCTGTGCCCCCCACCTCAGGGATAGGCGCAGGCCTGGGGTGCTGAGCCAGGGGCTGAAGAAGCAGGTAGGGTATGTCAGCAGGGGATCGCTGCTGTGTGTGAAGGGCTGCTTGTGTCCACAGGCAGCTCTCTCTGCACCCCTAGTTGTAAGCATTGAGCTCCCACAGTGATCTGGAAAAGGGCCTCCACAGAGGCCTTCCACTTTATAGAGTTACCCAGCAAGCCGTGGAGCGTTTAGGTGACTGGAGCTCTTAGCCAGGAAGGGGCCTGCTGGATGGACAGGGCCAGACATAAGCCTCACCCAACCAGCAGTCACCCTCTCAGCTCATGGGGAATTGCTGGGCAGGCAGGTAAACCCTGTGCCTGGGCCTAACCCCCACCCGAGCTGTCTCCAGGTCCAGGCGCACACCCGCAACACCAGGGTGGAATCCTCGATCCCCTGCAGCTGGAGGAGGTAGTTTTCACCCAACACAGTCCACAGGCAATGAGCATGTACTCTCAAGTCAACGTTGCCAAGAGTGCTCTGGAATGTCCTTGAAATGCCTCTAGGGACAGCAGAGGCAGACCAGCTGATCAGCCCCCAGGTTATGGTGCGGAGAAAGGGGGTGCTCCTGGCTGCCTTTCAAAGTTTGGGGCAGGTCCTAGCAGTTTGTCCCTGCACCTGGCAGGAAAGTCCTGAGGAAGGGCTCCTGCACTGGGTTTGGGAGGTGTGTGTAGGGGGGCGGGGGGGAGACTCTGCCCCAGGGCCTGGGCAGACCAGATATTCCAGAACTCAGTGGAGGCTGTCAGATGTGACTCAGCCTGAGGGCCCTGCTTCCAACACAGTGCAGCTGTCTCCAAGATGGCGTTACAAGCTGGCTTCACAGGTGAAGCTCACAGAGGTATTTGGAGTGACAAGGGCCCCTTCCCTATGGCCGCCACAGCTGACAGGTCCAAGTGACCCTACAGATTTTGCAGTACAATCAGGAGGCCTGCTGGCCAAGTTCAGATGCCCTGCTCTGCCTTCTACTAATGCAAAAGCAGCCTAAACACAGGAATTTGCAATTAGCTAGAGTGGAGAAGTACATAGTTGACAAACTTTCCCCCTTTGGTTTCTGGAAGACCTTCTTGGAAGCTGCAGTTATCATCTGTTAGGCCTGGTGGAGGCCTAGTCCAAATCTGCCCCCCAGAAAGCAAGTTTCTCCCATCCTCTGGGAGAAGGCCAAGCCACCACTGCAAAGCAGCTCTGAGAAGGTTGTGGATGTAGGCTGACCCACTGTCTTGGTTTGTCCAGGACTGAAGGGTTTCCCAGGAGGCAGGACTTTTCAGTGCTAAAACCAGACGGTTCCAGGCAAACCAAGACAGTTGAAGACCACAGTGGGAGATGGTAGGCTGGGACAAGGGACTAGTGGGGCCAGAGAGAAAGGTCAGGCAGCCAGGCCCTTCCCTGCACACCAGCAGCTGCCTCCCAGCCTCCTACTCAGGGCTTCATCCCCCGGGGCACTAAGGAACTGCCCTAGCCCCTGGGGATGGTCCCATGGGGGCAGCCAGGCTGTGTCTTCTCTTGCAGATTGGTAGTTACAGTGGGAAAGCTGTGAGTTGGACTCGGGTGGATCCAGATTTTTTGAGAGCCAAGCTTACTTATGCAGTTTAGGGGTCGGGGGTGCTCTTTAAGAAAAGGAATACAAGCCTGCTAACAAAATGACCACCGAAGGACTATAAAGCTTAAACTTCATTGGCTTCAAGGTAAACCAGCTCCCCGATATTCTGGTTTCAGGGCCCGACCCTAGCCAGCAGGGCACCTCCCGACACACTTGGCTGGGGGAACCGTGCCAGGGGTGAAGCAATGTCACCCATCCCGCAGCTATGAAGTTCCAGATCTGAGGTACCCCAGGACCGTGCCGGTTTGCCCGCAGGTTCTCTGGATATCTCCCTGGGGGAGCCGTTCCGCAGTCGGGGGCGGAAGGGGGGACGCGCAGACATCCAGGGAGCATAGGAGACTCAGGGGGCTGGGGGCACTGCGGGGAAGCCCGCGGCGCGGGTCGCAGAGGCACTCCCTGTGTCTGCGAGACGGCAAGAGCCAGACAGAAAGTTCCCGGCCGGAGCGTGCGGGGCTGGCGGGCTCGCGGCGGCCCGGGGGACTTCCCGACCGGGGCTGAAGAACCCTGGGGCTGCGCCCCGCACCCCCTGCCCGCACGCCCGCGCGTACACCCAGCGCCGCGCTTCCGGGAAGCGGCCGAGCTGCGCGAGGCTGCCGAGGCCGGCGCGGGGGACGCGGCCGCCGCGAGGCGAGCGGGGTGGCCTCAGCAGGGCCCGCGCCCTCCCCTACCCCCGACCCCGGACACCTACCGTCCTCCTGGTCCAACACCATGGTCTCCCGGCGGCGCCAGCCCGGTACGGGCCGAGGACGCGGAGGGGCGCGCGGCTAGGAGTCCGCCGCCTCTCGCCTGCGCTGCTGCCGCCGGCCCCGCGCGGGCTCCGCGCCCGCGAGCGGCGGCCGAGGACAGGGGCCGGCGGACCGGCGCCGGCAGCTCAGCCCCGCGGGCAGGTTAGCGCGGGAGGGCGGGCGCGTCCCGGGGGCGGGGGCGCGTCGGTCCGCCGCGGTGTAGCCGGAGCCGCGCGAGCAGCCGCTGCCCGGGCCGGGCCGGAGCCGCCGCCGCCGCCGCGCGCCGATTCTCCGTCCGCGCGGGCCGCGCTAGCCTCTGCCGAGTGCAGCCTGCGTTTCCCAGGGCCCCTCAGCTCCCCTGTTAATTAAATCAATTCATTATGCTCAGATCTGATTAGCGGCCCTTCCCCCCTTTGAATCAATTATTCAATACACAAACATAATTGCTTGGGCCAGAGGTGCCCGCCATTAGCTTATTTAACTCCAAGGACACTAATTACCCGCAGGGCACGGGAACTTTTCTCATTAATTCTGACAAAACACAAAAGCACAGCCAGAGTGTGTGCGTGTGAGCGACTGTGTGTGTGTGTGTGTGTGTGTGTGTGTGTGTGACCACACGCCAGAGTGAGGGCAGTGTGGGGTGGTGAGCCGCCGTGTGAGCGTGGGGGTGGCGGAATGTGTGCGATCGCGGGTGGGAGTTTGAGTCTGTGGCCGCGCGGGTGTGAGTGGGGGATCCGTGCGTGTGATTGTGAGTGCAATCACCCACAATTGTGGGTGTGGCTCTGGGTCTGGGGACTGCGGGCCAGGGTTAGAGACCCAGGGCAGGATTGTTGAGATTGTGAGTGCTTCTGTGTGTGACTTTGTGGATTTGACTCCGTCGCTACTGTGGTGGGCGCCCCATCCCCTTTCTTTTTCCATAAGGGCCCCGCATTGCCGGTTGCACATTCAAGCCCACGGGCTAAGTGCAGAACACAGAAGAGAAATGTGAGGATCAGGAAGTGGTGGGTGGTGTTTCTGCACTGGCTGGGCTATGCTTCTCCCTCCCCCGCCACCCCAGGCTCCCCCAGCCCACCCCCTTTTTAAACCCCAGGTTCCCATGCTCCCCTTCCTTGGCCCATCTCGGTACTGCCTCCCACCCCACCCTATCCCCAGCCTTTATCCTACAGCCCTCCCCGCCCCTGTCTCTACCCCTATTTCCACAGATGCCTGCCACCCAGGCACACCCCCACCCGACTCCACCCACCCTCTGCCTAGTTCTTCCCTCCTGTCTGCCAGGCTGAACCGAGGGTGTGTCTGTGGTTGACCAACTTCACATTTTACCTCCCAGGAAATCTCTATTGAGAGCGAACGAGTATGAGAGCTCACAGAGGCTGGGACACAGAGGGTAATTGATTCCCCCAAATTAGGTTTCTGCTTTCTAAAGACCAGTATTGTTCCTGTTCTCAATGTGCACAGAGGTATTGAAGATTTCCTTTTTGTTTCCTCAGGCAATGAATGAGCTTAATCCATTTGGCTTTATAAATCAGGAAACTAATATTCGCTCCTTCCATGGCAGCTCTTTAAAAAATTTAATTGGTGGTGGGGAGGGGCACATTTTGTCACCCTTATGCTGTCCCCAAGCCACCACTTATCAAAACACATTCTGACTGAGGGGTGGAGGAAAGGCTGGGGGCGGGGGTGGCAGTGGGAAGGGGAGGCGCAACCTGATTTTCCCTGCCCTCCTCTGCCCTTGCACTTGGACTCACACAGTATCTGAAAAGTTTGTGAAATGATTGGATGATACTCAACTGGGTGAAGAGGGGAGCGGAGAGGTGCTCTTCAGAATGATCTTCCAAGTCTGCTACTTGCAGTTTTCCACTAGCACTGAATGTAACCACACCACACCCAGGGGTGGCAAGCCCTCTTCCTTACCATCCTGCACAGGCCGCTAGAGTCAGCTTCCTGTTGTCAGCATCTGACCCTGCCACTCCCCTTCTCAAAAACCGTCCATGGCTCTCCACTGCCCTCGTGACAAAACCCTAACTACTTATCCTATCATTTCAAGTCCTTCCTCAAGATCTGAAGAAGTCTTTGTGACCACCACTCCCCCTTATTTCCACTGATCTCTATTGATTTCCAGCAACCACCTTTACACTCCTGCCCCGCCCTCTGGACTACTTTCCTGTCACTGAACATACCCTGCAGGTTCTGGCTCCAGGGACTCCGCTCAGGGAATCCCTCTGCTTAGGAAGCCCTGGCCCGTGTCTCAAAATCCTCTAAGGAAACAGCTCCTCTCTGTTCCTCTAAGTGGGTGTCTCTGTGTGAAGGCTGTCGTTGCTGAGGGGTGTGTGGATTATTTAGTTGAGGCCTGGGGGATGAGATCAGCCCCCGAGGGGAGTGTTTCAGCTCTCCCCTGGAGTGGGAGGAGAGATACAGTATCAAGAGTCTACACTGGGGGCGCCTGGGTGGCTCAGTTGGTTGGGCGACTGCCTTCGGCTCAGGTCATGATCCTGGAGTCCTGGGATTGAGTCCCGCATCGGGCTCCCTGCTCGGCGGGGAGTCTGCTTCTCCCTCTGACCCTCTGACCCTCTTCCCTCTCGTGCTTTCTATCTCTCATTCTCTCTCTCTCAAATAAATAAAATCTTTAAAAAATAATAAATAAATAAATAAAAAAGAGTCTACACTGGGTCACTGGAGAAAATGGAAGCTGCAGAGGCAGGGGGAATGAACCCAGCTTTCCTGAACTTTAGATACAGGAATGGTGGTTCAGAAAGAGGAACACTTGGGCATCATCTTTTTTTTTTCCCCAGGATCTCAGATGGCATGGGACCGGAGCCCAGGAACATGGTTTCTCTGTGGGCCCAATATTTGGATCTCCATAGTGTTTAGTCCTCTGGGTAGGTAGGCATAGCCATTGCCTACATTAGGGATAGAGGTTTCCTACAGTAGGGCATCTGGCCAAGGGGGCAGGAGGGGGCTGAAATTCTGCCCTCTCTCTGCTTTCTAAACGATGGGCCTGGTGTAGGCTGCACCCACTCAGAGAAAGCACCTTTTTCTAATTTGTGCAAGGGCCCCATGTGGGCTAGCACGGCCCTGCAATTGAGAATCTCTTCTTGGCCAGAGTTCACACTCAGAGAAGCCAGCCTGAGAGGTCCCCCAACCATCCCTGTGCCCTGCCCCACCCCCCCAACCAAGGATCTGGTGAGCTCTTAGGAGACCATTCTCCTAGTTGTCATAGAGAAAAAGAGAGTTCAGAGAACTTAACCATCACGGAGTGGTCAGGGATACTGAAATAGAAGCCCAGCCCCAAGCCCTGGTGAAAGACACTGAACTCAATCCACAGCTGAGATTCAGACATGGACAGACCTACCATGAAGACCGAGGTCCCTAATAGGGGCCATGTTGGAGAGAGAGAGAGTGAGGTTCCTGGGACAGGACCAGACAGAACCACAAGGCCTGGAGTTTGGTGGGCTAAGTTCCAGGTACAGTGCTAAGCTGGGCCTGACGCACTCCCAACTAGCACCCCAGGAAGTGGAGAGCAGTGGTAGAAATGAGGAACCCAGTCACTCTGGGCTCATGGCTCTGCTATGGGATCCCCCTCTGAAAGAGCTGGTCACTAGGAGCAGGGGGTATCTCCATGCTGGGTCAAAAAAGGCTAAGAGCAGCTAGGGTCAGCAGCTTGGTGGCCTTGGCAGAAGCACAGGCATGGAGTTCATGACAAGATGGTAGGAGCATAAGACAGCAGCTCTAATTACACAGGAGGCGTCTACACCTCAGGACCATCTAACCCCATCTCCCAATGCTGGAACTGTTAGAAAGAAAGTGACTTTTTCCAGAACTCAAATTCTCATGGTGCCCAGAGGTACTTGGGTTACACGGGTAAGCATTCCCAGAAGGTCTCACAACTTTTTGGAAAGGAGGTTCCTGAAGAGGAGAATCAGAGGATCAGATTTGGCGGTTAATTATTGTAAATGGGTGAGACCTGACACTTGGTATTTGTATGGCTTTTATGTTCCAACCTGTCATGATGCGCATGAAGGGAAAGGCTGTGTGAGCAAGAAAGAGCCAGAACAATGAGAGGGGAGCAGCCCCCACTGGCAGCTTTGCCTGGTGGCAGTGGAGCTCGGCAGGAGCCACAAAGGGCACTACATCAAGGTCATCAGGCAGATCAAAGGCTTTCCTTCCACTGCCCCTCCCTGCCTTAGAGGGCCTCTTGAGGCCATGCTTGCTCTCCAATGCTCCTGAACTTCTATTTCATTTCCTTCTCATCTCCCCAGCCATCTGGTCCTCCTGCCCCATTCCAGTTTCAGCAGATGACATCACCTCTGACCTGACTCAGATGAGAGAAGATATCAGACAGGAAGGCCTTCCCTTTCCTGCCTCCAGTCTGTGCTCCTACCTTTATCGTCAGCATCTGCAACAGACCCCTGGTCACATGCACCTTCTCTCCCAAAGCAGTGGCAAATAGGACCATCCTCCTCCCTGGGCCCTATTCCTCAGCAGGTACCCTGGCCCACCTGCTACCACCTGTCAAGGTGTTCTGTTGGCTCTTCCTGGCCCCTTCGATCTCCCCTTTCTGCTGGACAGTTTCCCATAGCATGGAAAAAAAGTCTGGTGTCTCATCTAAAACAAACAGTCCCTGGACTGTACATCATTCTTGAAGATACTTTGCTACCCATTCCCTTTTCTTGTCTGACTTCCTTACCACCCACTCTCCCCGCACCCACTCCTATCAGGTCTCTACAAGGCTTGCCAAGGTCACCAGTGACTTTTATGACACGAAGGGATTATTTTCAGGCCTCACTTGACCCGACCTCCCAGCATTTAATAATGCCTTTAATTCCTTCCTTCTTGAACATGATTTTCCCCTATACTAACATGCTGTCTGAGTTTTCCTTGTCCCCTAGTAGATGTTGCCTTTCACCTTAGCTATTGCTGGCTCTCCTCTTTCATCCAGTCTTTAGCTGTTGGCATTCCTCAGGACTGGGTCCTGGGCCATCTTAGAACACCTTCCCCTGGGGTGCCATCCGTGGCTGCCAATGTGTGTGACCTTCGCTAGGATCTCTGCTTTGAGTTCTGCTCCAGTATTTCCAGATGCTCTTTTGACATCTCCACTTGGATGTCTCAAAGGCGTCTTAAATTTTAAAATCCGAATTGACCTCTTGATATTTCTTCCAAAATCTTTCTTCATCTTGTTTCAGTTAACTGGCCACTCCATTTTTAATACCAGAATTTCAATCAAGCCAACAAATTAAAAAAGAGAGAGAGAGAGAGAGAGAGAGAGAGAGAGAGAAAAAGAGAAAAGAAGTAAAGCTAAGTATATCAGGTTATTACACAGTTATTACACTAACTGCATTCATCTATCAAAAGACAGAAGTCTGAATAAGTTAACTAATAAAATATAGCCAAATGCTGTTTACAAGAAATACTCCCAAACAAGCAATATTAATGTCAAATAAAACTAACTTCCAGGCCCCAAACATGAGCTACTTGGAAATGAAGAAATATTCTCTTAAAATTACTAATGGATCAAAAATAAGATCAAAACTGAAATTGCAAATCATCTAGAAATGAAAAAGAGAACACAGAGTGCCATGCAGAACTTCTGGGACACAGCTGTACTTAGAGGAAAAAATATAGCCTTACATGCTTTTAATATTAAACAAACAAAAAAAGGACTACAGCAATCTTGGTATTTAATCTAAGAAATTGGAAAGAGAACAAACTAAGCCAAAAGAATGTAGAAAGAGATCAATAAAGTCAAAATCAGAAATTAATTTAATAGAAAATAAACTAATAATAGAAAAAAATAAAAGAAAAATTAAAACTCAAGCTTGATTTCTTGAAACGACCCACAAAATAGGCAAAACTGATTGAAAAAAAAAAGGCAAAATATACAATATTACTCAGTCATAGAAAAGACTGAAATCTTGCCATTTGCAACAATGTGGTTGGAGCTAGAGAGTATTATGCTACAAGAAATAAGTCCATCAGAGAAAGACAGATACCATATGATTTCATTCATATGGGGGATTTAAGAAACAAAACAATTGAGCACAGGGGCAAAAAAAGAGAGAGAGAGAGACAGGCAAACCAGGAAACAGACTCTTAACTCTAGAGAACCAACTGATGGTTCCCAGAAGGGAGGTGGGCGGGGTGATGAGTGAAACAGGTGCTGGGGATTAAGGAGGGCACTTGTGATGAGCACTGGGTGTTGTACGGAAGTGCTGACTCACTGTATTGTACACCTGAAACTAGTATCATACTGTATGTTAACTGACTGGAATTTAAATAAAAATTTTAAAAAAGAGATATATCACACATACAGAAAAGATCAAAGAATTATAACAATAACATGTGTAAGCCTATGAAAATACATGTGAACCAAGAGGAAATGGATGATTTCCAGGCAAAGTAGAAAATTAATAAAATTGAGTGTAGAAGTTGAAATTCTGAATAGACCAATAAACAGAAGAGATTTAAAAAGAAATGAAAACTCTGCCATTAAAATATCACAAGACACCATATGATCCAGAAATTCCACTTCTGGGCATATACCCAAAAGAACTCAAAGCAAGCTTTCGAAGAGATATTTGTACATGGCAGCATTATCCACAAAAGCCAAAAGGTGGAAGCAACTCAGGTATCTTTCGATGGGTGAATGAATAATCAAAATGTGTATATAGAGATATACATATAGACACATATTATATATATGTATATACACACACACACACACACACACATATATATATAATGAGATATTATTCAACCTTAAAAAGGGAGGAAATTCTGACACCTGCTACAACATGGAAGAACCATGAGGACAATAAGCTGAGTGGAATAAGCCAGTCACGAAAAGACAAATACTGCATGATTCTGCTTATACGAGGTACCTAGAATAGTTACAAGGTACCTAAAATACTCAGATTCATAAAGACAAAAACCACCATTACCAGGGACTGGGGGGAGGGAGAAATGGTGAGTTTTTGTTCAGTGGGTGTAGAGTTTCAGTTTGACAAGATGAAAACAATTTTGGAGATTGGTTGCACAACAATGTGAATGTGCTTAACGTCACTGAACTTCACACTTAAAAATGGTTGAGCCAGTAAACTTTATGTTATGTGCATTTCACCATAATTAGAAATAAAATACAAAAATATCACAAGGCACAGATTATATTGAAGATGAGTTTTATATAATCTTTTTTTTTTAAGATTTTATTTATCCATTTAATTGACAGAGAGAGACAGCGAGAGAGGGAACACAAGCAGGGGGAGTGGGTGAGGGAGAAGCAGGCTTCCCGCCAAGCAGGGAGCCCGATGCGGGGCTCGATCCCAGGACTCTGGACATCATGACCTGAGCCCAGGACTCTGGAGGTCATGACCTGAGCTGAAGGCAGTCGCTTAACCAACTGAGCCACCCAGGCGCCCCAGAGTTTTACATAATCTTTTTTTTTTTTTAAAGATTTTCATTTATTTATTTGACAGAGAGAGACACAGCGAGAGAGGGAACACAAGCAGGGGGGAGTGGGAGAGGGAGAAGCAGGCTCGCCGCGGAGCAGGGAGCCCCATGTGGGGCTCGATCCCAGGACCCCGGGATCGTGACCTGAGGTGAAGGCAGACGCTCAACGACTGAGCCACCCAGGTGCCCCTTACATAATCTTTAAAAACAGATGATTTTTAATGTTATTTAAACTATTCCAGACAAGAGAAAAAGTTGGAAATCTTCCTAGTTTGTTTTATGAGCGAGCATTTTCTTAATTCCCAAACCTTATAAAGATTGAATTTAAAAAGAAAAAATCACAGAGCAGTTTAAATGCAAAATTTGATATAAGATGTTAGCTAACTGGATATGGGAAAAGTAGCAAAAGAACAATACACCATGTAAGGGAGAGTTTATTTTTTAGCACTGAAAATATCATTCAGCATCAGAAAATCTATCAATATAAGTCACATCAACAAATAAAGGGAATAAAATACAATTATAGTAACGGATGCCAAAAATCACTTGATAAAATTCAGCAGTTATTGCTAATCATATACTAAAACAGAAATAGAAGAAAACTACTTCAATTTGATAGACTGTTTACCAAAACCCAGTAGTAAATATATAAACAATGACATTCAAAAGCCATTTCCAGAAATTGGGAACAAGATGGGATGCTCATCATCACTATTATTCAACATATTTTAGAAATTCTAACCAATTCAATAGGACAAGAAAATGAACTAATCAGAATAAGTAGCTGTTTTAAAAAAGGATGAAAATATGTTCACAAATAATGTGACTATATATCGAGAAAATTCAATAAAATTTAGGACAAAAGCTATTAGGTTGATTAGATCATGGGGAAGTTAGCTAAATACAAGGTAAATGGAAATATGTATTTTTTTCCCTAAATGCAATGAGGTATTAGAAATAGAAATGAAGAAACAGATGATCTGCAATAGTGACAAAACAATAAAATATTCAGGAATAATTTTAAAACAAGAACCACCATCACAAAGTTAAAGATCTTCTTTGAAGAAAGCCATGAAACCATACTGAAGCACATATAACAAGATCTGAACATATAGTAAGACAGCCATGTTTCAAAGATTTATTCTCATAAACAGTGAATCCTTTCAAAATTAATTTACAGATTTAATGCAATTTCTCTTAGAATCCCAAATAAAAGTTTTTTAGAACTGCTAAAAATTCCAATATGAAAAATAAATATCTGAGGCTAGTTAAGAACACATGAAAAGCAAGATTAGTTGGAGAGCACTTGTGTTATTGGATAATAAATCACACTACAAAGCCACTGTGATCTGAGCAGTAGGGTGTAAACCAGGGGGAGATAAGTAGATCAGAGGAATAGAGAGCCAATAAATAGGTCCAAATGTAAAAAGGACTTTAATATATGATAAAAGTTGCATTTCAATTCATCAGAGAAAAAAATTAATAAATGGACTACCATCTAAATAGACATTTCTCTAAGGAAGATATACAAATAAGCCAATAAGTACCTGAAAAGATGCTCAATATCATTGGCAATACACATCAAATCACAATAAGCACTTCACACCCGCTAGGAAGCTAGTATCAGAAAGTCAGATAATGGGGCGCCTGGGTGGCTCAGTCGGTTAAGCATCTGCCTTCAGCTGAGGTCAGGATATCAGGGTCCTGGGATTGAGTCCCATGTCGGGGCTTCTTCCTCCCCTCTGCCCCTTCCCCTCACTCATGCTTGCTCTCTATCTCAAATAAATAAACAAAATCTTAAAAAAAAAAGTCAGAAAATAACGAATGTTGGTGAAGATATGGAGAAATCAGAACTCATACACTGTGAGTGGGAATGTGAAATGGAGCAACCACTTTGGAAAACAGCTTGCTGTCTCCTCAAAAGTTAAACACAGAGTCACCCTGTGACCCATCACTTGCCCTCCTAAGTATACAGCCAAGAGAATGGAAAACATACATCTATACAAACATTTGTACAGTAATGTTTATGATGGTATTATTTATGATAGTGAAAAGGGGGAAAAAAAACAAATGTTCAGCAACTGGCAAATGGGTATTATTCAGCCATAGAAAGGAATGAAGTACTGATACATGCCACAAAACGGATGAATCTTGAAAACATGATGCTGAATGAAAGAAGGCAGTCACAAAAGTCCGTTCATATGAAATGCCAAGAATGGGCAAGTCTATAGAGACAGAAAGCAGATAAGTGAGTGCCAGGTGCTGCGAGGTTAGGGGGTAACAGCTAAAGGGTTTGGGGTTTCTTTTTGGGGAGATGAAAGTGATCTGAAATTGATTGTGCTGAATCACCTATCTGTGAGTAGACTAATGAATGGGTGAATTTTATGGTATGTGAATTATATCTCACCAAAGTCATCTTAAAAAATGGTGTTGCCATATTGGTTGTCCATTTGGAAGAAACAAAAGGGGTCCCTACCCCCAAATATAAAGACTATGTTCCAAATGAGTTAGAGATTTTAACATAAGAATGAAACAATGAAAATATTAGAAATGTTAGGGGAAAAATTGAATAGATTTGGATAATATGAATGAATTTGGTGGATACTTGCAAGAGTAACAAAAGAAAAGACATACTTGATTAGATTTTTAAAACTTCAATTGCAAGAGATACCATAAACAAAGAAAAAAAGACAAATTATATACCAGAAAAATATTTGCAAAATATGTAACAGTGAAAGGAAAAATATGCAAAGAATATACAAAGAATTTCTCTACATTGTAAAGAAAAAAGACAAATGCCCGGGAGAAAAATGGAAAAAGGGTATGAATAGGCCATTCTGGGAGGAGGAAATCTAAATGGCCAATAAAGTGCTTTCCCTCATTATTAGTTGGGAAAATGCAAAAATTTTAAAAGATTTTCTTATTTATTTGTCCGAGAAAGAGAGAGAGAGAAAACAGAATCAGGAGAGGGAGAAGCAGGCTCCCCGCTGAGCGAGGAGCCTGATGTGGGAATCGATCCCAAGACTCTGGGATCATGACCTGAGCCTAAGGCAGACGCTTAACTGACTGAGCCACCCAAGCACCCCAAGGGAAAATGCAAATTAAGCAAAATCAGTTTTCATTACCTTAATTCATCAGATTGGCAAAAATTTTTTAAAGAGTAAAATGGTCAGGTCTGCTAAAAATTTGAGAAAATGGCTAATTTCATTTGTTGCTGAGCAAGTCATCTGGCACTATCTATTACAATTTGGAGCAAGTTACCTGGCACTATCTATTAAAATTAAAAACACGCATGCCTTTCGACCCAGAAATCCTCCAACTGGGAATGCATCCTATGGGGGGAAAAATCACCTGTATATAAGGATAACCCTATAATTTCTGCATTGCCTGTGGTGGGAGAAAATGAAACTATCTGAATATCACTATCAATCAACGGCTGACTACATTGTTGTACAACCTCATGAAGAATATCATGCAGCTGTTAAAAGATGAGTTAGAGCTACAGCTACTGACTCGCAGAGGATGTCTGTGATGTACTGTTAAAGTTAGAAAAGTAGGTTGCGGTAGCAAGTAATATCACCCCATTTAAAAGAAAACCTCTTTCTGTTCAAATGAACATGAAGAAAAGATGTGCCCGGCTGCCCCTGTTCAGACTGTCAGTATGGTGACCTTAGCAGGTGAGAATGGAAGGTGGGAATTAAGGGGAAATCATTACCTTTTTTTATTATACACTTTTAGACTCTTTTCATTAGTCTGTGATTTAACAAAATTTGGAAATAAGTCAGAGTCCTTTTCGGCACTCCCTCCAATCACACAGTCGCTGCTATTACCCTAGTCCGAGTGATCATTATCTTCTGCACACCGCTTCAAGAGCTTCTTATTGGTCTCCCTGCATCCACCCTAAGCCCCACTAATCCAGCCTCCATACTCCAGATGCAGCCAGGAGATATTTTTAAAATGCAAATCAGATTTTGTCAACCCACCCTCAAACATGTAATGGATTCCCGGTGCTCTCCCCAGAAAGCCCCCATTCTCTGCCCGTCCCTTGGCTCTGCATGCACAGGCTTTCCCGAAGCATCTCCCATTACTGACACCCACCACTTGCTCCCACACGGCAGCAGATTGCCCTTGACATTGTCTGAACCAACACCTGCCTCAGGGCCTGCAGATGTACTGTTTCCTCTGCATGGAATATTCTTCCTCTCCTCTTCATTTGGACCTCCTCTTGCTTACCCCTCAGATCTGGGATTTAATGTCATTTCCCTTCTCGGGGTGGCCTCTCCCCTCAAGACTAGGTTAGACCTCCCTGTTACAGCCTGGCACAGCCCTCTGTTCTTTTCCTCCATAGCTCTTATCACAATGATCTAGTTAATTACACAGTTATTTGTATAATTATTTGTGTGACAGGGATAAGAGAAAAACTATTAAGCTATAAGTGTTTGCATCTTCTCCTCCAGCCCCTGATTTGGGAGAGAAATGAGTCGGACAAGAAGGCTTCTGGCGTCTCACCCAACTCTGAGATTCTGAACTTGCTCTTGCTCTCCTCACCCCACCATCCTCCTCCCTGCCCCCCAGTTGGGAGAATTTGCCCGTCTCAAATATCTCCCTATACTCTGATTTATCTAGCCAACTAGCTTATTCTGAGAATTGGTGATGACCAGGCCCTTGGAGGTGCCGGTGAGCTTTCAGGCTTCCCTAGCCAGCTAGAATGAGGCATAGCTGGAGTATGGGACTCTCCCAGTCTCCAAATGGCTTTACTTCTGCACCTCCCACCCTTCAGAGACCCTCACCAAATGAACTCCCAGAGCCCCAAGGTCCCTCTGAGGCTACCCACACTCCAGCAGCCAAACCCTAGTTTGACCTGTGGCTTCAGAATCGTAATGTGAATCCTCATTCTGCATGATGAGGGGTCCTCTGTACCCTCTCCCGCCCTGCTGATCACCTGTCCACTGAGGCCTGGAGGCCTGGAGCGATCCTGGGCTGGGTCTCAGAGGCCAGGGGTTCCCACGTACTTCTGAGGCTGGTGCTGGTTCCGGAGCTTCATGGACTCTGACCGACTGGCCTGTGGGGCTGAGAACCGTGACTCACTCCCAGAGAACAGTTTCCCGACAAGCTCACCAAAGTGAACACACCCACACACAGGTGGTCCCCTTGGAGCTACGACCGCATGTCCCAACAGCACACACGTCTCACAAGTGGTCCTGGATGCTGCAGGCTGGGGCTGTGGTAGGTGGCGCTGGTCGGGGAGCCCTTGCTGTCTGTTCCTCCCCAGTCCCTAGTTGGGTTCTCCTGTCCCACTCCCCTCTAGATCCAAGAGGCCAAAGGGGTTCCTCCTCACCCAGTACCCAACCTGTCTGAGAGATCCTGCCAACTCCCACATGATACGAGTTTGGAGGAAAAAAGTCCCCCTGAAACATATAATCCCCTGTGGCTACTGCTTTCCTGGACTTGTCTGGGCTTCTCCAAGCCGGGCTTCGAGCCGTTGCACTCAGGCTACGCTTTGTGGTGAGTCATAAAAATATTTGAGTCCTGTCAGGGCTGGAGGTCACAGCTGGCCACCACTCAGGGCCTGTACTAGATGTGCCCAAGCCTGGCAGAACAAGCCACCCAAAGCCTGGGGGAGGGGGGCGCATAGCCTTGGGACAGGCTGCCAATTCAAACCCTCAGACCCGCCCTGGAGTCTCACAGACTTGGGGGTGATGGCTCAGGCCCGGATCTTGATTTTCGTTCTGACTTCACTTCTTGCAGATCTCAAGCAACTCTTCCTTCTTGAGAGTGGCAGACTGTGAGTGGTGTCCCCAGCCTCAGTTCTCCCCTCCCTCTGGGGCACAGGGCTGCTCCAGTGGAGACTATCTTTCCCAGCTTTTCTTGCAAGTAGGTGTAGACAAGCTACTATCCTCATCTGTAGGCAGAAGAGACAGCCCCACTTTTGCCTCTTTCGCTTATAAGGAAGCTTTCTTATAAGCTAGAATATGGACATTCTGGAACTCAGATTTGACCATGCCAAAAAGAACAACACACTGAGGAATGCAGGAAAACAAGATGGAATGACGCTGGGC
>NW_027397111.1:8747974-8765474 GCF_003265705.2 Callorhinus ursinus | reverse complement strand
GCCCAGACTGCCCTCCCTCTCCTCCTGTCTTCCCTAGCCAGGCTAAGTCTTACGTGGACCTCCAGCGCTAAGTTGTGTGATATCTTCCTACTTTTTGTCTCTTCAGTCCATCATTAGCCCCACGACTTGGCCCTGAAATTGTCTGCCCACCTCTCTGATGTCTCCCTCTTCCCATCCTGTTGCAGAGCCCGGCTTGGAGCAGACACTCAGTAGGTTTTCACTCATTTATTAGTTTCTTAAGCCCTCATCAACACCTGTGACCTCAGAGAGGCAAGACAGATATGTGGTTAAGAGCTTGGCTACTTGGGTTCAAATCCCAAATCTGTGATCTGTGTGTCTTTGAACAAATTACTTAACCTCTCTGGACTTCAATTTCCTGATGTGTAGAATGGGGACCAAAATGGTATTGGCCTCATAGTGCTGTCTTGAGAATTAAGTGAGTTAATATAGACAACAGGCTTAGAGCAGTGCCTTATGTTCACGTCCATGTAACTTTTGGGCCAGGCCCTGCACCGGGCGCTGAGAGTCCCAAAAAGAAACTCAGTGATGGTACTTGGGGCACTCCCAGTCTGAGGCTGAGTGACTGGAAGGCTGTCAGGAACTCTGTCAGGTCAGAGGAATGGGAATGTCCTCAGCCTTTGGTGGACCCTAAAGCAGACAGCTTCAAATTCTGGCTCAGCTCTGTACCCTTGGGCAAGTCACTGACTCCTCTGAGCCCCAGTCTCCTTCCCTGCAAAATGGGCCTCAGGGTTGGGCATCTAACTGAGGGCAGAGCAATGTCTGAGGCCCAGGGAATGGATATCTGGCCCCAGCTATCCCTCCGGCCTTGTGGGGATGTCCCTGCTCAAGAGGAAAGAGGCCAGACATGCTCCTCAGCTCTGGGAGACCACTAGCCCTGTCTGGAAGCAGCCCTTCAGCCCCTGTACCCCTAAACGGGAGGTCAGGCCAGGACCCTAGAGGGAACAAGGGCAGAGGCTCACAGAATGAGAACTGGCTGGGGCCTTGGGAAGATGGGCTGATTCTAGCGAGCGTGGACTTAGGAGATTTGGGTTTGCATCCTGAAGAGGCCTCTTAGTCTCTGTCTGCCAAGGGCGAGTCAACAACATGGCCCTGCCATCCTTGGGTGGTTGAAGGCTGGAAGGGCAATGTCCAAGGGCCTATTTCACAGGCATCAGGCCAGAAGGAGCCTCTGTCTCTCCAAAGGGGACCTTCACCTTCAGGACCATGAGAGTTTCTTTCACTCTCTTGAACCTCGTGTCTGGCTCAAAAGCATCCCCTGTCAGTCAGATCTTCAAAATATGTGCAGAATTCAGTTGCTTCTCACCATGGATGTTCTAATCTAAAACTCCATTGTCCCTTGCCTGGATCATTGCAGTAGTCTCCTGGCCATCTTCCTGCTTGTGTCTCTGTAGACCATTTCCCCCACAGCAGCCAGTAACCTTGAAAAACAGACACCAGATCATGCCATTCCCTAATGGTGTCTCACGTCACATGATCTGCCCCATGGCTCCTCCCTTCTCTACCTACCCCTCCAACCTTGTCTCCTTCCTACTCTCTTACTAGATAATTCCATCCCCATACATGACCCTCCTTGCTGTTCCCCAGATATGCCAAGCATCCTCATACGTCAGGGTCGTTGGGCTTTCTGTCCCCTCTGCCGAGAATGCTCTCCCCAGATAAGCACATTCATTCCTTGATCTATCACTACATCTGGGTCTCTACCCACCTGGCACCTTATCCATGAGCTCTCCTTCCTGGTTACTATCTTCTTCCCCTGCTATATGTATTTAGAGTACTTATTATTCAAATGTTATATAGTATTACTAGTGTGTGTGTGTTTGTTTCTCCCATTATGTGTAAGAGCCGTGGGAGGAACTGTGTTTTTCCTCATTGATGCATCTCCAGCCAATAGGACAAGTACTCAGTAAACACTTGTTGGTCGCTTTGAATATGGACACCAGAGTTCATTGGGGCCAACGCCCAGGGGTGTCAGAGAAGGTGAAGGGAGGAGGGGCCTGAGCGGGGCCTATCTGTGCTGGTTCTTTCCCACAAGACAAGACTGTGTTCATATAGAATTTGGGGAGCGGCCGCAGGCCCCTTTCCAGCTGTCTCATGGCCCAAGGGCTCCTGGTCTGGAGACACAGTCACTCGGCTATGGTCCCACCAGCTATGAGGGAAGGAGGGTCTCAGCTCTTTCTCTGAGCTGTGGGATGAGGGCCAGGTGCCAGGTAGACCCCTGGAGAAGCTGGAACTCTTCGGGACACGGGGGGCAGAGAGGAGCCGAGGGTCTTGTACCCCACTGAAGAGTAGGCTCTGCTTAGGGCACTGGTCCTGGCTCTGCCAGTAACTTATCCTGTGACCCTAGGTAAGGTTTTTCTTTCTTTTTTTTAAAGATTTTATTTATTTATTTGATAGAGAGAGACACAGTGAGAGAGGGAACACAAGCAGGGGGAGTGGGAGAGGGAGAAGCAGGCTTCCCGCTGAGCAGGGAGCCCAATGCGGGGCTCGATCCCAGGATCCTGGGATCATGACCTGAGCTGAAGGCAGACACTTAACGACTGAGCTACCCAGGCGTCCCCCACCCTTTTTTTTTTCCCTAGGTAAGGTTTTTCCCACACTGGGCCTCAGTTTGTCTATCTCTGAAATGGGACTCAAGCTGCCTTTGGCTATGATCTGCCTCACAGATGGGGAAAGAGCCATGCAGAGAGGTTCGATGACTGGTCTGAGATCACACAACAACAGTAGTAATAGAACTGGCCCCAGGTCCTTCACTCCCACATTTTCATCCCCCCTGTGCTCAAGTGCTGACTGAGAAAGCTGGTCTTTTCTCGGATCTAGACTTGTTTCCCCAATTAGGCTTCAAGCCCCTCAGGGCAGAACCACATCTGGTTCCTGCTTCTCCCAGCTCCTCAAGATTGGGCAACCAGCAGGTGCTGAATGAAGGCTTGGGGAAATGAGACAAAGTCAAGTTGCTCAAGGCCATGTAGGAAGATGGCCGCAAAGCCAGGATTCCTAACACTTCCACTGGTTCCCCAGGAGCCTCCTGATGCTAGGATTTGAGCCGTCTGCTCATTCATTCATTCATTCATTCATCCGTTCATCCAAACGATATTTGCCAAGCATCTACTATGTGCCAATATAACCACTACAGTATTGGGAATATAGCCGTGACCAAGCCAGACAAGGTCCTTGCCTTCAGGTGCTTCCACTCTGGCGGAAAGCAGCAAATACCAAGGAACAAATCCATACACAAGACAATTTTTAATCAGGACAAGACCTATGACAGAAACCAAAGAGGCAGACAGTGACTGGGGTGGAGCTGATTTTGAGTGGGTCGGGGTGGGCCTCTCAGAGGAACTGAGACCTGCTGGACAGGAGGGACAACCACAGTAGGCAGAGGGAATGGCAAGTACAAAGGCTTCCAGGCAGGGAGGGTCTCCGGTAGGCAGGGGTAGATGTTGGCCCTGGTGGGCAGTTTGCATTTTATTGGAAGCAGGATGGGAAGTCACTGGGGTTTCAGCAGGTGACTGAAAGATGTGAATGGTGTTTTGAAAGGATCCCTCTGCCTCCGAAACTATGAAGCTGTTGCTTGTAGAGGAGCCATGGGGGTCTGTGGTCCCTCGCCCAAGGGGAAGACAGCTTTGCTTCCAGGAAGGCAGAGGCTGTGGGGGGCTGGCAGAGTTCAGGGCGTCTCGGGAGAACTACGCCTGAGGTTCTGGTCCAGGGGAGCGCGGCCGCGTCCCGCCCCGCCCCCTAGGAGCCCACCAATCTCCCTCCAACATCCCAGGGGTGTTCCAGAAAACCATGCCTGCAAGATGTCTAGGCCCCCACTCCTTGATTATATTAATGCCAAAATGTATTAAAGAAGCGTGGTGGAGATGCCATTCTAATTGTTTCATACACACGCCACTGGGAGGGAACTGATTGGACACAGCTCACAGGCAGTATGTTAATACGGTATTTTCATATGATGATAGCTTTGCATAATCTTCCCTTCTCCCAGCTTTTCGGGGACCTGTTGTTAACCAAGCCCCAGGAGAGAGGGGGAAAGGCAATTTGACTTCAAGTCCACTCCCCGCCACATTAATTAGTCATGTGGCTGGGGAAAGGTGTGCTCACTCAGTACAAAGTAGACTTTATAATTTATACACCAGCTGTTTCCGTCCATTCTCCTCCCTGCCTGCCTCTAATGAAATCGTGTTACCAGAGAACTGACTGGCGTGAATTGAGCCTTTAATCCCATTGACCCTGGCCTGGCTGGTGGGGCCCAGGGGAGGGGGTGGGGTCTTTCAGCATGAAGCTGTGATGAGAAGACCCTGGCAGGCACAACCCTTCCACTCCCATCCCACCCCCCACCCCCCCACCCTGCAAGCCCACACAATGGTGCGGCTTGGCACGGGAAGGGGGGTGTTGGGAGTGGGGGCCTGCCTGGCTGAGCAGCCCTCGTGGGGATCCCTGGAGGCTGGGATGGCTCACATTTATTGCCTCATCTTCTGAGATCCAGCGAAGCACAACATTCTCATCTAGGTTGTTCCTTTACTTAGAGAACAGGCCAGGCCAGACTGCACAACCAATGAGCTAACACTTGCTTTTTCTGGCCTTGCGGGGTGGGGGAGCTGGGAAAACAGAGACGTGATTCCCAGAGAGGGAAATGCTGCCCCAGCCCCCCACCCCCCGACAGCAAACTGAAACATTCCTGACCCAGGAGGCCAAATGGGAGACCAGAGCCCTGTCCTGGAGAGGAGGGGTGGAGGCAGACAAGGGGACAGGCCCTAGTACTGGTTCTGGCCTGTGGTCCCAGAAAGGCAGTGCTGACAAGGACGCTTCTCTTTCCTTCCCCCTCAAAAGAAAAATAAGCAAGACCAGGCATCCAGAGCCACTCAAGCAAATGTCTGCAAAACAGAGTGCGCATTTGGCGAGCAGGAATAAAGACAGCAATTAGCACCATGGAAGCCTCTTAAACAAACACATGGGACCAAGTCATGGGTGGGGGAAGTTCAGATGCATCTGTCAGAGAGGCCAGAGGCTACAAACATAGGCTCGGGTGGAGGGAAGCTGAAAATAAGGATGAACAGGCCAAAATGTCGGGGTGGGACAGATCTGAGGGTGGGGACAAAGAGATGGCGGAAGGGCTTGGGGTAGGGGCTGGGTGCCACAGGAACAGTAAATGGGGGAGGGTGTGAGCAGGGTATGATGGGTCAATGGAATGGGATTGGGGGGACGGCGGACAGTGTGGCTTCCAGGCTGCCATCTTCAATGTATAGGGAATCTGATATCCTCGTGTGGACGTGAGGACCTCTGTCTGGGAAATCACAGTGAGGTGAGAGACAGTGACCCCAGATCTCATTTCCCATCCTCTACCTACGTCCAGAGCGACTCCTGAGTCTCCTGCCCATTGCCTGACCTGGGCTACTATCTTCTCCCCCACCTGGAATGGCAGCCTTCTCTTCTTCCCCCAGCTAAGTCCTAGAACCTTCAAGACTCAGATCTGATGTCACCTCCACCTTGTCTGACTCCCCAGGCTGGTCTGTCACAGCCCACATCTCTATCTCCCCCACTCCTTGATGGCAGGGGCCATCTCTGCATGCCTGGAAGCTGGCCTGGGGCATGACAAGTTGACCTTGAATGGGTCTCCTCCTTTGGCTGGTCCTCAGTTTACTCATCTGTAAAATGGGTTTGATGATCTCTTAGAGCCACTCTGGCTACTGGAGAGTCCCAGCTGGATTCTCTCAGGCCGAAAACCCCATGTTCTGTCCTGATAAAAGGAAGGGAACCTTTCAAAGCTATTTGAACTCTATGTGGGCATCCAAGCTGATTTATTAGCTCTGAAATAGCCAAAGTACTGCTTTTGCTTAATGGCATTAAACAACAACAACAACAACAAAAACCTATGACAGGTCCTCTTTTTAATGAAAGTGTGGGGACCATCAGGGGAACCTATCCAGGGAAGGAAAATGAAGTTGTCATTTTTCAACATAATTAAACTTGGTTTTCAGAAATCTCCTGATCTGAAATGTGAATTACGCTAATTACTTCTGGTGGCCGCAACATTGATTTCAGTGTTAAAGTTAATGGACTTAATGGACGTTGCTTTTCCCTCAGACGCAGCTTGGGGCTCCTTGCTGAAGCACCATGAGGGGCTTCCACTGGACCCTGTGCTGCCTGAAGCCCCCACCAGGTTGGTGTCTCCCTGGCAGGCCCTGGGTCTAGGCTCGAGGCCTCAGGGGGACCATTGTGGACGTGGACAGGTACCTACTTCTGGCTCCCACTGTTGTCAGGTCCCATGAGGGGACACAGAGAAGGCAAAGGCGGGTGGGCCCTGTTCCTGGAGGGCTCATAGCCTGGAGGAAGCCTGCTAGGAATCTGTGGAAGGCCTCAGGCAGGCAGGGCTGAGGTTTGGAGCCCGAGGCTCTCTTGGCCCTAAGGGGCCCTCAGTGATGGAGGTAGTCAAACATGGTGGTTCCTGGAACAAAGAGGGGAAATGGGCAGAGACAGGTGAAGGGACCAGGCAGCCTTGCTCCCTGGAGAGGGTGCAGAAGCTGGCTAGAAGGTGGAATACAGGACTGAGCAGGGCAGGGAGGTGAGCCTGCTGGGGTGAGAGGAGCAGTCAGGGTGGCCACGCCACAGAGTTCTCCATGGGCAGTGGTGGGGAGGGCAGGGGGCCTCGGAGCCCAGGAGGAGACATTTGGATATGGTTTTGTGGCCTGGCCGGAATGAGATGGAGCCTTGGAGTGACAACACAACCTGGCAGCTGGAGGACACTCTCTCTGTGAGAAAGAGAGGCTTCTGGGGGCTCTGGAGGCTGGCTGCCTCCGCTGGTTGGCCTGGCTGCCTCCAATGGGCCTCAAGTTCCCTCCCGAAGAACTGGGGGTTTGAGGTCCGTTCCTGAAGCTCTGTCTTCACAGGAGAAAGCTTTGGGGTCTCCCAGAGCAAAGGGTGACAAGGTGTGGGGCTCCTGCTAGAGTCCTGAGCACACAACTGCCTCCGTTGCGAGTGGGTCCCGGCTGGGCCAGCTAGAGGTGCCTGGGGGCAGGGACACGCTCCCCCCAAGATGCAGCCTGCTCAGGGGTCACCGTGCACAGCGGAGCAGTCACACAGGAAGCCACACGGGCCAGAGAGTCCTTTACTGAAGCCGATATGCGGACAAATCATTGCCTTGTTGAGGGCCTGTGGCCACCAGGAGGCAGGATTGCGTCTCCGGCAAGGGATCTGGGTCCTGCCGGGCTGACCCTGAAGGCGCAGGGGGCCTGCTGGACTGGAGGGTCCGGCAGAAGGATGCGGGGCCATAGGCGTAGAGCACAAGGGGGCTTGGAGGGGCAGTGAGCGATGGAGCCAGCCTGGGTCAGAGTGGGAAGGGCCTTGGCAACCAGCCCAAGGAATCGGGACTGGATTCCGTCAGGATAGGGGCACAGGGGGGCAGGGAGCTCAGGCAGGGGAGGGAGGGGCCTGCCTGAGGAGACCCCACTGGGGGCAGAGGGGAGTGAGCAATGGGACTCCGGGTGCCTGGAAGACTGCTGCAGGGACCCCGCCAGCCACGAGGAGGGCTTGACTCCCTCAACTTCCCCCCTCTGACTATCATCACGTTTCCCTCCTACATTTCTCTCAAACTCTCCCAGTACTGTCAGTCCCCCACCCCTCACTCAGACCCCTCAGTCCAGGCCATCATGACTTCTCCTCCCGGGCTATGGCAAAAGCCACTCTCCCAGCCTACAGGCCTGCCTCGACATCCCACCTCCTCACACCAGCCTAGGTGAGCTTTATGAGACGGAGATCTGACCCGTCTGTCCCCTCTTTGAAACTGTGGCGGCTGACAGTCACGCAGCACTTGCTACAAGCCTGGTACTGCTTTAAGCATTTTAGGTGAAGTAGCTATTTTTGGCCTTGTAACAATCCTATGAAGTTGACCCTGTTATCAATCCCTGGGTAACATTTGAGAAACTGAGGTCTAGGAAAGTGAAGTTATTTGCCTGAGGTTACACAGCCAGTAGGTGGCCAAGCCAAGATTTGAACCCAGACAGTGTCTGCTTCCGCCCTTGACCCCTTTCAGTCTGTTCTCAAAGATGTAGTCAGAAAGACCTTGATTGTGTTCAAGTCCTTACGATTCGCTCCAAGGCCCTATGTAACCTGGTCCTCCTTACTTCTCTGCCCCCTCTTGCTTCCCATTCCTCACTCCACAGTGCCTTCATGGCTGTTCCTTGAATACGCCAGACCTCAGGGCCTTTGCACTGCCTCTTTCTTCTGCCTAGAATGCTCCTCAGTACATCTGCTTGTCTTGCTCCTTCACCTCTTTCATGTCTTGGCTCCAATATCACCTTCCCAGGAAGGTCCCTGAGCATTCTATTTGAAATTGCAACTCCTCCCCAACACTCTCTATTTCTCTTCTCTGCTTTATTTTTTTTATTTTTTAAAAAGCTGTATTTACTTACTTTAGAGAGAGAGAGAGAGCAGGGAGGAAGGGAGAGGGAGAGAGAAACTCAGGCAGACTCCACACTGAGCACAAAGCCTGATGCTGGGCTCAATCTCACCACCCTGAGCTCATAAACCAAGCCAAAACCAAGAGCAGGTCGCTTAGCCGACTGTGCCACCCAGGTGCCCCCCTGCTTTATTTTTCTATGTAGCACTTGCGGCCTGCTGGCCTATTACATAATGTGTTTACTGTAGTTATTTATTCTTCTTCTCTTCCACTGGAATGGAAACTTCATGAGGGCAAGGATTTTTGTTTTGTTCATTGGCGTACACCTCGTGCCCAGAATAGTGCCTGCCAGGTGGTAGACGACATAATATTTTTCGAATGAATGAAAGCATGTTCACACCTCTGCACCTTTGCTCAGGTTGTCTCCTAGGAATGGGTTTCCCCATGGGCACCTACAAAACTCCAGTGTGCTTCCGCTCTGGCCATCTCCAGTGGCACTCCTGCGGGGGAAGTCAGTTCTCACAGCTAGAGCCAGTCCCCCTGGATGGTCACAGCCTTGAAAGTTGGCCCTAGGTCCCCGACCACACACACACTACCCTATGTGTGGCTGATCCTGCATTTGACTCATTACAGGTAGGGATGAGATTCTCTGCCAGAGGGCAGACTGGTGTCTGACTCAGCACCTTCTATCAGATGCCATGCTCCCCTGCCACCCGGAAGATCGGGATGAGGCAAACCGCATGGAGCAGAGGCACCCAGGGGAGAGGATTTATCAACCTGGCCTTCCCCGCAGACAGGCCTCCGCAGTTCTCTTGGACTTTGCTCCTCTGGTTTCTGCTCCCATCCTGGGACCTTCAGCTCTTCACTCCATTTCAAGTTCTCATCTTCAAACTGCTCTGCACCTCTCTTTAATCTGACCCTTATCTCCCTACCAATCTAGCTCCATCTCAGAGCCCAGAGACTAGGTTCATCATGTTCGGATATAGAGGTATGCACTGCACAATTTGAAGAGGGGGCATTCATATCGTGGTCTATGTAAATAGCACTCCCTGGAGCTTGTGCAATGAAAAATCACACAACCAGACCAGCAGACCTGTGGGACCCCCACTCACAGTACCTCCTTGGGCACCATTTTCACGGAGACAGCAGTCTTCGGGCCTTTCTTGGGGCCTTGTTCTGTTCTCCCGCATCAGACTTCACTCACCCTGCTGCCCACAACCTAGCTGAATTGTCTGAAGAGAGAGAAAGACTCCAAAAAGAAGGATCTCCTGATTCTGAGTCTTCCTGTCCCTTCTGTGGGAGAAGCTAAGCCTGCAGTAGTAGGGCCTGGGGAATCCCAGCTGCGACTGGCAGCCCTCATGGACCAGGACTTGAACCGGCGGCCGACCAATTTCTGGGCCCTATGAACTTAGGGAAACCCAAGATGATCCTGTGGACAGGTTACTTTGGGGATAATTTCTGGGCCAGCAAAGACTTCTTGATGTGGTTTGATCTCTCCTCCTTACTATGGAGGGTGGCAACAAAGTGCCCCCGGTCATTGCTCACCGCCCGCACTTCCCACATCCACCACTAATTGCATTGGCTCAGCCCCATCTAGTTGGGCTGCCCACATTAATCAAGATAGCCCATCCATTTCCCCCTCTTCCTCTTTGGCACAGCACAGACTCAGGCCATAATGACCCTTATAATCACTTCCATATATGATTGTTAACCATGTACCAGACAAGATGGAGACTATCATGATGCCCATTTTACAAACGAGCAAACTGAGGCTTGAGAGGTTATGTGACTTAGTCCAACTCACGGTAAGTGGCAGAATTGGGATTTGAAGCCAGGCTTGTCGGGCAGCACATCCTACATTCTCAGCCACTCTGCTCTCCCACCCCTCAAGCCTCAGGACGCTGGACATCTGTTTGAATATGGATACAAAGCCCCCAGCACCCAGCACAAGATGTGGATGTTGCACCATGTCCAGCCACAGGTGCAGCCTGGGTAAAGTGGGACCCGTAGGGGGCAGGGGGTGTGGGGGCTGTTCCCAGGCACGTCTGAGGGGGTGAGGAACAGAATGTGGAAGTCTGGGAGTCTCTTCTCCTGACAGAAGCGAGGCCCTGGACGGATTTGTCACCGAGCTGAAGTTGGGCCAAATCTGCTCCCTCACAGGTGTTAGGTAGCTCCCCTGTTGGCTGGAAATTCAACTGTGGTTGATTTAAAATCTGACACCTGTGTCCATCACACCAGCCTCCGCCGTGATTACCATCCCTATAAAGTTCCTAATCCCTGTACTTATGCAGTGTCCTTACCCTCTGACGGGCCGGACCTATGTGAGCAGGGAGATTGGGTTATTATGTAGAAGACTTATAATAAGAAATATGACTGCAAAAGCCAAGTCGGTTGAAATTGGACTATAATTAAATGCTTAGAAAATTCTATGCTTGGCTCATTTTAAAATCAAGTGCTTCTTTGTAGCAATTTCCTTTCTTTAATTACAATTTCCTGTCTAGTTTGACATTTACAATGCAATCTTGGGGGACATGTTTGTGATTTATTATTCCTGCTCCTATCAGGATATCACTGTGCAGAAATGAGTTTATAAAATAAGAGCTCAAATTATTATGGCCTTTGACCAATAAAGCAGGCTCATAATTTCAGGCCTGAGAGAAGATTACCATTTTTGACAATCCAAGGCAGAAATAGTGGAGAGGGGGAGGGCACAGTTTAGGAATTTGCTCCATGTTCAAAAACATTGCATCATCTCCTCGGGGAAGGCCAGCCTGGGAGGCAGAAGAACATATTAATAACCCCTCAAATATATACAAGGTTTCACAGCTTTGAGGAACTTTCACTGTCATTGATTCATATCATTCCTAGCAATAGGCAGGCAGGGAACATCATCCCTATCTTATAGATGGGGAAGTTGATGCCCAGAGAAGTTAAGCGACTTGCTCAAGGTCACATAGCCTATAAGAGCGGTCTTAGAAACAACACCCAGGTCCGACCTAGTGAGTCCTTTTCCCACAACACAATAGCTGTCCCAAAGGCAGAGAGGTGACCTGAGACACGGAAGATGCCCTCAGGGCACCTTCCACCTCCCATGGCAGGAGCTCTGAACTAACTGCAGAGGAGTACGTGCCCATGACCCACATGCAGGCGGTCAACAGAGGCCACTGTGGCCCCAGTTCATGAAAGAGGTGCCATCATTTCCTTCTCTCTTTTTCCTTCCAGCTCAGGGTTTCACCTAGAAGTCTGGGGGTATCGTTCACTTATTGGCCTGCATCATGCCCTTTTATCCTGGGGCTGCAAAGTGGGACTCCCAAGCCCAGCGTACCAGGGTTTACCTTCATGTGCACACATGGTGATACAATCGCTCAGCTCCATGGGTGCCTGGATGTCTACATGGGTATTCTCCCCAGGCTGCAGACCTGCACATATAAGCACCTGGACCCCTCCCCTTGGATGTCCCATAGTGCCTCCAACTCACTGCGTCCACAACTAGACTCCTCCCCAAATCCCAGGCCAGCCCCACCTTCTGTGCTCACCATCATCAAGATGGCATCACCTTCTTCCTGACCAGGACACAGAGCTGACTGGTGCTCGGGAAGAGAGTGGGATAGGGGATGCTCATTCCCCAGGGACTCTTCAGCCTCAAAGCTTACCCCGTGGCTTTCAGCCTTAGTGTCCCTCCCCAGCTTTGACTGTGGCCATGTAGCCAGGAGCAGAACAGATTGGGGCACATGGTACAGACCCCTGAGGCAGACTGACGCAGTTAGTCCGTGGCTGAGGTGACACCCTGCAGTTGGTCGAAGTGGGGTTCGTGGAGCTGCTGGCCTGGGTTTGCTCATAAGTGAGGCTTCTAGGCCTGGAGCAGGGGTTTCTGGGGTGTCCCTGCTTGTCTCTCTGTGGATCACCTTCAGGAGTGGAAGTCAGGCTTCCGCTTTGTCTCACTTGAAAGGAGCCGTTATGGGAGGTAAATCCCCGTCTCTGGCTTTTGGCCTCAGATTAAGCCTGTCCAGAGACTCATTTGTTGCCAGTGAAAATCCCTTTATTACTTCAAAAAAATTTTAAAGCAGAATGCATTAAAATTTTTGAAGAATGGGAAAGAATCATATCCCTACAACCAGGATGCTGGTTATGAAATTCAAATAGATGGGACAAAGCAATCCTCTTATAGTACCTCCCTCACGTCAAAGTGGAAGAGGAGCAGGGGACTCAGGCCCACCCCTCAGAGTCTTGAGTCCTAAGCAAACCTGACCACTGAGCAAAGCACCGCTCTCCTGGAGGCCACCACACTGGGCTTGCCCGGGCTCATCTGCACTCCCCTTTCCTCACTAACACATGCATCCACACATTCACGTGTACACACACACGCGCGCGCGCGTGCACACACCGGTCCCTCCCTGTTACAATTACTTCTTTGAATCATCATATTGTTCAGGGAGGAAGGGGATGCTATTTGATCCCTATTGTTGAAAGGAGACAATGGAAGCTCAGACAGCGGGGAGGGAAATGACCTTTCCAAGGTGAACCAGGACCAGATCTTCCAAGGTCAGAACTCTCCCCTTAGAACTTCCCAGACTTCCAAGCATAGGTCTGAGGCTCCTGCCAGGTTCCTGACTCCATGAGGAAGGTGATCCTGGGACCCCAGCTCCTCCCTTGCTGCATCTGTGGGGCTTCCTGCCCAAAGAGACAAAGAAGTAGGCCATGTTAATGCTGTTGCCCTTACCCCCACCCCATCCCTCTCCTGTGCTGGCCCCTTCAGGCCCCAGGATCAGGCAGGGAGAAAGACCTGTCCAGGGGGAGTTGGTTTCCAGAACCCATAGTAATCCATCCTTCCACCCACCCAGCAGTTCACCCACACTGTGGCTACAGCAGCGAGTGAGGCTGCCGCAGTCCTGCCCCTAGGTGCTCATGGCTCTGGGAGAAGACAGGAAAATCATGTCAGCCCCGTGGTAAGTGTTGTGACAGGAAACGTGTAAGGGAGCTGGGGTAGCACAGAGATGCCACTTCCTCAGCTCCTGAGCCACGACAGATGGAAGAGCCAGCCATGGGATCCAGGGGAGGAAGGAGGTTGGACCAGGGATGACTAGGTTCTTTCCAAATGTCTGGTGGGAGGGCAAAGGGAAAGAGGTGGGTGGCTGGGGCCCAGGACCACCTCTGTTGAGTGGCCACAGAGTCTCTGTGAAGCCTTTGCCTGGCCTCCCCTGGAGCCCGGAGACCCTGACTCCCCTGCATATCCATTGCAACTTCTCCACTGCACATTCACCGACAGGAGGCCCTTCTCTAAGCACTGTTTAAAATTTAACTAGCTCTGGCACAAGGACTCCAAAGATGTGTGCCACAGCTTACACTCCCTTGGGGCTAAGGAAGCAGGTACTGATCCCTCTAGGACACCCAGGGTGTAAGCACTGGCACGTTTTTGTAGTTTTCTAACACAAATGAAATCTGGTGCCAGCCCAAGCTCACCAAGGTTGGCGAGAGATCCAATGTCCATTATTTGTCATGGGCTCTCTCTTCCCCTCCTTTTTATTTTATAAGAACCTCAGGGATTATACATCCCAGAAACTCAGAGAAGCCCTCATCCTCAGATATGGCTACCTTTGCTCCTGACCTGGGCCCGTTCCCTCAGCTGGGACCTTCTCCCAAAGCAGTGAAGCCTGCTGTTCAGCCTTCTACCTGTTCCTCCAGGTGGACCTGGAAGCTTTGTCTCCAAGGTCTTTCTGGGGTCTGAGGATGTATCCTGTGGACTAGACCACTTGGAGGAGCCACCTGAGGTTCATGAGTTGGCTCAGTGGCCTGGGATCTCCTTTGTCACCCCACCCCCCCAGGGTCTTGGTTGTCAGCAAGCCTAGCACTGTGTCCTTCTCGCTGGCCACAGGAAAGAGTCTGGCAGCAGTCCCTTCACTGTCCTGCTAAAGCCCCTGCCGGCCTCCTCATCCCCTGCAGGCTCACCCAGTTCTGTGACAATTCAGAAATTGTACATTCAGTGGGAAGATTAGGCCTGATTAAGAAATTTGTGCTAACGCACTGTGCTTAATTGGATTTGGAGAAGGACACAACACGGGCTGCTTGACATTCCGGGGTCCTCAGCAAAGTCTTGGGACCTCCCTGGTTCCTCCCTGCAAGGCTGGCCATAGCCCCAGCCCCATCACCTCCAGTGCCGAAAGCCTTCGGCCTCTCAGCCTAGTAACGGGGAAGTTATCTGCCTAATCAGACTAATTAGCACTGGGGACACAAAGTCATAATCTATAAAGAATGCAAATGCCAGTTTTACAAAATGAAAACGCCATATGTGCAGTAATTAGCTAACCACGAGCACATTTTATAAATCATATTTATTAGTTTGTAAACAAATCAAGCTCTAAATGAAATGAAAGATGCCATTAACTGTGACTACAGCAGTGGCAATGCTGAGCCGGCCTGGAAATGGGGGTCTGGGGGTGCAGGGTAGAAGCTGACCCAGCAGCCCTGCCTAGGAACCCACCCCCATCTCCACCTGACCTCGCCCCCACCCCAGTCCAGGAGCTCTGGTGTGGGAGGCTGGGGTCTGTGCCCTGGCTAGCCAAGGCTCATGGCCCACTTGTCCTCCTGCCAGGCCCCCTGGTGGGATGACCACCTGCCCAACATCCCATGGCTCTGGGCTGGTTACTCAGACTAGGGCTCCAACAAACGATTGTTCCCCTCATGATGGCAAGATGGCATCTAAGTGCCAGCTCAGCACCAGGCTCCTCTTCTCTTAATTTTGGAGCCATGGGCCTCTTTGCCCACTTACATACTGCTGGGGCTTGAGGAAAAGTAAAGGAAATGTCTCAACTGAAGGAACTTCATACACTGGCCAAGCTTGCTGCCCTGCTTCTCAGCCTCTGCCGTCCTTGGAGAAGAGCTTGGGGAAAGGGGGGCTGTCCCATGTTGTTCTCTCCTGTGCTGCACTAACAAGTTCTCCTGTCAGTCTAGCTGAGGTCCTTCCTTGCACTCAGCCCTCTGCTGGGCACTCGGAGGGTTGGGATGGAAATTCAAAGGTAAGTCTAAGCTTTCCGGGTGCTCCATACCCTGAGAAGGGCTCCTCCCAATGTGGACTGTAGTAGCCATGATTGTGTTCTGCTCAGCACATGATCTCATCTCCCACTTTTGGAGAACTGTTTTTTTTTTTCTTTTTGTTTTGGGGAACATCTTTTTCTGCCCTGTATGGCCACGATGAGGCTCTCAGTCCAGGTATCTGGTACCACCCCCTCCACAAGGTAAGCATGTAATACAAAGGGAACAGTCATTGCATTGCACGTCTTGGACCCTGTGACGCAAGCTGGGCCCATCGCTCTCTTTATCCAGATTTTCTGAATTGAGATGGAGGGGTCGCCAACTTCAGAATGAAGTTGGTTCACACTTTGATTGCCTAATTTGGACAAGGAAAAATGCCTTGCCTACAAGAAACAATGACTACAAATTTTATTTTTTTTTTAAAGATTTTATTTATTTATTTGAGAGAGAGAGAATGAGAGATAGAGAGCACGAGAGGGAAGAGGGTCAGAGGGAGAAGCAGACTCCCCGCTGAGCAGGGAGCCCGATGCGGGACTCGATCCCGGGACTCCAGGATCATGACCTGAGCCGAAGGCAGTCGCTTAACCAGCTGAGCCACCCAGGTGCCCCTGACTACAAATTTTATAAAAAGAAACCCAAAATTCATCGGCAGTTTCAAACATAAGATTAAAATCTCCACGGACCAGAAATGGAATAGAAATCTAAAATGGTAAATGGAACCAAAGCCATAATCTTGCTGGGTGCTGGGTCTGGCATCAAGTGATGCATTGACAATTCAACCCTTGTAGGTTAAAGGGGATGCAAGTGGTCCTTTAGGGGTAGGATGCAGCTTTGTGGTCAGGAATGAAGGCCAGCTGACCAGCTGACTCTGTGACTATGTTTGGGACATGCCACTACACCCAGGGGAAAGGAACTGCAAACTGCTATTATAAGAGCTGTTTTTGGATAAGAATGGGTAAAAACGGACAGGGGAGAGAGAGGGAGAAGAGGAGGAGGAGAAAGGGAAAGAAAGAAAAGAAATCCCCGCTTAAAACGAACCTATAAATCAATATTCCAAGATATATGAAGAGATTTCTTGCCCGAAAAAAAGATCCACAATCTGAACAGAAATTCACTCTAGATAAAATTCATTTGACAGAAGTATCTGTCCAAGACTTTAAAACAAGTTCAAAGAGACTTTAAGACAAGTTCAAAGAGATAAAGTCTTAATGAAAGAAAACAAAAAAATATATATAAAATAAAAACAGGCACAAATGACAAGTGGATATGAAAATGAACCAATTAGAAATCTGGGAAGCAAAAGATAGAGTCATTGAAATTAAATGTTCAACAGATGAAATAAACCCCAGACTGGGCACAGTTAAAGAGAGAACCAGAGAATTGAGTTGGAAGTTAGAACTGGAGAAATTCACCCAAAATGCATCACAAATATATATATATCTCAATGGAGAAACATGGAATTTAGATTGAAGAGCTCCAACATGTGTCTAATAAAAGCTACACAAGAAGAAAATGAAAGTAATAGTAGAAAAGCAATATTTAAGGATAACTGTCAAGAATTTTCCAAAATTGAAGATGTGAGTTTTCAGATTTAAAAAGCCACTCATTGTACTGAATTGGAAAAATAAAAATAGATCCACATCCAGATACATCATAGTGCAACTTCAGAATGTCGAGGGTCAAGAGATCATTTAAAAGCTACTAGAAAGTAGAAACAGATCGTGACAAAAATCAAACTAGACCGAAGCAGGATTCTCTTCAGCAACAGTAGATGCCAGAGGAAAATGAAATAATATCTTCAAGGTGCTGAGGAAAAATGACAATCACTCTAGAAATTTATCTACTACCCAAAAGTGCATGCAAAATAAAACCATTTTTTAGAGGGGGAAGGGCAAAGAGAAAGAGAGAGAGAGAGAGAGAGAGAGAGAGAAAGAAAGAAAGAAAGAAAGAAAAAGAAAGAAAGAAAGAAAGAAAGAAAGAAAGAAAGAAAGAAAGAAAGAAAAAGAGAAATAAAGAAAGAAAGAAAGAAAGAAAGAAAGAAAGAAAGAAAGAAAGAAA
>NW_027397111.1:8576958-8747964 GCF_003265705.2 Callorhinus ursinus | reverse complement strand
GAGAATCTTAAGCAGGCTCCATGCCCAGTGCAGAGCCTGGCATGGGGCTCGATCTCACAACCCTGAGATCATGACCTGAGCCGAAATCAAGAGTCAGACACTTAACCAACTGAACCACCCAGGTGCCCCTGCAAAAATAACACTTCTTATAGACATGCAAAGACTAAGCTAATATTCCCCATGGCCCCTCACTGAAATAAAGATGTCCCCTTAGTAAGAAGAAAAGTGGACACAAAGTAAAACAAATGGGATGCAGGAAACCATAGATGACCACAGGAAATAATAAATGTATGTTGGTAAATTCAATTAAGTGTTGACTATAAAAATTAATAATGATACCCATAGTATGTATATTTTAAAAAGTTTAAACTCAATTTCTAAACAAAGATTACTAAATGGATAGGGATGCTCAATATGGCATCACATGAAAAAAGATAGAAAAAGAAAGAAAGAAAGAAAGAAAAAAGAAAGTTAAATCTCCAGGATGTGGAAGACTGTATTTATTGCTAGGATGGTAAGCAGGAAGTGATGCGGTAGTGTCCCATAGTGGTGGTCATAGGGTTTTAACACCCAAGCAGGGACAGGAGATTTAGCCTCTTACCCATGAAAAGCACAGAGCTGGAACTAAGTCCCTTGTAAATAGCTGGAAGCACTGAAATGCTGCCATCTGTATGAAAATGGAAGTAGAAAAACTGAACTCACAAGCTGAGGAAGCAACAAGAAAGCATATTGTGTGCTGGGGAGGTGGATGAGAGAGGGAAAGAGCCCATGAGAAGGTAAAGACTTGGGAATGAAACAGAAGCAGGTGTGAAATTCCCAGTGCATACTACCTGTGCGGCATAGGATCCACAAGCCAGGAGAATAAAATGGGTCTGGGGGACCAGCAGCAGGAACCATGAAACTGCTTAGAAGGAATATTTTGACAACTATGATGGCACAAGAGATTCCAACAGAAAGAAAACCCCTGCTAAAGATAAATGCGGAAAATTACCAACTACATGAGGAAATGAGGCACCATGAGGAAGAAGCAGGACAAATAAAATCATTCGAGGATCCTGATAGTTCCCAAAGAAGAGAGCAGAAAGAATGGTGGAGGGCAGACAAGAAAAGAAAATGTCTAAAAATTTTTCATAGCTGCAGAAAGAGATGAGTCCTCTGGGCGCCTGGGTGGCTCAGTTGGTTAAAGCGTCTGCCTTCGGCTCAGGTCATGATCCCAGTATCCTGGGATCAAGTCCCATATCAGGCTCCCTGCTCCACAGGGAGTCTGCTGCTCCCTCTACCTCTCTCCCCTACTTGTGCTCTCTCTCTCTCATGCTCTCTCTCTCAAATAAATAAAAATAAAATCTTTTTTTTTTCTTAAAGAAAGAGATGAGTCCTCAAATTGATTAAACCCCTTATGTCCTGAGAAGGACAAATAACACACATCTATCCCTAGATGCATTATCAGGAAACTGTAAAACATTAAATAAGAGAGAAAAGCAACTACAGAACTAGAGACAGCAGAATCTCTGGACAAGAATAACGGTTGGACTCACAGCAGATTTCTCAGCAGCCAGATTGATCCCAGAAGAGAATGGAAGAACATCTTCAAAGGACAAAAAGAAAAATAACTGGAAATGTATGATTCACTCTGAGTCAAGACAAAATCAAACACATCAGAAAAAGTCAGAGAGAGTTTAAATTCACAATCTTCTCTGAACTAACAAGGAAAGATTGTACCTTAGAAGGTACTTTAGAAGGAAATCGAGACAAAAAGGTAGAAATGATGGTAGAAAATATGCTTGGGTCGCCTAAACCAGCATTGCCTACAAAAAATAAAGACTAACCTTTGGGAGGAGTTAAAAACAGGGTAGAGTTAAAGTACTTTATAACAATAACAAGAAGATGGGAGCAGGAATCGGAGTTAAAACATTTAAAGATCTTTGTATTATAGGAGGCAAATAAAGATATTAATTACATTTAGACTTTTAAAAAAATATATAACGTCTAAACCACTAGAGAGGAGAAAAAAAGGTAATAAAAAGAATTCAGTAAATCCAAATGAAAGACAGAAAGGGAAAGAAACAAAGAAAAACACATGGCAAAATTTTTACAAGATGGTATAAAAAAGACTAAGTTTTTCAGAAATCACAATTCATTTAAATGGATTAAGCCCACTTATTCTGAGATTTTTTAATTCCAGTTATAAGTTGTTTATAAGAGATATAACAACTAAAACATAACCATGAAGAAAGCTTGATAGTAAAAGGATAGGAGAACATATAAATACTAACTAAAATAAAGGAGCCATTGTAATATATAATGTTATATTATAATTCTATATTATCCCTGTAACATAATTATACATTATAATATTATAACAGCAAGGGAAAGAGATTTTAAGGCAAAATTGTTTTTGATATTTTATTTTAATTTTTAAGGTTTTATTTATTTATTTGAGGGACAGGGAGCAAGAGAGCACAAGCAGGGGAAGCAGCAGAGGGGGAGGGGGAGGGAGAAGCAGACTCCCCACTGAGCAGGGAGCCCGATGCGGGGCTCGATCCCAGGACCCCGGGATCATGACCTGAGCCGAAGGCAGATGCTTAACGACTGAGCCACCCAGGTGCCCTGAGATTTTAAAAAGGTGAATATTTACTGACAAGAGAAACAATTCAATAGGAATCTATAGTGATGCTGAACCTGATTGTTTTTAATGACATAACTCTTAAAATGACAGAATTATGACCCTAGCCCAAGACAGTGCTGGTAGGAGGAACCAGGCCCTAGAGAGAGGAAAAAATTAACGGAGTATATTAAGCAAAATTATAAAGTAAAATGTGGGAGAAACTGATAAACCTACAATCATAATTTTAACACTGCTCTTTCAGAAACTGAAGGAACAGACAAAAGATTAGTAAGAACATATATAACTGAATACCTGTGATCAAACTGCACAATTAACACCTGCTTAATATACATATATAAAACCCTCTATACTTTATTTTTAAGCACACATGGAACATTAACAAAATTGACTGTATAATAGGCCACAAAAGATGTCTTAAGAGATACTAAAAATCTGATATAATTAATGACACATGTTCTAGGACTCTGATTCAATAAAATTAGAAAACAATAAAAAAGTTAGGTCCAAAAATATCTCACTCATTTTTTTTTGTTGTAGTGAACTATACTATATGTGTAAAAAGGTATACATATGATACACAGAATGTAAAGAAATACAATAAATATCTATGTACCATCACTCAGATTTACAAACAGTGTATTTCCAGAATCTCAGAAATCTGTGTGCCCCTGTCCATCTGCATTCTCCTTCTGCTCCCCAGAGGTAAATGCCCTCCTGACTTATAGGAAGATAATTTTCCTGTGTTTTCTTACTGTTTTATTACTTATTTGTACATCCCTAAGCAATACTGATTCTTTGCCTGTTCTTTTTATATTAATGAAATCTATATTCTGCCTGGTATCTGCATGTCTGCCTTGTAGCTAATCATATGCTGGACAAAGGGGATATAGAGGTGAATGATGCTTGGATCCCGTCATCGAAATGACCACATTTGGATGTGTGATGGGTAGTCATGACACAGTGTGAAGTAACTATAGGAGCACAAAGAAGGGGTATCATCACAGTCAGACTGGGGAAGAGACAGAGAAGTTGACATGTGAGATGAGTCTTGAAATTCGTTGTCTTATTTTCCAATATGACAAGGGAGGTGAGACTTGCTGACAGTTTAAACACAAAGTATGAGGTAATTCAGCCATTGTCTTAATTAAAATTCAAACTGGGCACACACACAAGATTTAAATTTACATAACTGAAAACCAGGTGGGTGAGTTCAGGCATGGCTGGATCCAGGAGCTGAATAGATTTTCAGGGGCTACCTCTCTCCACATCTCTCAGATAGGCCTTCTCTATGTAGTGAGTCAGATGGTCCTCAAGAGCCCTAGACTCACTTCCTTTCAGCTTAGCAAGATCATTAGGAGGTGTTCTCTTTCATAAGTTCTAGCCAAGATTCCCAGAGAAGACTCTTAATGGGCCCTGTCTGGGTGATGTTCACATACCTGCATTAACCACTGAGCCTAAAAGGATGGGGTATTATTATCTTAGATCACAGACCTAGGTCACCAACCATCTTCATTCAAACCACAAAGAACTGTTTCCTTACAGGAGAGGATGCTGTTCTCAGAATGAGAAGAAATCCGAAGGGAGAAAAAAAAAAAATCCACTCCAACCATAAGAGACTGGCTTCGCATTTGAGAAACTGCTAGCTGTTGGGTAGGAGTAGAGGGTATGATGGGGGTGGGGGTGGGGAACGTGGCTAGAAAGAGGCTGGGGAGGGGAGGGGGTGCCACACAAGTAGACCACCAAGTTTATTTTCTCCTGAACAGAATGGGAGCCTTACAGTGATTGGAGCAGAGGGTGAAGGGTTCCGATGTTCACTTTAGGAGGATCCCTCTGGGGCCTGTGGGAGGGAGGGACTGCCAAAGGAGGATTGTTACTATAATTCCGGTGAGGGACAGGAGAGGAGGTGGAGGGAAAGGAAGCTGTGTGGGGCAGGGAGCAGGGGCCGGTCCGGTGGGAAGCTGATAAACAAATGGAGACTACCGACTGGGGTAGGAAAGGTCCGGGAGGTAAGGTGACAGCCGTTTTTCTCCTCTGGGTATCAGGAGTGTGTTGGGTGCTCATCACCAAGGTGGGGAGCCTGAGAGGGGTGGGCCCCTTGTGTTACAATGGTTGTCGGTCTGCCTGTCTCCTCGCCTTCTTCTAACCCGGTGCTGGGTACACTCTAGGCTTCTGACAAACCTTTATGGGGAGACTAATCAGGAGTTGCTCTGAAATGTGGATTTAAGCTTCAAGCTGTGGGTCTCCTTGGGACCCCCTGACAGACAAGTCCTTGTCCCACTGAGGAGGGCTGGGGCTAAGCTGGTGTACGTCTGTTCCTATCGTTTCATCTGTTTGTGCGGGATGACTCTCCCACCCACTGCACTCAGCCTCTGACCTCCCCAGCCCTGACAGCCAGGCTCCCAAGCCCACGCATCCTGCCAGCCCGGACCAGAGTGGGCTGCTTCACCCCTGCTACCTAGCCTGGGGTGGGGGTGTCTCTTCTCAGCCCAGCCGAACCTTCCAGAGGGAATCCTAGTGGGGGCTGGGGGGATGATGGAACCCATGTCCTGACCCTAGCCCGAGAGAGTGCTTGTAGGAGGGACCAGGCCCCAGAGAGTTGCGCTCCCCCCCCACCCCGGTCAGGTGCTGGGCAATGCCTTTTCTCTATTCACCCTCACAGCACTCTACGAGGCAGATATTAGCAATACCCCCAATTTATTTTTTTTATTTTTATTTTTTAAAGATTTTATTTATTTATTTGAGAGAGAGAGAATGAGAGATAGAGAGCACGAGAGGGAAGAGGGTCAGAGGGAGAAGCAGACTCCCTGCCAAGCAGGGAGCCCGATATGGGACTCGATCCCGGGACTCCAGGATCATGACCTGAGCCGAAGGCAGTCGCTTAACCAACTGAGCCACCCAGGCGCCCAGCAATACCCCCAATTTACAGATAAGGAAACTGAAGCCCAGAGAGGCAAATGAAGTTGCCTGAGGCCTCTTGCTAGTGGGCCGGGGATCAAAGTGCAGGTCCAATTGGAATCTTAGGCCTCGGAGCCCTTTCCAGAACTGTTGTCAGGACGCAGGCAGCCCCGAGTGGTAGGGCCACAGGGCTCTCGGGAGAAGACGCTGAGCTCAGATTTTCCTGGGCTGCAGAGGGAGTAGGCCTGAAGCCCAACTTTAAGGAGCACACCGGCCCCTCCCCCTTGGGCCTGGGCTCCTGGGGGCCCTCGCCGCCCAGCTGGTGGTGGCAAGCAGGAGGCCAGTCGTGGTGGGGGCTGGGAGGGGTGGTGCTGGAGGAGTGGGTGGCTGGGAGTGGGTTAATGCTGCTACCTTATGAAGGACATTTTTCAATTGAGCCAGTAACTGGAGGCCCTGGGAGTGTGTTCTGTCTCAGCAACTCTACAATCGGAGAATATGAACTGGCTGGGAGAAAGCCATTGGGGGCTGGCTATTCCCAAACTCTTGGAAGGCACAGAGCTAGATTTAATAAAAGGGGAAAATGAAACATTTTCATTAGCACCAAATTTTCCATTTAATTTGGACTTTTGCAAAATAAGTGGCCTAATTACGGCCGTGATTTGAGCTTCTCAATAGGTTTTCTTCCTCTAAGAAGTTGCGGACCCCACACGGACTCTGCTCTGCAGAGCCTGCCCTGTGCCACAGCACTTCCCAGGCCTCCCTAGAAGCAGGAGGACTTCTGAGGCCTGAGGGGGTGGCCTCAGGGGGGAGCACAGGCCTGCTGAATCCATACAACCCTCTCCTGCCCCCCCACCTCCCGCCGGCAGCCTCCAGTGGGGAAGCCGCCATGCTGGGGCCCAGGGACCCTCAACACTAGCCTAGACTGGGTCTGAGCCATGAGCCGAGTCTTACCTGAGTCCCAGCTCTGCATCTGAGCGTTTGCTGAGCTGTAGTGAGTTGACTGTATCTTCTTCCCCATGGTCTCTCTGGCTTTTGCCTTTAGTGCTGTGCACCCCAGGCCTCTGGTCTTCGCCTATAAAAAAGACTGCAGCCCAGGAGTCTCAGCCCCCAGGCCACTCACACTGACCCTGCCCGTCCTGGAGAGGTCAAGTGGGAGGCAGCTCCTGCCCTCAGGGGCCCTTGCTATCCCCACCCTGTCCCGGAGGCTGGATGCCTGGGGCTGGAGCCACTTCCTTCAGCTCTTTTCACCCTCCCCCACTTCCCCCACCAACAGGCTTTCAGCTTTTTCCTATTCCCTCTGCGCTTGAGAAGAATCAGGGATTAAAGAAACAGAGCAAGAAATTGCCAAGAACTAGCCTAGCAGACGATCAGATAGAGTGATGGAGAGAAGGGACCCTTCCTCCAAAAAACAGCTTGGAACATCCAGCCTGGTGGGGGCCTCGGGGAGATGGGGTAATCTAGTAGGCAGGGTCGGGGGCACTTCCCCACCATCCCTGTTGGAGACCCCAGGTCCCCTTCTCTCCCAGAGAGCCAGTCTGAGTCAGGGCCTCACTGCTGGGCCTTCCTCTCTCAACAGAGCTTGTCAACCCTCCCCTCCTTGCCCAGGAGAGCAAACCCCGCTCTGGCCCCTCTCCAAGCCAAACCCAGCTACCCCAACACCTCCAAGGACTCCTGCTCCTAATTTCCAAGGTCCAGACCCCGTCTTAGCCTCAGCACCCCAGTTCTGGTCCTTCTTTCCAGGGGAGAGCGAGGCGACCCCAAGCCCCTCATGGAAGAACAGCTAGAGGCATGTGAGGACTCACCAAAAGCCACATTATAACTGGGACGTTGGTAAAACAAGGTAAGATGTTTCCCAGGGAGCTATGGCTTCCCTCAGACCAACGGCCATTGCCAATACCTGGGGGAGGGTCTTACTATATTGGCAGTTTCTTAAACTGGACCTTGAGTAGAGCCCAGGGAGCACAGAGGGGAGTCCCTGTTCTCTATGGGGAACATTCTCTATAGCCCCTATTCTCATGGAGCTCAAAGGCCAGGGAGAAAGAGGCAGGTGATCGTCTCCCCATTTACAGATGAACAGACTGACCCTCAGACATAGCATGAGGTGCCCCCTTGGCCATCCAGCTGGGGAGTGGTAGAGCTGGGGTCCAAACTGAGGCCCTGACGTTGTGAGTCACGATACTTCAAAAAAAAGTTCCCAAAAACTGAGGCCCTTAAAGGGTGAGCCTATCTATGTCTGTTATCACAACATTTTAAATGTACATACAACAAAGGGTGCGACTCAATGATTTTTTTTACACATGTGTACACCCGTGTAACCATCACCCAGCTCAAGGTCTAGATTTCCAGTATTCCAGAAGGCGCCTTTGTGCCTCCTCCCACAAAGGTAATCGTTGTTCTGCAAATCTTGGCACTTGTTTGCAGAAGAATGGATTGCCTGGGCCAGTGGGGCTCCCCCGTGGTGCCTGTGACTCAGCTATTACTGGAAAGATGGCATGACCCAGCACCATGCTGGCACATAGCGGGAAACCCTGGCAATTTGGGGAGTGAAGAAAGTGAATAATGTGGGGACTACAGGTGTTAACAGGGACTGTCCCTGTCTCCCTCTTTACTTGGACCTGCAGCCTCTCAGCCTGTGTCAGAGCTCGGAGGCTCTGAGCCAAAGTTTTTGGTGGGAGCTGTGGGGAGGCCTCCCCTGTGGCAGAACAGAAACCAGCCCACCCAACCCCTTCTAGGGGTATACCAGCCTCAGGACACGATGAGGATGGAGGGGGCTGAGGGGGAGCTAAGACCCTCTGGGGGTCCAGGCTGTACTTTCCTTGAGGATGGACCTCAGAGGCGGCTGGTGGGGATTCAGTGTCTACCATCCACAGCAGTGAAGACTGTCAAGAAGCAGGGTCCTGCCCCAAGAGGCCCTCTCGGGCCTCAGAGCACCCTCCTCCCCAGACTCACCCCACTCCACCCAGCCATCATCCATTCGCCGGGAAGGGACCACACCAGCAGATCCTCCTTAACCCCAGCCTGCCTCTTTGTCTCTGAGCCAGGCCAGCCTATTTAGTGTTAAAGGCGCTGGAGTGTCCAAGGAGACATAAAGAAAGTTTAGAGACTTTTAATTTGCCACTCGGCCTCTCCCACTGGCCAGCAGGTTGAGCATTTATGGAGAAGGGCAGCTGCAATAAAGGCTTATTGTTCCTCCTCCGAGCCACTGCATGGTGACTCCTTTCTTAAGTGAGACAAAGGGAACCCAAGCCCCACAGGCGTCCCCAGGCCTGGGGAGTTGGGTCCACAATTAACAGGCATCCCCCACAGCCACCACAGCGCCAGGCCTTGGTGGGGAGGGCCCAACGCAGCCCCTGTCTGGGCTGCACCCACGGGAGAGGACCCACTGGGACCCACACTCCAACAGGGGCTCTGGAGGACCCCAGAGCACCAGAAGGCAGGACTCCAACAGGGAGGGGGCCCAGAAGTCCTGCTGCAGGGGTGCTACAGAGCCAGAAGAGGAGCAGGTAAAGGGGACACAGGGGATGAGCCTCATTTTCAGAGTCCTCTAGTGGAAGGTGGTGTCCTCGGAAAGGCTTCCAGAAGCCAGAGGCCACCTCGGGATGGACTGAACTCCCAGCCACAGGAGGTGTGTGAGCAGAGGCCAGGAGCCCACCTGCCTAGAGGGCGCCCAGAATGAAGGCTGAATTCTAGTTGAAGAAGTCATCTCCGGAGCCCTAATGTCCAGACTCAGGATCGCCAAGCTGGTTCTTTTGGCCAGACAGGAACAGAGGGAGCAGAGCAATGTGGTAACCCTTTCAGACACACTCTGCACTTGAGGCAGCCACCTGGTGCTGTACCCCTGGGGGCCAGGTATCCCATGCCCCTGGGGAATAGAGCCTGAAAGGCGGCACCATGTCCCCAGAGCACCTCATGCTGGAAGCATCTTGTATCACATCCCATGACAGCACTGCTCAGGAGCCCAGAAAGAAGCCCGAACAGTTTGTCTCTTCTGCCTGCCCTCACCTACGAGAAGGCCTAAGACCTGTGGGTATCCTGGCAGATAGTGATGATGGGAACATCCTTTCTTGTTGTCCATTACCCGGTCTGGAGACTCTTCTTGCTTGACTGTCCAGGACATTAATGGCTTTGGAGACATTGTGTAGATAGTGAGTTGCTAAATAATGGCATTGTAGGCCACAAGGCTGCTGGCAGGGGGGCAGATAGGGCCATCATGTACAGTTGTGTAGGTTGTTCACTGCACAAGGATTAAGGGGGCAAATGAGTTGGAGTCCCGACTTTGCTCTGCTTACCAAACTGTGGGCCCTGTATGCCCACCCCTGCCTGGAGGAAGGGGAAACTTTTTCTCATTTTAATACACACCAAGGCACTTTATAAAGGCCAGTGGAGACCCTAAAAATGCAGCTACTTGGTCCCTGAGAACTGTTTGGTTCTTTCCTCTTCAAGTCACTTTGACCAAGGGTCACATTTCTGAAGCTTTTGTGACGGTCACAGCCCCAGCTCTAGTGTGTGCATGGGTCCATCCCCTGCATGTGCGGTCTTTCCTGCGATTGGCAGCAGAAACTGGTGCCTGTGACTTTTATGTTGTGCACACCAAGCTTCAGCCCCAGTTATGTGGGGAGCTGCTACCTTGTTCCTCCCACCTCCCAGCGCCTCTCTTCCTTGGGTAATTGGATTGGGGAAAGGGAGTGTTATTTACTAGTCTTGTGGACCTCTTCCTCTCAGACCCATCTACCCTCCCTTTTCTCTGTCTTGCCAAAGAACAAAGATTGGGGATGAAATAAATTTGATAATAACCAATAAGGACCCCCAGAGAAAATAAAGCAGGTTTTATTAAACTTCTTCCAAGACCTTTTGTGCTGAGCCTCTGCAGGCTCTCTCGGCGCAGCCGTGGCAGGCTCTCTCGGCGCAGCCGTGGCAGGCTTGGCTCTGCTCCTGCCGGCAAGGGAAGCCCTCGCTGTGGCCCCTGTGGTCACTCCTGCAGGAGCGCAGCCATCACTCTGGCCATCTTTCTTCCTGCGGCTGTCTTGAGTTGACTCCTCTTTCAAAGGCAATTACAACCACAGGAAAGACTCTGGCTTTGTGTCGCCTGGCCCTGAGGTTTTGGCAGAGCGGTCTTCCTTGGCCAGGCCAGGGCTCCAGGTGGCTGGTGCCTCTGGGTCCCAGCTCCGGAGGCTTCCAAGTGAAGCCTCGGGGGCCTGCTGCCATTCATCCCTGGAGTCATCGCTCCAGGTTGAGTACAGCACGATTTAATGCTCCCATTCCTCCATTCCTGCTCTGCATGACAAATTGTTTTAATAAACATAAACCGGGTAATAATAAAGTCATAATAAGCCCGCAACTCACCTTATATCACTGCAGTTAAATCCTCCCATAAGCCAGCGCTGGTTACAATGACAATTACGGCCGGGCCAATCCGCAGGCAGGCCTGCGTGCGGACAGATTTAATATCGTTTGTAAATATGATTAGTGGGCTGTCATGTTATTGCAGGCTGCTATTTACATTTCTCTCCGGGGTTATACACTCCGCCAAATCAACATTAAGTAGTGGGCCTCTCTTTCCTCCTTAAATCATACATTCCCTCTGCCTGCGCCAATCCCGCTTAATGAAGAAAGGGAAACTGACGGCAGGCGCTGGGCAGAGTGGAGCCTCGCCTCACATTTTTCTGAAGACAGATGGACACAGGGAGCCCCAAGAAAGCTCTACCCAGAAACTCCAGTGGGTGTCCGGGCCCTGCCCACTGCAGCCCCCATCCCCTCCCACCCACAGCCCCTGCCCCGCTCCCTGCCTGCTCGCTTATGAAAAATGTTCAAATAATGAATGGTTGTTGTTTACAGAAGTAATTTCATGCTACATTTCCATTATTGCCTGGATTTGTTTAGCTCCGCACACTACCCCATTGCCTACGATGAACTTTTAAGGAAATATTGCTCACGCTTCCCGCTCTGCCGTTCTGCTTCTAATGGAAGCCGCTTGCATTTGAGACATATTGTGACACTTCATAACTGTGTGCAAATAAGCATTCTTAAACTGCTAGGGTCAATTAATCATTGTTGCAGAGGCTGATCTGGCTCCGGGCGCACCAGAATCCACCCTACTGGGGAGCGAGGCTGGGTGGGAAAGAGCTAAATAAAGGGTGGAGGGCGCAAGGGACAGGGAAGCACCACATCATCCCTCACTGGAGACGACACAAGGGCATTCTGTCTGCTCTCATCTTCAAAATAGTTGAGTGTGGGCCTGTAGAGCAGAGTGAGGGATGGCTGGGGCAGGGGCTGTGCAGAAGGACGGAATAAAACGCAAATACCACATGCCTCCCATGCCTTCTTAAAGAAATCCTAGACAGGATTTTATCCTGAGATGGCCCACGTCCTGGTTATGTTTGCAGGTGTGATGTACGGACGCGCTCTGAGGCTGCAGTAGCTGCAGGGCTGTTAGCCCCTGCTCGGAACGCCCAGGGCGGGGGCTTCCGAGCTGGGCAGCTGGGTGCGCACGGTGCTGCCAGCCCCCGGGGTATCTGTCCAGGGCATCCTCACTTCCTCGTGCTGCTTTGAATTGCTGGTGAGCTTGCAGGCCAGGAAATCAACTTTGGAGCACGAGGACTACATAACCAAACTTTATGAATTAGTCCTGAAAGAAGATAAAATAGACCAGCTAAGCGTGTGGGACCTCTCTTCAAAGTAAGAGTTGAGATGTGTATTTTACTCAGAGCCCTTTGTTTCCTTTCCTGAGTCTCTATTGAATAGGAGCTAGAGAAGGACCTGGAGGCTGGCTAGGAGGGGCTGTATCCTTATGCAGAAACACATTCGCAAGTTCATTCTACACATCTCCACCTGCTGTAGACTAGGCACTTCCGAGCGCTGTGGATCAGAGTCTCCTTCCTTCTCGGAGGAGATGATGCTTGAGGGTGATAAACACATCCCCCTCTTGGTGCATACCTGCAATTTCTTCCAGACCCCATATGCCTGCACACCTGTCTGCATTTTCTTCTTCATTAATGATTCTGCCTAAAATAATTTTTCCTCATAATGGCCTATAGTTGCCAAACTTTGTATATAACAGATATTTATTATTTTAATAAAAAGAGAGAAAGATACAGTTATTTTTTTTTAAGTCAGGGGAGATTTGAGAACATTTAGGAGAGATTTTCATCCATAAGGGTTAACATGATTAAGTGTTGGTGCTTCAGTGGTCATACATCCCACTATCTGAAAAATGTGGGTGATGAGTTAGGGTCGAATGTGTTGTGTGTGTGGAAAGTACAGGGGTGTAGCTAAGGATGGCAGGCCTGGGGATGGCCCCCAGGTGCCGAGGCAGTGTGAAACGGACCATAGGTCCTAGAGCCCTGTGTTCACCAAGCTTGTCCGCCTGCACAGAGATCAGGGCTGGGACCAAGGCCAGAGAGCCGTCTCAGTCCCCAGCAGCACAGAGGAAGCATGAGACATAATGAAAATGAGTCGCCCAGCACAGAAAGTGGAAAACGATATTGATTTTCCAGTGCTTGGTTGCTCAGGGGATCTCATCAGGTACAACCTCACAAGCTCGTCCACCACCCTGGAGGAGTCTGTGGCGCCCCCTGCCTGCCTTGCTTCTCCACTCCACAGAAGCCAGCTCCCCGACCCAGCCTCTACAAACCCCACGAAGTACCTTGCCCTCTGTCCTAGCTGTGCAGCTCAGAGAAGAAGGGCAGGTCATGGTGGGGGGGGGCAGAAGAGGCCTTGGAGGGCACAGCTCTTGGCTCTGATGTATGTGAGCACAAGTGAGACCACTGCCCCCAGGCCAGGCTGTTGCCCCAGCTCTGGATCCCTACCCCCACCCCCCACTGCTACCCCCAGGCACTGTAAGAATCCAGAGCCACGGGGAGGAAGAGCAAGCTCCACCCTTGAGCATGAAGCAGGGAATGGAGGCAGAAACTCCCAAGAGTAGCCCTGGATATGAGGCTAGGGCAGCCCCATTGAGCCTCACACCCCCAGGAAGGGGTTACCATCTGGGGAGGCGATAGAATACTACTGTTACAAGAGCGGTGTCTGGAGTTAGACAGGCCTGGCCTGGCATCCTGGCTCCTTCATTTGCCCCTATGTAAGTATAAGCAAATTATTGAACTTTCTCGAGCCTCAGTAGCCCCATCTGCAGAATGGGGATAATAGTCATCTCCTCAAGGGAGATGAGAATTGTGAGAATAGCATCACATAAAGCAGGTAAATCACTTAGCACGTGCTTGGCTACTGTAGAGCTCATAATTGTAAACTCAAACAACAACAACAACAACGATAAAAACCAAGGGCCTAGGGGAGGGCTGGGGCTCACATCTGTTCCCTCTGCCCTCTGTTTTTACTTCATGGATGGTACCACCATCCCCTCCTTGCCTGGGGCAGAAACCGTGAGGTCATTCTAGAGTCCTCTCTTGCACCCCATAGTGAAATGAGTCGTATAGTTCTGCCCGTTCCCCTTTCTAAACATCCCTCTGTTCCCACTGCCTCCTCTCCCATCCAGGCACCGTGATTTCTCTCCAGGACCATCATAAGAGCTCCAGACCTGCTTCCCCACATCCACTCTCGCCCGCTCCACTACATTCGACACCCTGCATCTAAAGCATGTCAAGATGTCATCACACTCGGATGTAACATCTTCAACCGCTCCTCTTTATTCTGTACTTGCCTGCCCCCTCTGGATTTCCCCCAGGGGACAGCAAGCTCCTCCGGTGCACAGCCCTTAGACTCTCACCCATCTCTCCCTGGTGCCTGGAACAGAAGAGGCTCATTGGATGAGTGCTGAGTGAACCCATGGTGTATACCAGAGGCCCTTCCGTCCTCCCTCATCCCAAGTCTGCTGGTACATAAAACCCTCTGGACCTGCATCTGACCATAATGTGTTAGAGGCATGAAGTGGTGGGTTGTGGCAGGTGGCCGGGCACTGACGAGTGGGGTGATGGGGCAGAGCTGCAGGGCAGGGGAGGCAGGGGAGGCGGGGGAAGAAGAGACAGTGGGCAGCAGCGAGATCATGAAGGGCCTGGGATGTCTGGTAAGGATGGTGCGCTTTACTTTGCTAGCAGTGGAGAAACCACTGAAGGTTTCAGGCAGTTAGAGGACATGATTTGATTTCTTAGAAAGTTTGCCCCAGAGTGAAAGAACATGGAGTAGAGACAGGAAACGCTTCCAGTCGTTCACGTAAGAATTGAGAGAGGCTAGCTAGGGTGGTGATGGCGGCAGAGAAGGGGGACTAGATTCAAGAGTGGTTAAAGAGGTAAAATTAATAGGCTTTGGTGAGTGTTGAGTTTGAGGGAAGAGAAAAAGAGAGAAGTGGAGGTCCTAGCAGGTTGCCAGGTTTCTGGAGAATTCCCAGACATTTGTGTGAGGGTAGGGGCATTCACCGGGACGCTAAATCTGGGAGGAAGGACAGTCTGGGCCAGCAGGGGTGGGAGGGAGGAAAGTGATGGGCTCCATTTTGAACCTGGGACACCCAAGGGAAGACAGCTGGAATCTGCTGGCCACGGGGGTCAGGAGACAGCTGAGGGCTGGAGGCTCGGTGTAGAGGTCAACGGCGGAAGAAAGCCAAGCCCTGGCTGGACTAGAAGGAGGTATGTTCAAGGAGAGAAAGAAGACTGGCTCAAGTCCCTGGGCAGCACCGACACTCAGGGGGCCAGTGGAGGAAGGGGAGAAAGAAGGGAGTGAAGAGGAGCAGCCAGAGAGGTAGGAAGAAAGTAGGGGGTGGTAGGATCAGAGAAGATGGGAAGCTTGGTCAGTCATGGGGCCCACAGAGACTTAGCAGGAAGGGGAGGGGTTCCAGATGCCTTGGGAGGGGGGCCGGGGGGAAGGCAGACTTCAACAAGATTCTTTATGTGTAACCACTGGGGAGACTTGAGTATATACAGTTGCCTTATATCCTGCCTCTTTTCCCAAACAATTTAAGGCAGCTGAGGAAAAGGTGATCGTGCTTAGAGCTGGCGAAGGACGTCTAAGTGGGGCCAGGCCTGCTTCTCGCATGATTCCCCGCAGTGCGGTTCACCAAGAGAGAGGCCTGCGTGGAAGATGCCCCTTCTGCAGGGGCCATGCAAGGGTCTTGGCCATGACCTCAGAACAAAATCAGAATTGGATGAGGTCAAGGTGGGGTCACTGGGTGTGCAAGGTAAGGTCGGGATCAGATGAAGACAAGGGGTGACACTGGAGGATCGGGGAATGGAGGTATCAAGTGCATGGAATCCTAGTGGGAACAGGGTGTGGTCAGGTGGGGTCAGGGCGGACAGAGCACCAGCAGAAGCAGGAGGGAGCTGTCACTTGGGGTGGTGACTGTCATGGGAACTGCCCTACCCCTTGCCCCACCCCCATGTGTGTGCATAAATGCATATTTGGGTGGCGTGTGTGTGCACAGGTGTGAGACACACGAGTATGTGTGGATGGGGCACAGCTGTGCATGTTTTGTATAATATTTCCTAAAACCACAGAATGGACTATTATAATCAGAAACTAGGGACACACCCCTCAAAGATACAACCAAACATCCCATCCCATTTCCTAAGAACTTCTCAAGGCCAAAGAACTTTGGAAGCAATGTGGAGAGAGAGGACCTCTGGTTCTTTGTTGGCTTTGAAGGAGTCATTGGTGGGAAGAGGGCAGGGGAGTAATTGGTAAAAAAAAAATGCTCCCTCCCCCAAGTCTGAAATTTTCTCACTCTGCAGCTCTAGTGCTCGGGCAGCTAAGCTTACTGAGTCCAAACTATCCTTCTCCCATCTGTGCCAACATTGGAGCGAATGCCACTGTCTCGCCCCTCTCCCCCACACACGCCCAATCCATTCTACCCCTTCCTTTCCTTTCCCTCCTTCCTTCTTTAACTCAACAAGTATTTATTAGTTGCTTCCAGGATCTGAATATACAAAGACGAGTAGAACTCGAGACATTGACCTCTGGGGGCTGGTTATCCCTCAAGGGAGAGAGTCAGATTAAGAGAGTATCAGCCAGGCTGTAACTGAACATAATAGGTGCTCAATAAATAGATACTGAACAAATGAGGGGACAAACCTAGTAAGTGTAATAATAGATTATAGCAGAATAAGGCACAATGATAGGAGAGAAAAGAAAACTTTCCTCTTGCTGGAGACCAGGAAAGACTTCAAGAGGCTGGTGACAACCGGATGAACTCGTAGGATTTGAATAGGAGCTTACAGGTGGCACCAGAGAAGGACACTGAGCAAATGTCAGAACAGGCAGAGGATAGGCAAAAAGGGGCAGCCGAATGTGTGTGTGATTGGCACAGCTGGGGCCCAGGGCGCAGGGGACAGAAGGTGGCAGACAAGGCCCAGGAGGAAGCTGGCTCTTGCCACAGAGGGCAATAAGCAATGCTTCCTCCTGAAGGTGAATGGAGGCTCTTCCAACCAGTCAAGGGGGAGATGACCAGGCGGGTCCTGGTGAAGAGGAGGCATTTGGGTGAGGATCTGTGGGACCCAGTTTTCGAACAGAGAGGGCTGTGGCCTGGATGTGGCGGCCCATGCTCAGAAGGGCCCCGGGCTGAGGGTTTAATGCTCCATTTTTGTTGTCTTAAATTTCTTAGAATCTCACCTTTGAAGTTGTATTTTGTATGTGAAGCCCAAGGACAATGGAGCATGGCCAAGGGCTTGGAGCACAGTCCTGCTTCCAAAATTCCTGGGATGAGCTCTCAGCCTGCTCCTACCCCTCAGTGCCTCAGATGCTGCCCCTTGGCCGCCTCCCTCCACTCCAGGGGCAGAGGAGGGGGCCCTCATTCACATTGGCCCTCACCCCAGAAGGGGTCTGGACACAGACCTGGGGAAGGCCAGGTACGCATCCCACAACTCCTTGGGCAGGGCAAGGCGGCAGCCATCTCCGCCCACCCTGGTCTGCCAGGGTCAAGAAGAGGCCCACAGTAACTCCGTGGGGGCCTCTCGCCCATCCCCCATGCAGGGACAGGTTCCCATCCCAAACATGCCCTGCCTGAGTTGTCAGGTGGCAAAGGGCCTTTTTTCAGTTTGCTCAGGGATGACAGATGAGGCACGTGGGGTATTAAACAAGGCAGGCCCTTTCCCGACCATCCCACCGTTTGGTCAGGCTTCATCTTCCTGGTGTGGCCACCATAGGGTGATCAAAAGACAGATACATCATTGTTACTGCCGATTTCGGGGGGGATTCTTTATGGCTCAGTTTCTACGGATTTGTTTGTTGACAAAGACAACTGTGCCTGCCCGTGGCTTACGTTGCTATTAGGACCTTCGCCAAGGTGCCCCTGAGAATTCAGAGTTGGAGGTTTGGCTCTGCTGCTTACCCCTTTCGGCAACTCGGGCAAGTTACACACTCTCCCTGAACTTCAGATTCCTCATCTGTAAAAGGAGGATAGTAATACACCCATTTCACAGGACTGTTGTAAAGATTAAATGGAATAAATCCAAAAAATTGCTCAATAGAGTGTTTGACATTGAACGGGCTATTGAACAAGAAGAAGAGGAATAATGGCGGACACTTGTCCTGTTCTTACCATGTGCCAGGCACCGCCTCCACACTTCACACATATCCCCTCAGTTCTCAGCACAACTTGGGAAGGTGGGTCCATTTTACAGTTGAAGAAACTGAGGCACAGAGGGTAAATGGAAGAAGCAGGCTTCTAACCCCTGGTCATCTGGCTCCAGGGTCTGTGTTCATAACCATTGCACTCTTCTGCCTTGCTTGTTAAAATAAGTGCTCAATAAGAGGATAGTTATAATTTTTCTATTTTTTACAAGTATTCTTCCTCACATGCGTGCACTTGCTTCTATACTTACCAACATGCACACACATATACACACAAGAACTTTCCTCCTGGGGCAATGGAAGATCGGGCCCTGGGGATCATCCCAGAAGGTCACTTCTGGGTTGCATTGGACCCTGGGGGGAAATCAGGACAGCCAGAGCCAGGCTGCTGCAGCCTGAAGATGCCCACTCCCTTCCCACCAGGCAGACCAAGGGCATGAACAGGAGCCAGAAAACAGAGGATGGGGTCTGGTTTTATTGGGTGCTCTCTGGTTTCATGGGAGCCCAGGGTCAGGCAGCCTGGCCTCCCATCAGTGAGAATTGGGTTTCCTAGTTCCAGAAGGTATAGCAGGAACAACCCAAGCCTTCATTCCTCTGTGGTGTGATTCAGGGCAAAAGGACTGTGTATGGGCTCCCGCAGAGGCAGTAAGAAAAGGCCTGGTGTCTCTTTGTGTTCCAGCCGAGTGGTCCTCTGGCCCTGCTTCTCTAGCCCTGGACACAGGGGGGACTCTCTGCTTCCTGAGGTAGCTGTAACGTGATCTGTCAGGCTAGCACCACCACCCACCCGTAGCCCCTCCCCTCTGAGCCTAACTGGGGCCCTACTGTCACACACTCCCAGCTCAGTGATTCACCTGCCTGAGATCCAGCCTGCTGCCGGCCAAGTTCCTTGCTTGCTGCATCTGCTCAGACCACCTCAGTCAGGTCACTCGTATAGCAACCGGGCCTGGGACGGAAGACACGTGGCCCTGAGACTATGGTTGGTTTGTGTCGGCAAGAGCCAATTTGTTAAACAGTCAGGAATTTTGCAAGTTACTTGTTAAACTGTTGGTAGTTTAAAATCTGCCACATGTAAGGTAACATCAAGGAAATTGGCAAACACTACAAATTTGGGCCTGTTTTCCCCTGGAGAACCAGTTTACCTGCACACCCTGACACGGAGCCCTGATTCTCAGCGGCCACGGAGGACGCCCGGCGTGCGTGTGTGTGTGTGTGTACATGTATGCATGTGTTTGCACTTGTGGGTGCCTTTGTAAGGGTCAGTAGGAACATGCGTGTGTAGGCCCAAGGTGTGTGTTCGCGTGTCCCTCTGTGCGTTTCAGCACGAGGACTGACAGTGGGCTCTCTGACAGCCCAAACCACCCATGGAGCAAGAGTTTCCCACTCTAGGAAAATGTCCCCCAGAGGTCTCACAAGAGGCTCAGACCTGTGACAGGGCAGGCTCGTCCACCCAGCCCCAGGGGCCCCAGGCCCACTGTCACTACAGTCGAGGGCTGGGACTTCTGAGCAGATCAAGCCATCAGCGGCTCCACAACCCCTGCAGCTGGTCCGGCAGCCACTTGCTACCTCGGGTCACACACTGTGTTCTCATTCATTTGGTTCTTTGTTCTTGTTTTAATACTCACAGGACACAAAGTTGGGTGACTTTGAAAACTCTGAAGTCTGATGTTAAAACAGCAACAGCAATAACAAATTACCTGAGGTTAGTAAAGAGATCATCTTTAGCTTTTCATGGAAAATAATGTTGATACCCCATCGAGAGCAGACCAGTGAGAGCGCACAGCTGGGGGCGTGGTGCGGGGCGCTGGTTCCTATGGCAACTCCACCCTGAGGAAAAAGGTGGTGTGTGCATGCAGGCTGTGGCCAGCGCCCTCTTAGGCCTGGGAGAGCCTGGGGCTCAGGTGGGCCCGGCACTTGTGGAAGAAGTCAGGACTTTTTGTCTCAGTCGACAGAGGTCATCAGGCAGACCTGAGCACACCCCAAATGAGAGGGCTGACAATTAAGTGACATGGTTATATCCCCGTGCTGGCCACACACACGAGGCGCTCAGTGAGTAGTGACTGGTTGTTTTTTCTTTTTATTTGGGGGCCTTTCTTTTCTTTTCATTTTTCTTTTTCCCCCTCCCCTTCTTTTTTTCTAGATAAGGACTGGAGAGGTCTGCATACCCTGGGTTAGAGCTGGTAAGAGCACAGGATGTGAGGATAATGATCCAGGCTCTTCCTCCCATCTTCCCCAAAGGGCTGAGAGGGAAGGACTTTGTTGCCATGTCCCTGAAGGGAGGAAGCCAGGGAAGAAGGCCTCTGCCTGCACACGAGGGTAAGGACCTCAGGCCAGGACCCACTCACTCTGGTTCTAACTGGCCCCTCCTTCTGGGGAACTCTCGGAGGAGTGGGGGTAAACTTGCTGAGAGAGTGGGACTGCAGGTGAGCATGGCTGGACCAGGCCTCCTGGCCACAGTGGCTGGCATCAGCAGCACCTGGAGGAACTTGGCTCTGTTCCCAGGCCCTGACCATCCCGAGCATAATAGCCACATGCAGCTGGCTGCACCCACCGATGGGGATCCCCCGAAGGAGCACCCCAGAACCACAAACTAGAGGCTCAGCTTCCTGGTGCCTGGTTGGCTGCCCTCTGGTGGAATTCTAGGGGTTCCCTGGAGATGACTTAGAACGTGGGGGTAGGGGAGTGGCAAATGAAGATATTTAAGCCAAGCTCTGTTGTTATCTGCTTTGCATAATAGGCTTGTTTGTACAAAAGACTTTGTTTGAAGAAAAGGTTCAGTTACTTTTTAAGAATTGCAAATCATTGCTTTAGGAGCGGCAATTTCATTGGGTAGGTTGGTGAAGAACCCTTAGGGGATTCCACGTGGGGGGTGGGGCAGTGAGTTGCCTGTATTTTGTGAAAGATTCTTGGGGGTTCTGATTTCCCCTGTCTGAGAGCCAGTAGTGCCTCGTGGGTGGGTCAGAGAAGGCTGAGCCGGGCAGATCCCATAGACAGGACAAATCATGTCCTTTCTGTGTCCCTCCTCTGACTGGTTGTGGGTCCAGAGGCCTGCCTGCCTGTCCTGCGTTTATCTGGGGTGCTGTCTTGGTGGTCGGGGCCACACTTCCTTGTGACGAGAGCCTCAGTACGTTGTGTCAGGGAGAGGTGGTTGCGCACCCCAGCCCCACTCACTGCCTTCAGGTGTGACTCTAAGAGACTGAAGGAGAGAAAAGGGGGCTCCCTTCAACCCAAGAGGACAGGGAGTCCTCTTAGCATGACGTGGGCCGCAGAGATTCTTCTGGCAGACAGAACAAGCGAAGGGGGGGGGACCTCTGGAGAGGGTGACATGGCCCCTGGGGTTCCCCAGCTCCCTCCAATTATCCTTTCAGTACTTCAGGGTTTGGAACCTAATGGAAGGGGATCCCTGAGAGAAAGGGAGAAAAAGAGGGCAAGCCGGGAGGAGGCTGTGCCTCAGGTTGGTCCCACCCCTGGAACTGGTATGCTGCGAGGCTGGGGCTGAGGGGAACTAGACAGGCCCTAGTCCCAAGACTGTCCTCCCCCCCAGGGCCGACAGGGCTTTACCTGCCCCTCCCCACATGCATATCCTTCCCCCCCGGGCCCATTCCACCAGCTCCCCCTGCTTGGTTGTCCCAGGATGGGCCCATGATCTTCTCCCCCTCCACGCTATACCCCTTCCACAGTCCCAGCCAGATCACTCCTGGCCTGAGATGAGGGTTCCTTCCGTGTTCCCCACCTATCCTGCACAGCTCCTGCGTACCTGCCCAGGTGAGCCTGTGCCGGAAGCCCGGGTCCTCTAGGGGGCGGCAGAGAGTCCAGACGAAGCCGCCAAAGAGCCTTGTTCTCCATGCACTTCTGTCCCTGAATGGCTGGGTGCCTTGGGACAGTCCATTGCCCTCTCTGGGCCTCCATTTCTATATTTGCTTTTTTGGGGAGATGAGTCCCTGTCAGACATACAGCTGTAGCTGAGCTGCTGTAGGGAATCGGAGGAGGAGGTGGAGAAGTGAGTGCGTGAGCTGCCCGGAAGGAGTGTTGGAGGCTAAGGGGAGGGGCGGGGGGGGGCACCAGCTGTGTGCTGAGGGTAATAGGCTGCCATGGCTCAGAACGCCCCCCCCGCCACCTCCAGGACAGCCGACCAGTGACTACAGACAGGTCAGGGAAGCATGGTGGTGGAGCCCAGCGGTGAGGGTCCTAGCTCCAGGCCCTGGGACCTCAGAGCAGAGAGCACCATGTGCCTGGAGGAGCCTGGCACATCTGGGGCTCTGCGTGCCCATGAATCGCCTCTCCCTCTGCCATTCCTGGGTTTTCTCAGCTCTGTCTGACTCCAGGACTAATAGATTTGGGATTTCTCTTGGTAAAGAAAAATATTAGCCTAGCATATGGGGCCTGGAGGTTCCTAGCCCACCGAGATGCCCAGGATCCTGCGGCCCCCTTCCCTGGGGAGGGCCGGAGTTTGGGCTTAGGGGATGTGGTTGGCCCTGCCCAGGAGGGCTGGGAAGTCAAGAAGGCTGGAGAGGTCTGGGTCCGGCTCTGGCCTCTGCCAAACTGCACTGGGGAGGCCCAGAGGAGTTTATTTGGATTTTTTAATTATCATTTTTACTTTTTTTCTCCTCATGAAAAAGTTTTAATATACACAGTAAATTAAGCCCAGAAAAAGGGAGGGGGGCACATTTCATCTTTAATCTATTTACTTCTGAATATTTAACATACAATTCTGGCACCAATCACCAAATTTAACTGGAAAATTACTCACTAATCTGTTTGCTTATTTGGAATAATTGGGTCGGCTGCCAGCGCAAGGATTTCCCCCCCTGTTTAATATCTCAGTTAGTAGTCCAATTTCAGCTTGGCGGCATAATTACTCTGACAGAGCTGTAGCCACGGGGCCTGGGAGTGGGGCTGCTTTTAAACCGTAAATTATGAAGGATTAGCATTTATGAATTTTAAATCAGGGCCGGGGTAGGAGACACTAAAGCTGCTTAACGCTGGGGAACAGCGGCTTCCACTCAGCAGCAGAAGCCGTAACCCTTCCGCTCCCAGGACATGGGAACCCGAGGCCCAGGGACTGGCGACCCAGGAGGTGTGGAAACACAAAGGCCACGGGGGCAGGGGGGCTGAAACAGTGCTAGAGCCCCAGGGGTTAGAGAGCCTAGGAGGGAGTAGAGCAAAGGGCTTTGGCCTCCTCCCCTGTCCAGTCTGTGGGGCGCGGCCTCCCTCTGATCAGCAGGAGTTCAGCTCCCATTGCCCCAGAGGCAGCTGGGAGCATGGACCTAGGAGTTGAGGTCCGTCCCTGCAGCTCTCTGCCTGCCCACAGGCCAGTGCCCTCATAGAGAAGAACATGAGCATGCTCAAGAATCCCCACGTGGCCCTGAGCCAGTCCGACCCAGAGCTGTCTAGCTCTCAGTGTGCCTTCCTGGGGTGCGCAGTGCTGGTGAGCTGCGGAATGGCCCACAATGCTCTCAGCTCTTGCCTTCCTTCCCACTCTCCCTCCATCCCCACCCCAGTCCCCTCTCCCCCCAGCTTTGAAACCAGACGGACCTGGGTTGGAAACCCAGGTGTGCTCTTTGTGAGCTGTGTGACCACGGACCAGTTACTTAACCTTGCTGAGTATCTCAGCTAAATGAAGACAGCAATTCCAGGCGCCTGGGTGGCTCAGTCGTTAAGCGTCTGCCTTCAGCTCAGGTCATGATCCCAGGGTCCTGGGATCGAGTCCCGCATCGGGCTTCCCTGCTCAGTGGGAAGCCTGCTTCTCCCTCTCCCACTCCCCCTGCTTGTGTTCCCTCTCTCGCTGTATCTCTCTCTGTCAAATAAATAAATAAAATCCTTAAAAAAAAAATTAAATGAAGACAGCAATTCCTACCTGGTAGGGCTGCCGGAGACTTTCATCAGATACCATGGATGAAGTGCCAGGCACGGTGCCTGGCACATGGCAGGTGTGTATTGGGTCGGCTCCATGCTCTTTGGGGTCGCCCCAAACCCGAGTCCAGGCCCTGCATCCACTGCCCATTCCCTGTGCCTCATCCCTCACAGCACAGGGAAATCTCAGCCTCTGGCCATTCAGCCTGGCCTTATGGTGGGTGCCAAGAGTGGGTCTCGGGCTTCTGCTGGTACCGGTGGCCACTGGAGCAGAGACTCTGGAGCCAGGCTGGCTGTCTCCGAACTCTCACACTGTCATTCACTAGCTGGGTGACCTTGAACAAGTTCTTTAGCCTCTCCATGCCTCAGTTTTCCAATCTGCAAAATGGGAATAACAGCAATCGTACCTTATCATTGTGCCGTTAATAAGATTTAGTGCGTTAATTCACCTACTGTGTTCGGAATCACACCTATGCACAGTGAGCGTTGGCGGTGGCCGCTATTTTTATTTATCATCCTTATGAGGAAGATGACTGCTGCCCGCTCTGGGGAACCTGCCTGTTATAAGGCTGCAGGTCGACTTCTCCTAGGCTTGAGGGATCTCCAGGTTGCCCACAAAAATAGGAGGAAAAGAGACAGGATCTGAGTGGGCAGAAGAAGGCCACAGAGAACCTCACTGAGGACCAGTCTGGACCCCACCACTCTGTTCGCGAGCAAGCAGTCCTTACAGTGGTCAGACTTCTGCCTGTCCCATCTGTGGGTGATGGGGCCTTCCTGTGACCCTGCAGCTCTGGAAGGGCCTCCTGAGGGGGCAGGTCCCTGGGGACCAGGCCAGCCGTGCAGGCAGCAGAGACATGAGAGACAGGAGAGAAGGCACAGGGGCATGTCAGCCCAGAAAGCCCCTCTGCGTGGGCCAGCCCTACTTCCCAAGCTAGCCAAGATCGGTGTCCTCCAGGGTCCTTAGACTGAGCTAGACCAGGGGAGTGGGTGGCTAGGGAAGGATGGGGTCCACTTCAGGCAGCCCAGGATGCAGGGTGAGCCCAGATGCCTCACTCTATGCCGCCAGGACTGTGGCTCTGAACCCACCTTTCCCATACCCCCCCCCCCGCCAGACTCAATAGCACTGTCTTTGACCGTCTTGTACACAGGTGACAAGCTGCCTAATGTGAGTCCTCTGGCCCTTCACTTCCCCTTCCTGAACCTCATTATGCACATCTGAAAGAAGAGCAGGAGGGTCTAGGGTCTGCGATTCAAGTTCATGGCTTGTTATCTCAGCAAAGGGACATAACATGTCACTCACCTGTTCTCTGCAGAGGAGGTCCCACAGCCCACGCACAGGTGCAGGCTGGGTGCAGTTTGGCTTTTGTAAGCAGCCCAAACTAGGACAGACTTACACTCCAGGAAGCCTCTCTACTCCTCTCTCATCTGCCCAACACCATCCATGACCTTCAGGCTTAATGACAGACCAAGCAATGTTGCAGCCCACCCAGTGCTCCACAGACCCTCACGTGGTATTAATGCTCTTTTTAAAAATGGCCTGCATGATAATTTTGCTTTCGCAAATAAATCCTTAAGTATTCCCTCCTTTTACCTCCATATACCCCACACCATCGCCCCCTAAAGCATCTAGCCTTTAAGGGCCACAATCTGGGGGCCGAGAGAAGGGGAAGGGGCTTCTGCAAGTCCAGGCAGACATCAGGCTGGATTCCCACCCCCCAACCCCCCTCCCCGAGATTCTTGGCCTGGCTGGTCTGCAAGCACACTGGGATGCTTGATGGATGGGAAGTGCCCGGTTTGTCAAGTCCTTGCTGAGCTTTGTGATAACTCATTATATTTCTTTCTTTACAAATTGCCCCATTAGCACTCCCAGATTGAACAGAATCATAAAGCCCAGAGCATCCCAGCCTGAGCTGAGCCTGAGCCCTGAATTCCCTGTGGCTGGAAGGCCTGCGTTTTGGGGAGGAAGCTGGGGGCTGCTGGCTGGAGCAGGCCCTACATCCTGCAAGGGAAGTGGGTTTGTTTTCTTTAAACTCAAGAGAATAAAAGAGTTCTAACCAAGTCCTGCTGGATTTAAATAGCAAGATCTGCCTCACTGTTCATTGGCTTTCAAGCTGGGGGCTCTGATCCCTGTTTGAGGGGTTAAACTCTAACCCCATTAAGCCATTTATGGAAAGCTGACCACCAGGGAGGGAGGCGGTCCCTCTTCCTGCCGCCTCCCAAAAGCCCACAGCTTCTGAAATTGCTTGTCACTCTCAGTCAGAGGATTCTAAACAAGTAGGCGCTAATCCCCTCTGTTAAGGAGATACTTATTTTGTCTGAAAAACTTCAAAGAGCCCATGACAGACACTCAAAATCAAAATTAGCATTCCAATGAGGATTTAAAAAATAATAATTCTTACAGTTCTGCTGAGGAGAGGAGAGGGGAAGTGACTGGCCAGGAGGCTGGGGGAGGAGGGGCAGCGCCTTTCATCTGCCCACCCTGAGGGGCTCTGGGGATCTGCCCCTGCTGGCTGGGACGCTGAACCCCCCTCCACAAAGAGGCGAAGGCGGGACCCTGGCCTGGGCCCTCCAGGGTGGACAGGAAGAGGCAGCTGTCCCCAGCTCAGCCTCACCCTGGCCTGCCCCACCAGTCCAGGAAGCCTCTCTACTCCTCTCTTATCTGTCATTCGGGCATTTTCATCTCTCAAGGGGCCCTCCTGGTCCAGATTCCAAATTCCCAGGCCAAGAGCCCTGGTCTCCAGACAGGGCACTCCTCTCTCCCAGTCTCTGTAGCCTCTTTCTGTCTGAAGTGCCCTTAGTGCCTGCAGGCCTCCGGGGCCTCCCTTGGCTTCTGGGCCCTGGCTTGGGCTTCCCAGGAAGAAAGGGGGCAGGACTACCCCCTCCTACTCCCCTTTGGCCGGGCTACCCCGAGCCTGTTTGGTGTGGCTCCCTGCAACGGGGACCCTACACTTGAAGACTTAGTGCAGGGGGCTCGGAAGTCCCCAGGGGCCCTCAGTGTTCCCCTCCTCCCCCGGTACACACCGCTTTTCTGCGTCCCCCTCCCAAGCTCTCCGGCTCCTCTGCTCTGCTCCAGCGCTGACCTGGAACCAGGTTCTGTCCATTCGCTCAGTCTCCGCTGGTGTGCACGCCTGCTCTGTGCCCGGCACCGCGGGCGGACTGACACACCGGGGCCAGGCCCTGCTCTGGGGACGCTTCCAGCCTCGTGGGAGAATGAGCAGCGGGGCTGGGCCGTCAAAGTGTAAACGGTGTGAGCACTTGACTGGGCGGGGGCGGGGTGGGGGGAGGCGGTCAGAGAAATCCATCTGGGGGCCGGTCAGAGAAATCCATCTGGGGGCTCCCTCAGCAGCTAGGTGCCAGTGAACTTCCATAGAAAGTCCCCAGGTGGTGGCAAGAACAGAGGCTTCCGGAATGAAGGGGAGTAAGTCGGAGGGGGAGATGAACCAGGAGAGATGATGGACTCTGAAAAACAAACTGAGGTTTCTGGAGGGGAGGAGGGTAGGGGGATGGGTTAGCCTGGTGATGGGTATTGAGGAGGGCACATTCTGCGTGGAGCACTGGGTGTTATGCACAAACAATGAATCATGGAACAGTACACCAAAACAAATTATGTAATATATGGTGATTAACATAACAATAAAAATTAAAAAAAAAAGAACAGAGGCTTCCGGTAGAGAGGGAAGTGCGCAAGTGCAGGGGGGCCAGAGAACCCTGAGAATGAGAGAGAACCCCGACTCTCAGCTCGGACAAACCCAGCGTCCCTTCCTGGTCCCTAGCCCAGGTCCCCAGGCCTAAGATGAAGAGAGGGAGCTAGCTTCCTCTCGGCTCTCTGCATCGGGAGGACACAGTGAGAAGCTGGCAATCTGCCACCAGAAAGCTGGCCCTTCCCAGAACCCAACCATGCTGGCACCCTGATCTTGAACTTCCAGCCTCCAGAACTGTGAGAAATGAATTTCTGTTGTTTATAAGTCTCTGGTATTCTAGGATAGCAGCCCAAACTAGGACAGACTTACTCGGGGTCAAATGCAAACCAGGCTTCAGGATGAAGTCTCCTGACTCCAGCTTCTGGCCCTCCCATGGCCTTGTTGGACCCTGAGGGCGCCCAGGGCACTGGAGTGGAGGTCTGCAGGCCGGGGCTAGAGACGGGCATCATGTGCTGGGTCTGCTGCTGACCTCCCATTCATGGCCTTAGGTGGGTCAGGACTGCACTGAACTTGGGGCCCCTACTGGCCCTGACCTCTCATCCGGTCGGCTGCACAAGACGGTCAAGTGTAGACACAGAGGAGCAGCAGATATTTCCCACACTGGCTCTGGGCCAGGACCCAGGTTGTGCCCGGGGGACAGTCTTTACCTGGAGGAGCTTACTGTTGGGATGGGAAATGACAGCACAGTGGGGCAAGGCCTAGAAGGGGAAAAGAGATGACACTGTGGAGGCATCGAGGATAAGGTTTTGTGGGGAGATGGGAAAGGTGATACCTGACCTGGGTCTGGGAAGAGGGGCAGAAAATTTGCTCAGAGGCCTCTTTCTGCAGCTGGGACCCACTCAGCTTCTTAGAATCCCAGGACCCCAGCTATCTCTGACCGGTGAACAGCCCAGGTGGGGAAGCCCACTGAGGAAGCACGAAGTAGGCAGCCCAGCCCTGCCCACAGTGCTGCTAGACAGGCAAAGCCCGGTCTCAGGCTGTGTCCTCCTCAGCAGAGACCCAAGGAGCCTAGCCTTCGCTCTTCCCCCTTTCCTTCAGGCATTCTGGACTTGTTTGGGATGAGCTGAGTCTGCCCATGGGCCAAGCTTGGGCAGGAGAGGCAACCAGAGTCCCGCCTGCCAGGAGCCGGGAAGCCTCAGTCGGAGGTGGGAGCGGGCCCGCCTCCTGGGCCAAGGTTGAGTTGTAGCCGGGACAGCCTGTGGGGCCCGCACTCTGCAGTCAGGGCTTATCTGCCTCTTGCCCCCACCTGGCCACTAAGCCCGATGCTGGTAATGAGCATCTCCTGCACCACCGTGGCTCAGAGGAGGCCTCCTGGCAGCCCGGCCTTGTTCTCATTGTCCTGCTCCAGCCCAAATGCACCAGGCCCAGGCCTCAATCATGATCAATGGGCCGAGGATGTGCTGACAAGGCACTTTCATCTTTTCTCAAGGCCGGTGTTTGAACTTCTCCGAGCAAGCGGCCTTCCCAAACGGGCCTGTCTTCTAAGAAGGCGGCCAATCTCCTTTCCCTTGCTTCCTAAGCAGGCTGATCCTGAGAGTTATTGAGGCACAAAAAAGGAGACGTTCAAAGGCAAATCTAAATTACCGTCCTCTTCAAACTGGGGAAAAGTCTTATTAAGTCACCTGCGTGTGAATCCCGGCCTATTTCTGTCTGCAGACCTTTCTTCCTTTGTGCCACATAAATGGACACATCTTATTGATTTTCTTTCAACCTGGATCACCTCCATCGCTGTGAATATGGGCTGACAAATCCCACGTCTTCCTCACCGGTGGGGCCGCGGAAGAATGGGGGCGGCAGCCAGGCGGACCCAGCATGCTCGGGCGCTGCCGCACCCTCCACGCCACCCACCATGTGCCTCCCCACGGGACTCCTGAGAGCCCCCCTTCCCTCGGGGGCACCGGGGAGGCACCCTGTGCCTGCGGGGAGGCTTTGGGCCTGGGGAGCTGGCACATGGGGCGTTGCCTGCCCTTCCTGGGTAGTAGGACAACTCCAGGGACTCTTGAACGTGCCCACCTCTGCCCTCAGCCTGTTTTCTCGTTTTCTGTCCTTCCTTCTGCTCATCCTCTGTGATTCTCCCAGCCACAAGCCCTTGCCACTCTGGTCACCCCATTTCCAGCCCTGACTCCTTGCTCAACAGGCCACCCAAGCGTCTGCCCCAGGGCCTTCACAGTGCTGTTCTCCGGCCCAGAAAGCTCTTCCCGCAGACATCCTCCTTCAAGTCTCCACTCAAATGTCAAGTTCTCAGTGAAACTCTCTTGGCCATCCCACTTAAAATGGCACTGCCCCCCGCCCCACTGCCTAGCCCCCTCCCGCACTTTGTTTTTCTGCATAGCACTTCTTACAGCTGACATATTCTACGCTTTTCTTGCTTGTGTGGTTATCTCCCCCTGCCAGCCCCAACTAAAATCTAAACTCTGTCTCTGTGTGAGGGTGTCTCACGCCATCAGATCTAGCTGGCCAGGACAGTGCCACAGAAGTTCTCTGGGCCCTCAGCTGCCCTCTCCAAGCCCCTCCCAGAGGATGGATCCCCCTGTGGGGACCCCAGGGCTGCCGACCACCTCCCCCATTCTGTCTCTAGGTTGGGCACGTAGGTGTAACAATTGCCATACACCATGGTCTGAATGTTTGTGTCCGCCTCTGTCCCCCGCCACAAATTCATCTATGGGAATCCTCATTCCTAAGACGATGGTATTAGGAAATGGGGCCTTTGGGAAGTGATTATAAAAGAGGCCCCACAGGGGCGCCTGGGTGGCTCAGTTGGTTGAGCGACTGCCTTCGGCTCAGGTCATGACCCTGGAGTCCCGGGATCGAGTCCCACGTCGGGCTCCCTGCTCGGCGGGGAGTCTGCTTCTCCCTCTGACCCTCTTCCCTCTCATGTACTCTCTCTCTCTCTCATTCTCTCTCTCTCAAATAAATAAATAAAATCTTAAAAAAAAAAAAAAAAGAGGCCCCACAGAGCTCCCTAGCCCCTTCCACCATGTGAGAGCACAGTGAGAAGTCAGCAGTCTATGACATGGAAAAGGGGCCTTCCCTGGGCCTGACCATGGTGACACCCTCCTCCTGGCCTCCTAGCCTCCAGAGTTGTGAGAAATAAATTCCTGTAGTTTAGAACCCACCCCATCTTTGGTGTTTGGTATAGCCGTCCTGATGGGCTACAACAACGGGCAAACAACCCGGCTTGGCTGACGGGAGCCCTGGAGCTAGAACTGGGTCTCTCAGTGCGTCCCCGACGGACTCTCCTTCCACCCCCTGACTGCAGTCTTCCCACATGCAGCATGGGCCCCGAGGACCGCTTTGGAGGCCCGATCATCAGAGCCCCTGGCCCCTTCTGGGGAAAATCCAAACCACCAGCTGGAGGCGCCGGGGTTGCATGCAGGGCAAACGCCCACCCCATGAGCTCGGGTCACTTCTCATCTTTGGGCTGCAGGAGGGTGGGTTGAGAGCCTGGGATAGAGTGGAACCTTGGGGCCAGGCCTAGAAGGGACAAGTAAGAGGGTGGCAGTGAGGGAGGCCCCCCCGAGTCATTATTCATTCCGCCCCCTGCCCGGTTCTTGGGCCCCAAGTGAGCCACAGGCCGGGCAGCCAGGCTGTGAGGATCAGAAGGCCACCAAACCCGACCTCAGGCCTCAAGGAGACTTTGCACTGATCAATTCTTCGTGTTTGTGGTGGGAGTGAGGAAGGAGTGGCCAGGAGTCTCTGACTCAGGGCTCACGCCACCGTGATCTCCTCTTCTCCCAGCTTAAATGCGCTGACCAGAATCCTAGTCACCAGCTCAGCCCTGAGGCTGACCCTGTCACTGACCCTGACCTTGGCACCAGGCCCAGCCCAGACCTCCTGTGACCGTAGACGTGCTACCCTCAGGGCTGCCGGTCTCCTTGCTGAGCTGAGCTTCAGGGAACACGGCTGCCTGCCTGCCTGCATCTATCTCCCCTAGACTTCGTCTGTAGGCCAAGCAGGTGGTAGCTCCATCCATGGTGACCCCTCCAAGCCGCTGAGAGGCCCGTTTTTCTCCGTCAGTCTATGGACTTTCCCAGTGAGGCCAATGAGCGATTCTTGCCTGTTCGGTCTGCCCAGCCATGATGCCAGGCACAGCTCCTCCCCCGTCCTCCTTGCTCTTCCCTTGATTTAAGTGTGGTCCTCCTCTCCCTAGATGCTTGCAGTCACTTCCTAACTGGCCCCCTGACCCTGACCCTAAACCTTGGGCTGCACTGGGCTGGGAGGATGGGTTCCAGCACACAGCCGCCAATGATCTTTCTTTCTTTTTTTTTTTTTTTTATCTTGTTTTTTGTTTTTTTAAAGATTTTATTTATTTATTTATTTGCTAGAGAGAGAGTGAGAGCACAAGCACAGGGAGCGGCAGGCAGAGGGAGAAGCAGGCTCCCCGCTGAGCAAGGAGCCCGATGTGGGACCCGATCCCAGGACCCCGGGATCATGACCTGAGCCGAAGGCAGCCGCTTAACCAACTGAGCCACCCAGGTATCCCGCCAATGATCTTTCTTTAAAAATCTGGTCCTGTATCTCCTCTTGGAAAGCTCGCATTGCCCCTGGGCCCAGACGAGGGTACAAACTTTAAGAAGGCACTCCCTCCCCGAGTTGCGCCAAGTGCAGAGTCCTTCTTTACAAATGACTTTTACAGTGCTTCTGTAAATCTTGTGCCAGATCTTGTGTAAATCTGGGGCCCAGCTGGATTCACCATAGTCCCCACCCTGCATCACCCTCAAATCCAGATAAACTCCATATTCCTTCACTTGGCTCAATGGACCCACGACACCCCAGCCTCAGCCCTCTCCTGCCTCATCTCCCACCCAAACCCCAATGCCCCTGCGCCTCACACCACGAAGCACTTGGGGTCCTTCTCCTCCGTGCTCCCCCACTTCTGGGTTTCTGCACCCTCTCCTCTCCTGGGCCTATTTCCTCTTGGTCTTCCAGGCTTCACTCATCTGTTCCCTTTTCCAGGTAAGCCCCCTTTGCCCAGGGTGGGTAAGGGGTCTCCTCTGCTCCCAGGGTCCCCATGGGAGGAGGACACAGCACCAACCACATTGCTCTATGCCTGTCCATTTACTGGTCCCTCTCTCTCAATGGTCTGAGTCATCTTTGAGGGCCAGGGCAATGTCTGGTTTTTCTGTTTTTCCAGCTCTAGGCCTGGCCTAGAGTAAGCTCTCAGTAGGAGTTAGATGGATGATAGAATAACCCACAAGTGCGCAGGCTCATCAAAGAACAGGTTGTTAGCCCCAGCCCCACCCAGCACATGGGCCCCACTGAGAAACCCCATGCATCTGCTTGCTGGGGAGAAGCGGACAGACAGATGGAAGCAAGCGAGGCCTAGGAATTCTTTGGGGAAAGAAGCTCATTTCCAAACGGTAGGCATAGAAGCCATGGGAAGACAAAAAAAATTTCTCAAAATTAAACCAAAGGAGGGGTTTGGGGAGCGATGGGGCTCCGAGGGATTTATTAATGCACGCCTCCGAGTGATTCTTCCTCCTGCAATCCAGGCACTGGGTTAGCACTGACTTCCAAATTATATTTAATTGGACAATTATTCAAACTGAAAAACCTGCACAGAAAACGAAGGCGGTCCTTAATAAACACCTTGTCTCCTCAGCCCCAAACAGGCAACTCGTTTACTGACCCAAGAGGCACAATTTTGTCTTTGGTAAATTTATTTTGAAGTAATTGCCGACTCCAAGAGTAACCATTTTTCAAAGGGAAACTTGGCTCTAGCCAGCAGAATAATAAATTGTTCCCTGACCCGTGTGAAGCCTAATCCCATTAGAAGGATGTGCGCTTAGAGGGTGCAGAGTGGAGGGTGGAGCGCGGCGCGCCCGGGGAGGGCTAGCTCTGCGCGCAGCACCCTCACCCTGACCGGGCCGCCGCCGGGAGCCTCCCGGGATGACCAGGGCATGACCACCCGCACTTCCTCTACAGGAGCGCTGCAGGGCTGGGCCGGGGCGTGTCACCCGGCCACGCTCGCCACCGCCACGGCCACCGTCAAGGACGGAAGGCGACACCTTCCCGGCCAGCCCTCGGCACCGCCCCGCCTGGGCCTGAGCGCAGTCCGGGAGCCAGGCCTCTCCTCCCGGGTCGCCTCCCCGACCCCGCCACCTCACGCCGCCGCCCGGACGGCCCTCTTCTCGGCTCTCCGGGCCTGCGTGCCCCGAGCCCGACCGCCCCCCGTCCCGCCACCCCGCGGCGCTGGTGCGGAGCGGTGCCGGGGGCAGGCGGGCCTCCCCCGCAGAAGGCGCAAGCGCGCCGCCGCACCTTGTTGTGCAGCCGAGGGCCTCGGGGAACCTGCTTTAATGAATAGAAGTACGTTTATAAATAGCATATCCATATGCAAATAAGCACCTCCAACAGCCTGGAAACTGGCTGGTCTCTGATCGTTTCCTTTTAAGCAAACACAGTTTATAAAAACTGGGATCTTTTTCAGGAGAGGAATGAAGGGACTTCCCTTGATTTACAAAGGGATTCCAACTTGCTTTTCTCGAAGAACAAGGCTCTTCCCTTCCATGTACAGTGTACCTCAGTGCCCTCAAATCTATCTGTGGCCTACCTGAGAACTACCAGGGGTCTTGGTTTTTATCACTGATGAATCCAAGTGTCTACAACAGTGCCTGCCCGGAGTTGGTGTCCAGTAAATGTTGTTCATAGCTGTGGACTCCCTGGAGAGCTCATCCTCTGCAGAAGCCTTCTCAGCTGCTGCTTCCAGCCTTTCTTCAGACCTTGAGCAAAGTAGAGCTTACAGGACATCAGTTAGACCCTCACGTGTGATTAATTATCTTCCCTCTTTTTCCAGTTGGGGAGATGAGCACTGAGACACTGTGTGCCCCAACTACAAGGCAGCTCCCAGGCTGAAGCAGAGGCGGAACCTGGGTTATTCCTGAGTCCAGGCTGCCTCCCAACATCAGCCTGGCTCCAATCTGAGTGGTAACACATTCCAAAGAGCCCTATCCGGGGGCAGGTCCTAGGACAGCACCTTTGGCTATGCATCTCTGTTTTACAGTCAAAGAAACTGAGGCTCCCAGAGACCCCAGGTCATACTTTGAGGGGGCTTTCCCCAGGCCCTTAGGTATTAATATGCAGCCTAGGAGTTCAGGCCAGGCACCCCATCACCTCCTTTGGTCCTCTTGGGAGCCTCAGTGCTCAGGCCGCTGTATCTAGCAAGGCCGTGTTGCCTAGAGGACAGTGACCCCGTAGAGCAGAGAGGCTGCCTCTGTTGGGTTCTGGTTCCTCATTCACCTGCCCCAACGCATCGCTGGCAGTTTCTGGGCCACCAGGGGGGCCAGCCCCGCTGCCTCCCTGAAACCTTCAGCTTTGCTCCTATCCATGGGCTCCCAGAGCCCCTCTCCACGTGTCCACAGTCGCCTCCCCACCCACTAACTTCCTTCTTGATTTCTTGACTGTGGCCTCATCTTCTACCTTAAAGGGAGAAGAAGTAATACCTCATTGAGCAATAACAGCCCGAGCCTACAGCTGGAAGAACTGGAGGCTTTTAGCCTGAGGAAACCCAGATACAAGGAGACTGTCTCCAGAGAGGGCCGTGGGGAAGCAGTGGGGCATTTGAGGCTTAGGAGAGGGGTTAGGGAGGGTGAGTCCTGAAGTCAGATCTGACTGTAACCCCTGCCCCTCTTTTAACCAACTGTGTGGGTCCCAAAAGTCATACCACCTTCACAGACGCTTTCCTTGTCTGGAAAATGGAATGATAAATAGAACCTAAGTCATTAGGTTGTATGATTATGAGATCTAACACTTTTGGAACACTTGTTATAACTATTCTAAACACTTTACATTCTCACACTCATTTGATCTGCACTGCAAACATGTGAGATAGGTATTATTTCCCCATTTTACAGATCAGGAAAATGAGCCCCGGAGAGGTTATTTGCCCAAGGCCACGTAGCTAGTAGGCATTCTTCCAACAGATATAATAGACCTGGCATACTGTGAGAACTCAATAAATATTACCATTTCTATTATTAAGACCCGATTTTCCCTGTACCAGTCCAAAAAGCAGAATGAGGCCCACTGGGGGGAACCAAGGCGGAAAGTTGTGTGGCAGAGAGTGTGAATGGAGCAGGGATGTAGGGGCAAGAGTGGCCTCTGATACTTTTTTTTTTTTAAGATTTATTTATTTATTTTAGAGAGCGAGTGGGGGGGGGGCAGAGGGAGTGGGGAGTGGGAGACAGAATCTCAAGCAGACTCTATGCTGAGCAAGGAGCCCGAAACAGCCCAACACAGGGTTCCGTCCCAGGACCCTGAGATCATGACCTAAGCCAAAATCAAGAGTCAGATGCTTAACAGATGGAGCCACTAGGCGCCCCTGCCTCTGATACTTCCGATGGAGACATTAAGGCCCCTCCCTGTGCAAGCGTGTACATCCAAGATTTACATAAGAGCCATATACTGTGAAAAGACTTGAATTTAGAACCACATACAATCCTTTTATATGGGCTCTAGGGCCCCAGTGGAGAACAGTCCCCAGGTGACAGTTCATCCAAAGGCTGATAGTGGCTGACATGGCGGGCAAACCTAGCCGGGTCAGAGCCCCTGCAGGAAAGTGGGATACGGCCCTGCAGCCGGAGGGGCTGGCCATCCTGGGGGCATGTGCTTGCAGGGAGGAAATCATCACAGACGGAGTCATACATCAGTACCCTGAAGCCACCCAGCTGTGGGACCTCTAACTGGGTGTGACATGGGGAGAGGCACCCCCACTTTGAGAGGGGGATCCTGCAGACATGGGTTTCCTTTGCCATGTTACCGGCAGTAGAGGCAACAGAAAATGCCTGGGACAGTGAGCTCTGGGGCACTGGTGGCAGTAACAGTGAAAGCTTGACCAGGATTCTGGCTCAGTTGGCTGCCCCTCATGCAAGGTACTTCTGGTAATCACCCAAAACACTTGGGAAAGGAAGGTCTACAGAGATCTGAGCTGGGGCTAGGCCTGTGGAGATGCCAATGTTTTGCTGAGGCCTGAGACATACAGGTCCCTTAAGAGCAGACTCGCTAACTTCAGAGGGTCTAACAACAAACCAAGCAGACTAGAGTGGGAATGAGCTCCCCAGCCCTGTAAGGATGCAAGTAGAGGCTAAACCACTGCCCCGAGGGATGCTGCAGAAAATCTCTGTGCCCTGTCCTGAGAGGGGTGAAATGAGCCTTCCTGATTCAGCCTTCCTTTTTCTGATTGCCTCCCCCTTTCTTTTCCCCTCCCCGCTCAGATATGCCCAATTTCCACCTAATGCTCTTCTGCCCCAAAGATTCATTGCTCACACATCAGCAGGCACACATATACCCATAGAGCACAAAAAGATGATGGTAAACGTGAGCTAACACATAGGGATGGTGTGTACCACAACTGTGCAGGCGCTGACTCACTCACAGCCTCATGACAGGTTAACCCAGTATTGCTATCCCCATTTGACAGATGGGGAAGCTGAGGCCCAGCAAGGCTATTTTGCTCAGCATCGCATTGTCAGGAAGTGGTGGTATCAGGTGGCCTAGCCCCAGGTCCACACGCTGAGGCCCCCGTTCTATGCTGCCTCCCTCCACATAAGCCAATACACCCATGGCTTCCTTCATGGCCGGGCTGAAGCCTACAGACCTGGGTGGAGCCCAGCCCAAAGGCAGAGCCATCAAGAATACCCTCTTCGGCACAAGAAGGTCCCTGCTATCCTGACTGGGGGGAGGGGGGAGTCTCCTCCTGTTGGACACAGGGTCTGTGGCCCTCTGTAAGATGGGTCCAGGGGGGTTCTGTGGGTCAGAGAGGAGTGTCTCAGTAAGATGGGTCCCAACCTTTCCTGAAGAGGGAAGCAGAAGCCAAAGCCCAGTGGGGTTTCAGCTGCCACCTCAGAGGGCCTCGGCACTGTAGCCGGACACCTGCCCCAGACACCTGCCCTGAACACCTGCCCTGGACACCCTGTCAGGGCCCCAGGAACATGTTTCTGCCTCTGCTGTGCTTTCTGCAGGGAAGCCATCAGAGTACACTGAGCTGGGGGTCTTGCTGGGGCCACTGATGGATGTGGAAGGTGTGGAAACAGATGGTTTGCCACTCTGCAACCCAGGAAGGGATGAAGGCCCAAGTCCTTGAGGGAGGCCCTCCAGAGCAGTGGCTGAGCCCTGGGGCAGGCTCTGGACAAAGGGAGGAAGAAGAGGGAGCGGGGTCAGGCCTGGGCACTAAGCCGCCCTCCGGATCCCAGCTCAGGGGGCTGCATTCACCACTCACTCCTGGCCCTGTCCCCACCGAGCCTGGCGACCCAGCTTCATAACTGGCCTCTCTGCTCCCCCCCAACCTGATAATCCCCCCACCCAATGGCCCCATCCTCTCTGCTACCCCAGATTGATGCCAGAATACAGGGGTGCCCATGCCTTGCCCCTGGGCTTCTCAGCACCAGAGGACAGAGCACAACACTCCCAACCTTGGGAGATGTGGTTTCATCTCCCACCACAGGCCCTCTCCCTGCCTGGGCCCCAATCACCTAGCACCCTTACCATCTCCCAAAGGCACCCCAATTACAAACTCAGGCTGTGCCTTCAGCATTGAATATGCTTCCATGCTCTTCTCTTCCACAGGAGATTGTATTAATCCTTCAAAGCTACAGTCCGGGGCACCTTCTTCCCTGCAGCCCATTCCAGCCCCCTCTCTTCCTCTCTTGAGCACCCAGGAAATACATATAAAAACAGCAGCAACCCCCTCAACAGCACTTAGTATGTGCCCGCACTGTTGCAAGAGCTTTCCACCCTTCCACATTTCCCCCTTACAATATGTGAGGTAGATACTGTATCGGCCCTGTTTCACAGATTAGAAGACTGAGTACCCATCATTAAGGAACGTGCCTGGGGTCACATAGCGAGTAAGGCCTGGGGCAGGTATTCAAACCTCGACAGTCTGGTTCCAGAGTCTTGACCATTATTTTATTCTCACAGGTTTGGCTCAGTCATAGGCTTTGTTTCCTTCCAGGGTGTGGAGAGGAGTGCTCAGGCCTAGGTCCACGTTACTGCATACCCTTCAGCGGGGAGTCAAATCCCACAGCTGGCTGAGGCCTCCAGGGGTGGGGTTCTCTTCTCCCTCTCACCTAGCACCTGGCTTGTCACATCTCCCATGTGCCTCTGGGCTGCCTGGTTGGACATGACACCCCTCCCTACCCCCCCCATCAGCTCAGGGTACACAGGAAAAGGGCCCATCTGGAGACTTGCCCCACCTCCACCCTCCACCATGTTTGGCTTCAGAGATGGGTGAGGTTGGAGCCACAGGACTCCAGGCATCTCTAGAAGCTTCCCTAAGAGGACTTGCAGAGTCCGAGTTAAGCCTGTCCTGCTATCATCCAAATTCCAGCTGTTGACAAGCCCAACCTTCTAATCTTAACATCACTTAGAAAGTTCTGGCTAACATCAGTCATAAGACCACTGTGTCTATAATAGCATGGTTAAAGGCTGGCAACTCTTAGCAAACAGAAGGTAGTGTGCCAAGGGCCTGGCACAGAGAAGACACCACTAAACTTTCTTCTCCTTTCCTTCCTTCCACAAATATGTTTTGAGCACTTATTGGAACAGGGCCTATGCTGGTTGCTGGGGAAATACTGAAAGACAGAATACTGATCTTCATGGAGTTAACAGTCTAAAGGGAGAGATGGCCCGGAAAACCCATCTGTGGCCTGTGGTTTGAGAGCATGGGCAGAGGGCAGCCCAGGGAGTTGGGGACACAGTCCCCGCTTGCAGGGCTCATGTGTGTGTGACAGGCAGGGGCCGTCAGGAAGGGCCTGTGGGCCAGGCTGAGCAGCCAGGGGCTGAAGGTTCTCCATGAGGGGAGTCGCAATGAGAGGGAGCTCTGACAGAAGAGGAAGAGACTGGAGCAGGGAGACAAGGAGCACAACTCAGATGGTCCGGAGCAAGGCGACAGTGACCTGGCCTAGGAGAGTGGCAGTGGGGATGGAGATAAATGAGGTTTCCACAGTACTTAGAAGGGTATGTACAGCTTCCGGGTATGGAGTGACAACTGTCCTAGGTGCTGGATCTCTGTGCTTTACATCCATTCTCTCCATCCAAGCGGCCGCATCCGGGCAGAAAGCAGGTGGCATGCTCCAACTGAGTTCTGTGAGGAGGGCTTAACCAAGGGGCTGTTCCCTCACCGGGGAGCGGGGTTAAGAAAAGCTCTAAAGAGTGGGGTCACACCTTAAGCTTGGAATGGTGGAGAGCCACTCCCACCCCAGGCCGGAAAGGAAACAGGGAGGGAGAGGAGAGCAGTGGGGTGCCACTCAGGAGGTGCTGTGATTCAGCTAAGGGACACAGTGAGCCTGCGGTGACCCTGCAGGGACGGGACGGGGGTAGAAGGGCAGCGAAGGCATGAAGGCAGTTCACGCAGCCAGCCGCTGAGCCGGGGGGCCTGGCGGGTCCAGCCCGCGGTGGGCCGGAGTGCAGAGGCGGCCGGGTCAAGGGTGACATAGGTCTCTGGTGTAGGTGTGGGGCGAAGCTGGTAGTGTGGTACTCTGAGATGGAGTCCGAGACAAGGGAGGGCAGACTGTCAGGGAGGGAAGGCCCCTGCTTCCACCGTGAGGCTCCCCCGTGGTTGGCATGGGCTCTGTGCCCCGGGGAACAGGCCTCATTTTGTCCTTTGTCTATTTCTAAAACAAAGGACTTACCAGCTCCATGAAATGGCCTCCTCATGTTCCTCCAACCCAGCTGTCATCTTTCCTGCTGCCACAACTCTAGGCCAGGCACATGGCCCCTTGGAGAACCTCCCTCCACGGGGGCAGCACTTTAGGGAACCTGAGCTATTTGGGGACAGTAAGGGACAGGCTGGGAAGACAGAACTGAGTTGGGCAAGTGCAAAACTGCAGGGTGTTATACATTCAGATGTGCAAAATCACAGATGTTTAGTTTCTGTTATTCATCTCATCTGGCCCTTGAGCCCGAATTCCCACAGATGACAAGGAGACCAGTGTGGGACATCCTTTGGCTTCCCAGTGAAAGACAGTTCAGCCTCGTCCCCAGCCTGGAAGTCTCTTTCAGGTTAACTCAACAACTTTTTCATACTCAAGCCTTTCAGAATCAAGCTATCATGACTGTCTCTCTCTTGTTCTGTGTATCTTCCCTCTACTTCCTTCTTCCTAAGATGGCTTCAGGCTGCAGAGGCTGGCCGGCATCCCTCATGGTGGCCGGGGAAAGGCATCAGGCCCCTGCGCTACAGAAGATGGATGTCACAGCTCAAGCAAGTGAGCAAATGCACCTGCCTCTGCCTTTCTGTTCTATTCAGGCCCTCGATGCATTCGAAGATGCTCACCCACATTGGTGAGGATAGACTTCTTTACTCAGTCTACCAATTCAAACACTTATTCTTCTGGAAACATCCTCACAGACACAGCCAGAAGTAATGTTTTACCTGCCTTCTATACATCCATCGGTTCAGTCAAGTTGACCCATAAAATTAACCATCACATGTGCCTTGGCCAATGCCTAGCTGAGGCTGGACTATGAAGGCCCGGCTCCCTTGCCCCTGGTCGGGACAACCAGAAGCAGTGTTTCACCCCAGAGTTCCCTACTCTGATTGGACTGACACTGCCCTCTGGGGAACTGAAACTCTTTGAAATTCTAGGCCTCATCCCCTGACACCCCAGGCTTTCCCCTGCGCCCTGCCCACTCCTCACAGGCTTCTCCTGGAAGCACCTCCTTCACAAACCACTTGAGCATGCATCCTCGTCCCGGGGGCTGCTGCCAAGGGTTGTGAGCTCACTGTCCCAAGGCTGTGAGCACGCAGGCTAAGAGCGTCAGCTATTTACTGAGCACCTGTCATGCGCGTTGCTCATCACAGGCCTCGTCTCACTTCATCCTCAGCAGAGAACTGCCCATAGGACACATCATTATTCCCACTTTACAGATGAGGACACCAAGGCTTACAGCAGTCATTTGACTCGCTGAAGGCCATCCAGCTGGTAAGCAGTGGAGCAAGATTTGGATCCAGGACTTCGGGACTCCACAGCCTGTGCCCCCCTCCCAGTGCCCACCCCACCCCAGGATGTACAATGAGTGAACATGGCCCAGATTCCCATGGCAGGAGGCAAGGTAATGTGAGGGAAGAACAAGATCCTTTTTGGAGAAATCATGGAAGAACCAAACAGAAAGAGCCTCAGAGTGGGGCTATGTGTCAAGAAGCAGACCCATACCTGGGATTAGCACATGGGATTGGGAATGCGCTGGACTGAGCCAGCCCCCAGGCCCGTGCACCTGTCACAGGACACGCACCTGCCAGGAAGCTCAGGGGTTACACGTCACACTACACCGTTCTCCTGCGGGGACTCTGGTCTGTTCCATGCTGCTCTCCTGGCTCCAGACCCCTTATCTTGTACCGTAAGACCCCCAGCATGGCTCTGGCTTTTAGGAAGAAAGGGATAGGCCCATGTGGGACACGGAGAGCAGGAATGATGTGCTCACAAAGGGTCATGGGTTAAGTTTGGAGACACAACCACTAGGCGACAAGTTTTGATCTCAATTCAAGGGTGGGATCACCCTGATCAAGCTGCTGATGAGGGAGCTGGGCAAAGGGCATGGGCCTCAGCTGGACGGGGTGGGGAGTGTTGGGCGTGTCAGCAGGGGAGAGCAAAGACAGGAGTGGCCCACATCTGGAACCTGTCACAGAGCAGCTTTTGCCTGAGTTCCGGGAGCCTGCAGGAATGGCTTTAAAGTCAAGTGTAGCCAACCAAGAGTCCAAAGTTCCCCTTCCTAAGATCTGGAGCCAAGCTCCCGCTTGAGCTGGGGACAGGCTTTGCAGCTAAATGGCAGGTGTGGGCTGGTGGCCACGGCTGTGTGCAGGGAGGGAGAGAGAAGAGGAAGCCCAAGAATCACTGTGCTTTGGAGATGACACCACGCCGCCCAAGCCCGGCAGCAGGGTGAGTGACGGGGGTCTTTAGTTTCAGGGCTTACAGGCCACTAGCCACCCCACACCCTTTGTCTCAAGAAATAGTTGGGACAGAAGGGGGTTCTGGGACGGGGGCAGGAGAGACAGAGCACAGAGCACTAGGCTGGAAACAAGAGAAGGAAATCCCTGGGTGCTCCCCACGGGGAGGTGGAGCGGACTCTGGGTTGACATGTCTGGGTCCCCAGATACGATGATAAGTAAATAAGTATCTCGCAGATAAGGAACCCCCACAGTCTGATGCACACGTAACCCCCAACTATACCCTCGTCCAGGACAAAATACCTTCCCCCTGAACCCAAACTCCAATTTGATTCCCCGATCCTGACCCCTCTCCTAAACTTAGATGGAATTCTCACTTGACCCCTGACCTCAAACCTACCTTGACTGACCCCAGACTGCACTGTCACTCCCCCCGCCTTGCCCCATCCTCACCTTTAACAGCTGCTGCAACCCTGCCACCTTGGCCGTGACCTGGCCGCACGAGCACCTGTGTCCAGGGCCCCAGCTCTATTCTTTCAGGAGGACGGTGCTGGCCCCGTGGGGGCTGCTGCCCCCTGCCGGCCGTGCTCTGAGGGCCACAGGGGACCTCTTAGAGCAGCTGGGCTCTGCAGGGCTCTGGCCATCCCTGCGTGGTGACAGATGAGCTGTGGCGTTATCAGCACAGAGGGAGGGGTTTGCTGATTTCCCTGCCTGTCGCTTTACCGTGATTTCCAAGGCGCAGTCAGCTGATTCCCTCTCACAACACCATTTGACTCCATTCCTGTCTCCGGAGGCTTCCTCAGGGCCAGGACCCAGAGGAGGTGGCCCGCGAGTATGGTTATGCCCAGACCCTGGTAGGCACCGGGCTTCAGCACTCACACATTCCACTGGCCGCCTAGACAGACACCCTGTGGGGCCCCCTCTGCCCGGGTCCTCAGCACCCAGTCCTGGCTCATCTGGGGCCTGATGCCACCAGGAGCACCTCCCTGGAGCCCGAAGGAGGCGGCTAAGGCAAATGCCACCACGGCTGCCCACCCAGCCATGCCCTCCGCCCCTCTGGAAGATGACAGAACTCCTAAGATCCCCAGAGCTGCTCAGGCAGGAAGGATGTAAGCAGGGCCTGTGGCCTCTCTTCCATCCCCTGGACCATTTGCAACTGTCCTGACAGACTGAATGTGAGCTGCCTCACGCTGTCGCTGCAAGAGCGGCTGCGGAGCTGGGCACTGGGGAGAAGTGGTTCAGGAAGAAGCCTCCAGGCAACAGGAAGGAGGGAAGCTGTGGCCGGAGCCTGGCAGGATCAACCCCCCCCCCCCCCCGGGGAACAGAGGCAGTTGAAGGCACAGCTCACATAGAGCGCTAGGGTCTGAGCCTCAGGCTCAGAGGCAGAGCCCTGCCAAGAGGAGACGGTGAAGGGTTTCCAGACCTGGGACCTCAGTCTGTGGGGTTGCCTGGCAGAGCAGCCTTGAGGTGCGGGGTGGGTCCACAGCCTCAAGAGGCTCTCCCTGGGCCCCAGGCCCAGCACAAGGGAAGTAGAGTATTGGTGGGAAAATTTAATCTCAATGTAAGAACAACTTTCTAACCATCGCAGCATCTGATTTAAAAGAAAAGCAAAAAAGAAGACATCACATCAACTCTGATTATTTGTAGGCTGAGAAGATTGCCTGTAAAACCTCCCTGGTAATTAAGTAGAATGACTCCATTTTGCCACGTAAGTATGGTTATTGCTCCTGGGTGGCTGCAATGAATATAAAAGCAGCTTAAGGAAGCCATCATCAAGGCGTAATGAGTTTTTAAATATTAATTAATATGTTAATAATCGTTCTAGGTGGAGGGTGAGATGGTGGTGCCATCGGGAATGGTTTCTGCCAGGGGCCCGGGAGTGGCTGCGCCCTACCCTGCACACCCCTCTTCCCGGAGGGCATCCCGAGGGAGCAGAAGCAGAGGGGACATCAGAGCCCTGCTTTGCCAGTAGCCCTGTGGGGCCTCCCGCCCCAGGGCGGTGCTCTGAGCAACTGATCTGCAGCCCACGGGACCGGGAGCATCAGCACACGCAGGGCCCGTCACGTCCCCAAACGTACATGTGGCATCAATACCTCAGGAGGGCCTGTGGGGCGAGAGGGATGTCCCAGGAGAGGCCCTGGGCCCACCCCCCTCCCAGGACATGGAACCAGAAGGGATGAGAGGAGAGGTTGCCACAGGACTCGGGGCTCATGCACTGCCTGGGTTAGCAAGATGCCAAGAACCAGAGTGGGGTCCACGGAGGCCCCGTGGATGCCTTGGGTTCTGACGGAGCCGGTTGGCAAAGCCCTCCTTTGGAAGGAGCTGGGAGGACAGTGGTCAGAGGAAGGTCTTACATGGGAAGCAGGAGGGGAGAGTGAAGCACCTCCTCCCCTCCAGCCACTTTGTTTTTGTTCTCTGACTTTCTGGTCTGCCTGCCTCCCCTAGGGGACAGGGGAGCCACTGCAGCCCGTGGATGCAGTCTGTTCCTAGCTCGCTTGGCCCACCCATCAATACCTGCTGGAAAGCGGCAGCCCCCAGAAGCCTCTGAATCGGTTAGAACAGGGTGGTAAGTGATTGGCCCAAGGCTGTCCTACGCTTAGGCCAAAAATTCCCCCTCCCTTCTATTTCCCCACCTTTAGTTATGACCAGGCTCACTGTACCAGCTAGTTCAACTGAGGGCTGCACAAAGAACGTCACTATACCTCGGCAGCAACGGCAACGGCAAAGTCCCCCGAATCTGAACCTCATACCCTTCTCCCATCATTAAGTTCTTACAGAGAAATTAATGTCCCAAACCAAATCCCTTTCCATATGCTAATCCATCTCCGGAATTCTCCCTTCCCTGTTGCTTTTTGGCTGTCTCAGACAGAAGGGGCCTTCCTTGGAGGGGGGGCCACCTAGGATTCTTACTTCTTTACCCTTGCAGCCTGGACCACATGCCCCTGGAGTGGTTTTCAAAGTCTAATAGAGCTCATTTGAACTCTATCATCTGTGTCATTTTCCTGAAAACTCCAAATAAAACAGCCACAGCTCTAAATCCAGGCCATTTGAAACCCAGTGTGGCCACTTGAGCAATAAGTAACATTCCCCAAGCCAAGTGAAGGTCTGACATTTCTCTTGGCAGCCCTGGACCACAGCCGGATGTCTGATGTCGTAGCCCTGGGCGAGGGAGGGAAAGGACTACGGTCAGGTTGCAGCTCCACCTGTGACCTGTGTGACCTTAAGCAAACCTGTTCCCCACCATGGGCCTCGGTTTGTTCCTTCAGCAGAATGCCAATGACCGTCCTGCACTGCTTGCTTCCCAAAGCTGCGGGGAGAAATGGAGAGGAAGCTCTTTATAAACTAGCTCGAGATGTCAAGTTGGGAGTGCTCCATAACTGTGTCCCCTCCCTCCATGTGGATCAGCTCCTAGGACGAGGCAGCATCAGTGAGGAAAAACCCCTGCCAGGCCCAGCCTGAGCTCTGCAACCTTCCCCCACAATTTCTCTACCCCTGCTCCCACCTCCTCTCCCCACCTTGTGCCCCAGCCCCCTTCTCAGTCCTGCCCCCATCCTTACTTCCCAGATGGAATATCCTAAGGCACAGGCCTCAGGGTACCTCCGTGTCCAAGTCTGAACTCAGGACACAGAAGCACACCCACCCACACCCCGGGGGTGCACCACATCCTGCTCAGTCCCACCCAGCTCAGCACAGGTTGCGGGAACGGTCCCTCCCAGCAATCTGCCTGGGGGCGTGAAGAAAGTCCAGAATGCTGTGAACACGGGGCTGCCAACTTCTGTCCAGATGGTTTCAAACTTGCTGGGACAAAAGGCCGAGCCCCTTCCTGAGGAGCAGCACCTGGGCCCGTGGAAGCAAGGGGAGCACCGCCGAGCAAGCCCCCACCCTGCGTCAGTTAGGCACTGATTAGCGGGGAGGGGGCTGGGTGGGTGCTGGTTGGGTGCCGCCCCGTGGCCAGCACGGCCTTGTGTCTCTCATTGGAAGCCGTGCCTGGCAGGGCTGGGCAGACTTCATGCCGAGAGAAAGAGAGAGAGAGAGAGAGAGAGAGAGAGAGAGAGAGAGAGAGAGAGAGCGCGCGCGCACACGAGCGCACCAGACACAGACTGAACGCTTCTGTTTCTGATCTCTTCTTGCGGGGTTTTCCATGGCTTCCGTGTGGGAGCGGGGAACAGCCGGTTCAAGCGGCGGTGGCCACCTGCTATTTGCAGCTTCTGGTGCTTGAATGGGGCTGTGCAGGCAGGTGTAACGGTGGGTTCCCACACCGCCCCCACCGGGCGTCCGTTCAGGGCTCTGAGGCCCTGAAGGGCAGCCCTGGGGAGAAGATTCCTGAAGGTTTCCTGCTCCAGGTTCTACCTAGGGATGGGAAGGCTGCTGGCATTCCGTGTGGGGTGGCAGTTAACAGCGGAGACTAACGCTCCACATCTGATTACTGAACATGGAAATGTGGCTGGCATGACTGAGGAGCCTGACGTGTAATTCTTTTAAACATTTTTTTAAAAAGATTTTATTTCGGAGAGAGAGAGAGAGGAGAGAGAGCACACAAGCACGAGCAGGAGGAGTGGGAGAGGGAGAAGCAGGCCTCCCGCGGAGCAGGGAGCCCGATGGGGGGCTCGATCCCAGGACCCCGGGGTCACGACCTGAGCCCAAGGTAGATGCTTAATCGACTGAGCCACCCAGGCGCCCCCCAATGTGTAATTTTATTGTAGTTCATTTGAATAGCCACAGGGGGTTAGTGGCTAACAGCACGGGACAGCACAGATTTAGACAGAAGTGAGGGAACCGTTACCCAGACTCCCCGCAGGTCCCTGAGAGGAACCTGAGGAATAACAGGACTGTCTCCCGACCCTCTTCTCTCCACTCACCGAAACAGGGCTTTCCCTCCTCCCTGCGTCCGGTCCGGGCCTCTGCCCTGGGAGCCCCGATCGCTGTGGGCCTGGGCTTCCAGGAGCGGTCAGGGACCGAGGTGAGGAGCGCAGCCCTTGGGGCCACACAGACTGGAGTTCAAATCATCCCTGCTCTGCCACTTACCAATAAGCCTCAAGCTTTTCTGAACCTCCATTTCCTCATCTGTAAAACGGTGTGTGGGGGGGGCAGGAGAAATACAAATACTACCACTGTCCACCGAGGGCTTTTGTGAGGCCTGACTGTGAGGCGCTGAGACCAGCCCCTGGCACACGGAAGCGCTTGGGAAGCCAAGGCCTTTGTAGCCACCCACATCGTCACCCCTGCCCTCACTAGTTAGCAGGCGGTGAGCAGCAGCTCGGTGTAGAACGAGGCCTGACAACTGTCTTCTGGAAGGAGGCTGCAGACCTTAAATTGCAGTCTGAGTCTGGAGCTTCTCGAGTAACAGTAACGGCCGCCAGGAGAGAAACCAAACACTGGCCTACCCAAACATGGGCGGGGGGGGGGGGGGGGGGGGGGGGGCGAAAGCTCTTTTGCTAACTGAGGGAGTGGGTCCTCTCAGAGTAGGGACTCAGACCTAACGATTGCAGCCAATTAGGTGGGGGCCGGGGCTGGGTATGCATGTGATGGCTGGAATCTGTCAGTAGTTACAGGGTTAGGCACAAAGCTCACCCCAGTGGGAGCAGAGACAGGACGATCCACCCTGAAGCTCCCGTATCTACTGGTGACAGGGGCCTGGCACTCTTCCTGCCCACAGCTGTACTGGGGAACCCGGGTGGCAGTGGACCTGAAGTGGGGACCCCCCCACTCCGAGCTGCTCCAAAGTGAATGGCTGGTGTGCGGTGCTTGCCCTAGGGTGGAAAGACAGACACAGAGCCAGGCATCCTTTCCCCACTAGTCATGGCAAGGTGTCCTGAGAGCAGGGTGGGAGGGGGGATTTTCAGACCCAGGGGTCTGCAGGAGACCCGTGGTGGGGCCGTGGGCCTTGGAGCTGGGAAGGCCAATGAGGAGTGGGGGAGCACCCAGAAATCACCATCTTCTACAAGGGTCTGAGGCCTGGGGTGACCCGGAACCACCCCCCCCAACCCCGACCATCTCTGCTGGGTCTAGGAAAGAGCGACATGGGCTGTCAGATGGCTGGACTGTGACCCACCGTTCTGGTGGCTGTCAATGGACACCCAAGGCCCTTGGTGGAGCTGGAGGCCCAACCAGGGGAGCACTCCAGAGAGAGAGGAGCCAGACCCTGAGCCGCCCCACCCAGGAGGAGGAAGCTGTCCCCAGCAGGGAGGCGCCCACCCAGCAGGACAGCACTGAACAAAATACATCGTGGAGGGCTGCAGTTGGGGTGCCCGGGCAGCTGCTCACCCCACCCTCCCCCGCTGTCCCCGCCACCCGGCCCTCCTTCGAGCCGGGCTGTCATCAGACTCATTGGCTCCCAAGTTCTGAAATGAACTCTGCTCCAAGTAATTACAGCTCTTCAAGTTTCCCGTCCTCTGTTTAAAGAATTCGTCCTCTCGCCCTCAATGCCCCATCAGCTCCCTAATTAGCAGCGCGCGGCGCGATTACACATTCTCCGCAGCTCGCTGGGTCCGGCCCCCTAATGAGTGTTTGTGGACAGCTGGGAGCCAGGCCCGCCACCGCGGCCCCGCCGAGCCAGGAGTCAGGGCCCAGGAGTGCGAGCTGTCAGCTCCGTGATGGGGCTGGAGCTGGTCGCAGCCCCGCGGGCCTCCAGGAGGAAAGGCCTTGAAATATAAATGAAGATGAATATTCATATTTGGTTCAATAAGTGCCAACTATTAATATACATGTCTGTCGGGAAGAGGAGGCAGCGTGGAGCCAATTCTGCCAGGCGTAATTGGGCTCCTAATTCACAATTAGCCTTGAGCTCCAGGCCTCTGCACAGCCAGGCCTGGGCTCCAAACCATGAGAGGGGTAGGGGACGGCCCATAGGAAAGGCTCCGCACCTCCTCAGGGTGCTTCTGCCCTGAGAGCCTTCCCCACCAGGAGAGGTCCAGGGAGAGGAGAGGGGCCCGCAGTTCCCTCCAGGAATCCCACAGGAATTACGGGCATCCACATCCTTCAGGTGGACCCCAAAAGTCACATCTGAACCACCCACACCGTGCCTATATGGGGCTTCAGTTCAGAGGGCTCAGGTCCAGTGTGTCAGCAAACTTCACGCCATGAAGTATCTAGAGATACAGGGGATTCAAGCCAGAAGAGTGTAGGGACTCGGCCCAGCGTGGTGGCTCTCCACTCTGACAGCTGGCTTCCTAGGGTCCAGCCTACGTGGCCTGAGGGACTCCAGCCCCTGCCCCAAGGGTGTCACTCAGCCTCTCTCCCGAGCCCTCTCTCACTTCCCCGGACTCTGCCAGGATGTCCTCCATGGTGACGCAGCTGCCACCAAGCCTTCTCCATACGCTAAAAACCACGGACTGCCTGCCAGGGGCCGCAGGGCCATGCTGACGACTTCACACCGGGAAGACTTCAGGGTTCAGAGCCCAGGAGGAGCCACAGCCCAGGGTGGAGGGGGAAGGCAGGTCTGAGCCCTGGCAATGAGCGCACACCCAGGGCAGCTATATAGACTCCCTCGTTGCCAAAAGGGGCCCCAGGAGGTCACTGGCTCGGTGCTAGGTCTGCCCAACCAGGGGCAGGAGCCAAGGTCTGCCTTTCTCTGCCCTCCAGCCAAGGTCCACACCTGTCAGGACTCAGCTCGCTCCAGTGGGGGTGGGAAGTGGCCTGAGAGGCGCCGAACAAGGCCTGGAGGATGAAAGGGTAGACTGGAGTCTTGACCAGGTATGCTTCTGCCTGAGAAGTGGCCAGGAGCAGGCGGGACAGGGAAGGGAAGGCAGGAGCTGTGACGAGGCCATGGGCCAGGGCCGCCAGAAGGCCCAGTGTGTTCTGGGCCTAGATCATTGCATCCTCTTTTTATTTTTTCTTAAACATTTTACCTATTTATTTGAGAGAGCGTGCACGCACGTGTGCGCTCTAGCAGAGGGAGGGGTAGAAGCAGGCTCCCCGCTGAGCAGGCAGCCCGATGCGGGGCTCGATCCCAGGACCCTGGGATCGTGACCAGAGCTGAAGGCAGACGCTTAACCGACTGAGCCACCCAGGCGCCCCTCATTGCATCCTCTTAACGTGTGAGGCTCTCTCCATTTCACAGACGAGAAAGCCGAGGCCCAGAGAGGTTAAGTAGAGGGTATAGAAAGGAAGGCCGAGCACAAACAAAGCCACTCCCCAATCTGATATCCCAGGGTCTGCAAGATGGCAGTGCCACATGGGACGTACAGGAAAGGAAGTGGCCTCCCATCATAAGCAAGTGAGAGGGACTGCAAGAGGGTGTTCACTTTCTCTTCTTCCTTCCCGCCACCTCCTCCTTCCTCTTATGAGCAATTTTGTCCAAAAGCCAGTAGGTGAGGTTAAGCAAGGTCAGGGTCTGCACCAGCGGCCAGGGGAAGTCACGGTGGCCCAGAGCAGAGCCTCCCGGGAGGAAGGTGGTCCGGCATGTGGGTCAGAACACGGATGGGGTGAGGCAGGCGCCGTGTGCGAGAGTGGGTGGCAGTAGGGCCTGCCTGCCTCCAGGGCAGCTGACCAAACACAGAAACAGGCTGAGGCTGATGGGAGCCGGGTTTCACAACATGGGGGAAGCGAGGTACAAATTAGGAAAATGGGTGAACTAGAATGATCTCTGGGTTAGGACTAGAGGGATCAATGTGAACTTGGACTTTTCAATAGAGACAGAGATGGAACTGCCCACCTAAATGGAGCAGGGTTTCCATGGAGAAACGGCTGATTCCAGGGTGAGGGCAGGTTCCGGGACGGAGGCAGGGAAAGTACAGGGTGAACCCAAGACACCTGATTGTGCCAAAAAGCAAACGTGTGCTCAAACCGTGAAGGGGATATAGCAACAGGAAAGAGAGGCCAGCTTGGAGGGGCTCCCCCTGGTCAAATCTGGGGCAATCTGAACATCAAAATAAATAATGATCGTAGCGGTTTATAACCCATTGAATAAAATAGGAAACCATGAATCCACCCTGACATAAATGAATAAATTGGAAATGTAATGAGGAATGGGATATTTACACAGTCTTGGAGTATCTTTGCACATGGTTATTAATTATAAAGGGAGAAAAGAGCCATTTTACAGTGGAAAAGCCTGGCAGACACCATCTTCATCAAGGGATCCAAGTGAACATCAGTAATGGAACAAATCAAAACCGTGGCCCACCTGACTGGACTTGGGGAGAAGGACCCTACATCAATTCTGTCAGGTTTCTGCCCAAAGCGCACAGTCTGAACCGAACTTCAAGACACACTGCACAAACCCGGATTGAGGGGCAGTCTGCCAAACACCTGGCCTGCCGTCTCAAAGGTGACCAGGTGAGGGGAGGCTGAAGAATTGCCCTATATCGAAGGAGAGGAAATAAAGGATGAAGTGAGACATGTGATCAGAAAACCTGGATCCCTTTGCTGTAAAGAGCATGAGTGGGACAGCCGGTGCACCGAGCGGGAGCGGAAGAACGTCAGTGAGACTTTGCTGGCTGCCCAGTGGATAATGGAGGAGAGTTCCTTCTCTGCAGGAAATACACTCTCACACCTGGGGACGTGTGATGGGGTGTTTTGTAGGCAACATATTTTCAAATGGTTCAGCAAAAAAGACAGTTATGTGTACCGCGCTTGCCGCTTTTCTGTATAGTTGAAGTTATTTCAAAATAAAATGTAAAAGACTAGGGGGCGGTCCTGGTCTGGGCTGAGGCCCAAAGCTGGGAAAAATCAGAGCACAGTCGCCCACATTCCATGGGAGGTGCTGGATGCTCCGGGCCAGGCTTGCAAGAGGAAGGCCACGTTGGCCCAGGCCCCTTACCCAGGCACTGGCCTCCAGCGGGTAGAAGGGAGAAGCCAGGATTCCTCTGGGGAGATCAGATTGCTGCTCACCTCCTCTCCCTTCCCCAGTGGTGGGAAGGGCTGCCAGGGCAACAGAGTTCCGTAAGGGAACATGGCCCACAGCCCCGGAGTCTGGGGGCAGCTGACGGACACGTGCTTCTTTTTTTTTTTTATTTTTTTATTTTTTATTTTTTTATTTTATTTATTTATTTATTTATTTTTTGTTAAAGGGGTATTGATCTTATCCAGGGTGCAATGGGCAGCAACTGAAAGGTTTCGTACAAGGGAATGCCATGTTTAAGTCAATGCCCACGGGAGACAAATTTGGCAGTGAGGTGTAGGATGCATTAGTGGAACAGACACCCCAGGGGGTAGGCCACAAGAACATGGCACCGGACAGGACACAGCTCAAATAAACATCTAACTGCATGCTGAGAGAGTTGTTTCCCTTTCAATTCTGTGGACCCTCTTCTGTTTGTGTTAAGGAGTGGGTATCAGTTTGCTAGTAGTTTTTGACACCCTTCAAATACTCTCTAGGCTCCCTTTTGAACAAGCCTCAGATTGGGAACATCGGCCGGACACGTGCTTCTCACACCACCAAAGGCAAAAGGCTTTGAGCAGGAACACAGCCCCTCGTCCCAGAGCCACGCAGTCACTTCCACCATCCAGGCAAGTCACAGGGCGGGTTAGCCTTCTCCTGCTGCATAACAAACTACCGTAAACTTAGCAACTCAAAACCACACGCACTGGTAGCTCACCGTCTGGAGGCCAGCAGTCAGGCTTGGTGTGATAGAGTCTCCGCTCAGGCTGAAGTCCAGGTGTCGGCTGACAATGTGCTCAGCTAGAGCTCAGCATCCGCCTCCGAGCTCATTCCTACTGTTGCCGTCGTAGGGTTGTTCCTTGAGCCTGCAGAACTGAGGGCCCTGCTTCCTTGCCGGCTCTCAGCCAGAGGGGCTCTTAGCTTCTAGAGGCTGCTCACATTCCTAGTCATGAGGCCTCCTCCATCCTCAAGCTAGTAACGGTGCCCCAAATCCTTCTTGTGCTTTGGACATTTCTGACTTCCCTTTCTGCTGCTAACCAGACCAATCGCCCTGCCTTTAAAGGACTCACCTTTTAAAAAGGCCCACCTGGATAATTGCTGCATTTTAAGAGCAGCTGATTGGGACTTTAATTACACCCGCAGAACCCCTTCACAGCGGTACCTAGATTGGTGTTCATTGAATAACTAGGGGTCAGGAATCTTGCGGGGCCATCTTTAGAATTCTGCTTACCACACATGGCCAAGCACAACATGTGTGGGTGGGAAGAGAGGCATGTCCTCAGAGAGAGAGAGAAGTGTGAAAAGTTACCAAACCATTATCACGGTGTTTCTGGAAACCCTTTCTGAAATCCATTCATCGGTCCACCAGATAATGTTCAGCAGTACCTAGGCAGGCATGGGAGAAAGGGAGGACCCTGGGTCTGTTCCCAAGCTGCTCTATCACTGCCCACTTCCCACCACGGCCCTGGGCCTGGATCTGGTGTCTGAGCCCCATCCAGCCACCAGGGACCCTCCTGAGCCCCTTCCTTTGGCTCCCTGTCCTGTCTCTGTGGTTGGTTGTCCAGCTGTCACCGCACCACACAGCTAGCCCCTCCTGGGCAGCCACCACCGGTCGTGGCCAGACCCTACCCTGCCCTCAGATCTCCCAAGACACTCCTCCAGCTCAGGGACGGAGGCTGTGGTCCAGCCCCTTCGTCCTTACCCCCCAGGCCATGTGCCCACTGTGCAGCCTTAGCTCTCAGCCCTGCCCTCCACTCTCTTACCCCTCCATCCCCAGGCACCCGCCCTACTGCCAACCTCTGGGCCTTCCATCACACTGGCCCTCCTCCCCGCTGAGCCTCAGGCTCTTCCTCTCTGATGCCTTTGTTCCCATCCTCCTCACGCTTCAAGGCCTCCTTTGTCTGCTTGGTTCCTCTGGAAGCCCAAGGAGCCTACCCACTGGGCCCTGTCCTCTCTCTGCTCAGGGCTGGTAGAACTCCCTGGAAGAGTCAGGATAAGATGGGGGGAGACCCTAGCTTGCTGTAGCACGGTTGTATGTGGGGAGTGTTCCACGGGAGGGAGGGAGCACCCCAAAATACCAACGTTGCCCATGTGACTATTGGCTACCCAGTCCTACATGAAGGGGGTCCAGCAGGGGCAGCTGCCCCCAAGCCCACACAGCCCCGTAGCCCCCAGGGGGTCCCATGCCACCCTCTTACACACCGACTCAGGCCATTTGCTCCCCCTCACACACTGGGACTCCCTCCCAGAACACTTCAGTGTCTGGGCTGCCCGTTTCCCCAGGTGGAACATCTTTGTGGAGCATGTCTCTGCCTCCTAGGGCCCAGGAGCTGGATTCAGTCTGAACAGAGAGGGTCTGCTGGCTCCCTGGGCTCTGGCTCCAACCAGCCTCCGGCTGGCAGAGGCTCAGGAAGGGAGGGCCCGAGCAGGCGGCGGAGGGGCTTTGAGAACAAGGTCACATCTCAGCAACTGAAAGCCAGTCAAGCTCCTTCCATCAAGTTTTTAACTAGAAAAATAGTGTGCCCATTTCTCTGTAATACACCTCTGGGCTTTTTTATTATGACTTCATTTCCCCTTGTAATATTGGAACGTCTCTATAATTGTAAAAGTGTAATAGAATCTAATAGAATTTCATTTGGCGCCTGGAATGCGCCATGCCATGGCCGCTCTTTCGGAGTGAAATAATGATGTCTAATGCCCACACACGGCTCCCCGTGACCTTATTCAATCTTGGGGCTGATCGGGAAATATATTGATTCAATTATACACTGATGACAAATGAACTCAAAGAAAGAGGAAAAAAAGGTCAGCATATATTTGAAAATGTAAATCTTAGCAATGTCTTTGGGGTTCGCCCCCCCCAAAAAAGGCCATTTCAAAATGCCATTTGTGGCTAATAGTGTGGAGTTCCAGGCTCAATCAGGGAGACATGTCGGTAGCCAGGAAGACATTAATGGGACATCACTTCTTTAGAGCTGGGATCAGGCCTAAATCCGCCCTGAGCAGCTCCTGTTACTTATGACTTCTCCCACACTGCCTCTTCCCCAGCAGCCAGACCTGTCTTCCTTCCCTCCTTCCCTCCTTCCCTCCCTTCCTCCCTCCCTCCCTTCCTCCCTCCCTCCCTCCCTCCCTTCCTCCCTTCCTCCCTTCCTTCCTTCCTTCCTTCCTTCCTAGGAGAGGGTGAGGAGACGGGCGTCAGGGTTAAACCACTGACCACATTGGATAAAGCAAGGGCAGGGAGGGGCGCCTGGGTGGCTCAGTCAGTTAAGCGTCTGCCTTCAGCTCAGGTCATGATCCCAGGGTCCTGGGATCGAGCCCCACGTCGGGCTCCCTGCTCAGCCAGGAGCCTGCTTCTCCCTCTCCCACTCCCCCTGCTTGTGTTCCCTCTCTTGCTGTCTCTCTGTCAAATAAATAAATAAAATCTTAAAAAAAAAAAAGGCGAGGGCAGGAAGGGCTCTGAGCGTGCTTGAGCTCCAGGGTGGAAGGCGGTGCCCCTTGGGTAGAACAGGCACAGCAGGTGATGGGCAAGGTGGGGGCTGGTGATGAGCAGCACTTAGAAGCCAGGGAGAGGGGACTAAATAGTGGCCGGGGAGAAAGGAGGAACACCAGGAGGGCTGGGTCACAGAAGTCAGACAGGAAAGAGCCTGAGGAAGGAGAAAAAGATCAGTCGTGTCAAATACTGCCAAATTCTAGAAGATGGAGCCCCATAAAACTCCAAGGCACTCACGGAATTTTTCCCATAAAAAAATTATTTAAAACTATCTTAGACACGCTAAAGTACACGAATATTAAGTGTATAGCTTGATGAAATTTTTACAAATCTATACATGCCTGTAATCACCACCTAAATCCAGATATTTCCAGCACCCCAGTGGCCTTCCTCACGACCTCTACAAGTCAACACCCCACCTGCCCCCAGGTAACTGCCAGTCGGCTTCTATCCTCGTAGATTAGTTTTGCCTGCTTCTGCGTGTCATAGAAATGGAGTTATAAAGTATGTACTTTGCTGCATCTGCCTTCTGTCCCCCAGCTTCGTGTCGGCGAGGCTCATCCACGCCATTGCTGGTACCAGCAGCACCCTTGCTTTGCATGGCAGTGAGAGGCTGTGCATACTGCGTAGGAATCACGCAAAGTGATCTTAATAATCAGTGGGGAACTTACGACTGCTCTGTGACTTTTAAAATTTTGTAATCAAAACAGGAAAACTGTCTTACTGTTGGTTTAAAATGTACAGGGAAATTTAAAAATAATAATACTAGGGGCGCCTGGGTTGCTCAGTGGGTTGAGCACCTGACTCTTGGTTTGGGCTCAGGTCATGATCTCAGGGTCATGAGATGGAGCCCCGCCTCGGATTCCGTGCTCAGCGGGGAGTCTGCTGGAGATTCTCTCCCTCTGTCCTTTCCCCTGCTCACGCGCTCTCTCTTTCTCAAATAAATAAATAAAATCTTTAAAAAAATGGTAATACTAATATTCATTTAGCATGTTGTAATTTAAAATATTATGAATCCAAGAATTTCATTTCTTTGTAAAAAACTTATCAAGAGCAGTTGGAATTGTGCTTGCCTCCTTCCTCTTGTCATGTAACTTACAATACAGAGGGAGCATCTTTTCTGGTCTTTTCTGTGCCTTGGTGAATTGTCCTACTGTTTTCTATGTTTGGATCAGCTTCCAACATTTTATCCTTTGTGCTCTCAATGTTGTGAAATATCTCTGAAAGTTCCTTTCATGGGAAGTTATTTTGTGAGCCTCACTTTCTCGGAGACATCTTCATCCTTTTCGTCACAGTTGCGTGCCTCATTTATGATGCTGAGTTCTCGGTCACAAAGTGCCAGGCAGCTCTTCCTTCTGCAGCTCCATTGATGTTGGATTCACATTTCAATGTTATCATTATTGGTTTTTATTTCTTTGTTGCACTTACATCTTTGTGGACTATACTTCTTCTTTTGCTTGTCGATTTTGTAAAATGTCACATGGGTTTATAACGTGGAGGTAAGGAGGCAACACAACTGCATCCTTTGCTGTCTGTGCATGAACTGAAGAGTGGGTGCTCGGTGGCCAGTCACCGACGGACTTTGACAGAAGTGACATGATTGGTCACAGATCATGATATGTGCATCTGCTGTTTATGTAGTGACTTGTGGACTGAAAAGCTAGTAGGTTAGTCTGAATTTTATGTAATTATGGTTAATATACCATAACTAAAATGTGAACTGTGTTGCTGGGAAACTAGTATTATTTAACTCAACTGTGGTAGCTGAAATCCAGGCATATCAGAACCATGTAAAATAAAGACTGTCTGAGGAGTCTGTTCTTTTTCATTGCTGTGTACTACTCCATTGTAAGACTATATCACAATTTATTTACCTCTTCTTCTGTAAGACATCAACATCACGACCCTGAGATCATGACCTGAGTTGAAACCAAGAGTTAGACGCTTAACCGACCATGCCACCCAGGTGCCCCTGGTTGAAGATTTCTTTATTCAGCTTCACCAATGATTTCACATGACCCAGGCAGCCCCCCTCCCACCCTCAGAGAGCCACAACTGTAAAGGAGAGGATTCACAGGGTTATAATTGGACTGAGATGGGAGGAAGGGCCTGCAGGGATCATCAGATTTGCCCCTTCTCCTACCCCAGACCCATTTCGCAGATAGGAAAATAGACACTAGGCCCAGAGGGCCTTGCCGGAAGTCACACATAGACCTCTGGGGCCTGCCTGCCCTGCAGAGGATTGCCGTCCAGGGTACAGCCCCTCCCAGCTGTGAGGCTGGAACCAGCCTTATTCTGGGGCTGCTGGGGTTCTCCCTCTCTCTCCCTGGGCAAATACTTCCACCCTCTCCACAGGGAGGCTGAAGTCAAATCAGGCACGTGGTGCCGGGAGACCGATGACAGGAACCTTCCTTCCTCCTGATACTCCTGAAGCTTTCAATAGAAGCTCAGCCTGGCCTGGCTGCCCCATTTAATTTTCATAATTAGCTGACAGCTCATTAGCAGCTCATTAGAAACCCTGGAAATGCAGTGACAGTAACAAATTCAGTGCAACCAGGCAGTCTGGGGTGTCCCCAGAGGCCTGACCCAGGCTGGGCTTCTGGGGGGCTACTGGGAATGAGCTCAGCCTCTCTGCCTAGGCCCAAATCCTCAGAGTCTGAATCCCAGTCACTGGATCCCATTAAAATGTCCTCTGCCCCAACCTGCCCACTGCCGCTTTCCAGTCCCACCCGCAGCTACAGGACCCTGCGGCTACCCTCCTCTCCTTCAAGGTCCAAATAGAAGGAGGTGGCCTGGCTCCAAGATAGCAAAGGGGACCCCAAAGCCTCTAGGGGGCCACAGAGAGCCCAGGCTCTCTGCCCAACCCTGGGCACCAGGCCATCCTGCGATGTCCGATGTCCAGAGTGTCTGCCTGTCTATCTGCTGCGTCCTGGACAGCATGCTCTCCAGTATCCCTCTCTGTTTGTCTCTCCAGCTCTGGTCTAAGCCTTTATGTGTGTCCGTCTCAGTGTATCGGCATTTATCCAACATTTGTTAGGCATCTACTATTTGCCTGTTTTGGACTAAGTCTGAAGTAGTTACAAAGCTAGGTCAGTAACTGGCTCATGCCACAGCAAGGGAGGAATTGAGTAGTCAGACATACTTCCACGAGATAAGGGATGGGATGGAGTAAAAACAGGAAGCAACAGAAGAGGGGCCCCAGGACTCAGAGGTGGGGCACGTCAGGAGAGGCTTCCTGGAGGAGGCAGCATCTTTAAAGGAGGAACAGGAGTTTGCTGGTTTGTCTCTTCTTCCTTTGACCACCTATTCCAGCCTCCACTCCCTACAGCTGAGTCCCTTCACCTCGTGGTGTCGGGCCCACCAAAGGCTCCAGGACAGAGAACAGACACTTGGAACAGAGCCAGCCCCATGGGAGACAGCTAGGGCCTGGAGGCTGCAAGGAGAGAGAGAGCGGCCTTTCCTACAGAGACGATGGAGGAGTAGAGAACAGGAAATGGCCATGGGAGGGGGCAAGAAGGGAGAGGAAAGTCAGATGGGAGGCACTGGAGTTCTGCTCCCCAGGGCCCCAGTCTCCAGCAGCCCAGGGGGCCTGGGGCCAAGTGGCTAATCTCCCCTGGATTTCCAGTTCCCCTCCCCTCTGTGCTCGGTGGGAACCAGTGGGAACTGTGGCCTGGGTGGAGGAACAGGGATTCCTGGCATGGCCACCAAAGGTCAGGGCTCTGCAAGGGAGGTCTGGCCCCCAATCGTGGGCTCCCAGCTCCACCTGGGGGTGCCATACGTCTGCCACTGGGATCGATGGGATGTCATTATCATCATCACATGTTAATGACACCAATTAATTCCCCATCTGTGGGTCCCATGCAGCCTTCAGTGCTGAAGGTTAAAGGGAGGGGCACCGGCTCAGCATGGTTTGTCCCCAGGATGACAGTCACAGTCCTGTTAGGGTAGCTTGTTGTGTGCATATCGTCCTTGCATTGCCTTGTGTATAAAGAGCATGTTCATCCTTGACTGGTATATGCCTGTGTGTACCTGTGGATGCACTCTGTGTATATATGTGTTGTGTGTATGCACACACTTAGGTGTACAAAGTGTAAATCTTGTATATGTGTGAACAAAGTACTGTGTGTCCTAATTATGTGCCTTACATGTATACAAAGCATGTGCATATAAATTATGCTTCTCTATTATGTTTGTACACAATGTAGCGCTTATATCTATGTACATTGTGTGTGTGTGCACAGACCATGTGAGTCCTATGTCTGTGAACACTGAGGACACTAAGTATTCGTAGCTCCTGTATCCATGTGGACTGCGTGTGGATAGGTGGGTGCACCATTCTGTGCCTACCTGCATCACTGCCCAGGTGTATGCAAAACACCCGTATGTAGAAGTGTGCTCACTTGGACGTTTGTGTGCAGAGCGTGAGGAGCCCTGGCGAGCAGAGTGCTTCCTCTGCTGCATGGGTGTGGGGTAGAGAGCAGTCTCCTCCCTACTGCTCTAGGGACTGGGGTTCTGCCCTTCAGCCCAGGGTTCTAAGAGTAGATCCTGCCCTTGACGTGGACCTGATGCTGCCTGGCTGTCATCTATGTTTTGAGGGATGAGTAAGAGTTCACCAAGCAATTGGAGACGTAGAGGTGAGAAAGGGGTTCTGGGCTAAACATTCCAAGCATGTCACACACATTCACAGGATCTTCACGGCAAGCCTATGAAGTGAGCACTATCCTATTTTCATTTCATAGATGAGGAAAATGAGTCAGAAATGTCCAGTGGCTTGCCCAAAACTCTCATAGCTTGAAAGTGGTACAATCAGGATTTGAGCAGACATGTACTCACAGTCACACGCACGTTTGCACACACAATGGTAGACACAATGTACATGTAGACTAGGCAACGGACACACACTCCCAATCACACAGGCATGCCAAGCACACACGTAGGCACGTACACACATACACACATCCCCAGGCTGTCTCCAGGGGCCCCAGCTGTCTGGACTGACCCGCCCGAGAGCTCTAGCTCAGCCCTGGGTTTGTTTGGATGGGGGGTGGGAGGGGAGGAGGGGCGTGAGCCTGGGGTGAAGGGGAACCAGAAGCAGGAACCTGGGGGTGGTCTCCATCTTGTAACCATACCCCTGCAGGCCCCAAACAGAGGGCAGGATTCCCCCGTTCACCACACCCAAGCAAGCACAACTACTCTGCAGACCGCAGTACAGCCTCATCTCCTCCATCTCCGCGAGGGGCGAAGGCTGCCCACCTTGCCCAAGCCTGTGAAAAGGACTCGCCGGGAAATGGGAGAGCCCAAGTCCCCATCCAAGCCTTGTGTGTCCCCAGTCCTCCTCAGGGGGTTCAAAGAGAAACCTAAACGCTACGGCCTGCCCATGCACAATGCTGCCTGTCGCCCAGGGACGCTCCCTGAGGGCCAGGCTGTCCTGGGCTGGGCACCGGTCTGCCCTGCTGTCGGGGCCTCAAAGTCAAGCTGTGTTCCGGCCACCCCTCACCCTCAGAAGGCCCCGGATGGGCAGCCTGCCCGGCCCGCCTGTTCCAGAATGTCTGGCTGGCTGCCCCTCCCCGGGGCTCTCTCCTTAATTAACAGAAAGTCATTGTGAATACCAAAGAAGAAATTAGCACCTGCCAGTCATTGCTGGGTGTTTATGGATTTCTCAAGCCCTCTTTAATTAACCCCTCCAGTTCTGGAGCCCCGCGTCCCCCATGGGGGCCTGGCCCCCCTCCTCAAGGGGCCCAGTCCACCTCTTGCCGATTCCCTCCTGAACAGCAGCTTCCCATTCATCTTAAGGTCAAACCTCCCCTGGCCCCAGGGAGGCCCCTGCGGCCCCAGCATGTCAGGCAGTCACATCAAGACAGGAAGCATCCATGGGCTTTCACCTTCCATTCCACAGCCAGGGACTTGGGGACGGGAGCCCTCTTCAGGGGGGCTCATCACCGCCACCAGGCCCCAGGGGACGCCCAAGCTGGTTCCCGCCTTGCAGCGGTGGTTCTCAAGATGGGCTCCGGGAGCCCGAGGGTCCGCCTCTCGCCGCCAGGCCCAGGTGCTTTCCCAGATCCTCGCCCTTCCCGTCCTCCCTGTCTTCCTTCCTTCATCGCGGGCCTCCCCCTCAACAGCCCCTGCTGTACGCCTCCCGCTTACTGACACCCATACTCATGTGTGCCCCCCCCATCTCAGCCGGGACCCCTGCTGCTTCAAAATCAGTTACCTGCCTGTGAAGGAGCACACGAGTGTGCTCACACGTGTGTGTGGGTGGGAGGGGTGTTATTTAGAACCTTCAGCCCCAGCCGGGAGAAGGGAGGACCCTGGAGGCAGAATTGGCCCTCAGAGCTCCCCTTCCTCCTGTCTCTCCTGGTGCTTTCTTCATCAGCTGGGATCTCTGGGAGCTAAGAAGCACCTCGAAAATAACACCTGGTCCCAGCAGGCTCTCATTTTGCATTTCTTTTAAATGAGCAAGATCACATCTTCCGGCCACCGCCCTGGGCTCCTGCCTTCCCTGAAGTTCCCCACGCTCTTCCCCGGGGAAGGAAAGGGTCCTCCGTGGCAGAGTCTGAGGCTGTTTGCACTAGCATCTGAGCTCTCCTTCGGGCTGGTCCTATATCCTCCATAAGGGTCCCTTCAGCAAAGCCAGGAACCTCAACTGTGCCTCTGTGCACCTTGTAAAATTCTCAATTTTCCTTCAACTATGTCACAGCCAAAGCAAAAATGAGAAGCTAGAGATTGTGCCCTCGTTAACCAAGACTGACCAATAAATATGCCAGGGTCTTGGGTTGATGTGGTTCTTCCCATTGCGTCCCCTCCATTCTTCACCTTGGTCCTCAGCAAACCCCCATAAGCACTGTCTGATTAAAATACATCTCTAACTCTCTTATCCCCCAGAGGCAGGGATGGGGACCCCTACATGATGGATAAAGGGTGTTCCGAGATATCGGGCCGCTGAGGGTCTCCTGCCAGGCCCTTTGCCCCCACGGTGCTTTAGGGTTAGGCTCTTGCTGCCACCCTGGACAGAAGGGCAGGGGGCCAGCTACTAGGGGTGAGGGGCTGCTAAAGCTGTGGGTGACCAGGTCATGGCGTGGCGCCTGCCTCGCCCCCACATGGGATCCAGAAGGTTCATCCCACAGTGGACATCCTGGGCACGGGATCCCGAGAGACCACTCAGCATCCACCTCCTGGCTTCTGGTCCAGCGGGCACCGGCAGCCAGAACAGCCCTTTCACCGAGCCTTGCTGTGCCGTGAGGGGTCGGGCTACATCCTACCCTTTGCACTCCCAAAGATACCTTTTAAAATTGCTTCTGTGGACTCTGCCTTTTGAAAGATTTTGTCAACCAAACACTTTAGGTGTGAGTGTGGTCAGAGCCATTCATCACAGGCTCATAGGCTCTTTCCATTACGTTCCTTGACGTTCGAAAATTGCCTGCAAATCCCATTACTTGCTTTGGGGCCCAGAGAGGAAGCAGACCTGGGGTGTGTGTCAGGATTAGCTGGGGTGCTCCGAGACCCGGGAGTAGGGCCAGGGAAGGCCTGAACGATCCCGCGGGGGCCCTCCTAGCCCAGTCCCTCTGCGTTTCCTCCAGCGCACGTGACCTTCCTTCCCACATAGCCACCCCCCCCCCCACGTCCTACAGCACATGCACCTCGGCACCCCCTGGCCAGCCACATCCACCCCCAACCCAGAGCTGAGCCCACATCAGGGGCTGGAAGAGGAGGCGCCCCACAGTGAGGGCAATGGGTGGACCCGAGGCCTGGTTGCTCCGTCATACCCTGGTGGAACCTGGCATTTGGGCCCAGCCCTCATTGCTTTGGACACACGGCACCCCAGGAGCTGTACAGAAGCTGGGGAAGCAGAAGCTCTGGAGATAAAGGCGGGAGGCGAGGACATCAGAAGTGATGCTTTGGTTTCAAGTGTCCTATCTGAGCCTTTACTGGCAGGCCAAGAGCAGCACGTGAACAATGACATGTGCGAACACGCCTGGGAAGGCTGGAGAGGTCTGGGGAGAGAATCCCCTGACAAGACTCAGATGCCTGCCAGTAACGTCCGGGGAGGGCTCAGAGCTGTTTCATTTAGGCAGAGATGTTGATGTGTCCCCGTGGCAGGGGAGGCTAGCAGACATCTGGGTAGGCAGACACAGAGGACACCTCATGCTCGTCCTGTTTGGAGGGTCCTCAGTGCCACCCCTGCAGCCGCTAAGCCACCTGTGCATTCCCTGGTGAGCAGGCCTATGACTCAGGTGGTGCCTTCTCCCCTCTCTGTAGCTCAGCGGTGGTTAGAAGGACAGACACTGAAGGAAAATGCATCTGTCTTCCTGGGTGATCCCAGGACTGTGGGCCCCAGATCCAACCCAGGCACGTTCTGTTGCTCCCTGCTGGCATCTCGCTGGGAGAGGGCTCTTTTGTGGTCACTGAGAGTCTGCCACAAGGCCATCAATAGGAAAAGAAATGTGCTTCAGGGTTGCATCATCATTAAAGGCTCTGCTAGTAAACTCAAACCAGACTGTCCACAAATTTTTGCTAACAGGAACATGACGAGCCCCTGGGACAGGGACTAGTGTCCAGGGGACTGGGGGTGGCAGGCCACACTTGGAGGCCTGGGTTCATTTTGGAAAAAGACCCAGATGAACTAGAACGAAGGCCCAAGAAACATGTCATCTGAGGAGGAGTCCAAGAGAAGCAGAGGTGTTTAAACCAGGGAAGGCTCTTGGGGCTGTGGGGTCACCCCCAACTCTCGAGGGACCTTTATGTGACAGAAGGAGTTCAAGAGGGGCCAGTGAGGAGCAGGTATCAGTTAATAGGAAGACTGTTCTAGTGAGTTCCCATCCCAGGGAGCGTTTCGTCAGCAGCTTGGGTGGGTGGGGGGGTCCCTGCCCCGGGGGAGTTGGGCTGAAGGAACTGTGCAGATAGTCCATGATTCTGCAAATTTGGGCTTCAGCAAAGTATCTGGTCCACCATTTTCTGGTTTATGCTGAAGGGAGGCTATGGAACTCTGAGCCAGTGAGGACCTGTTACCTGTCACTATTCAGATTCGATTCATCAACCATAAGGAGGTTTGGCCACATCTCTTAGGGACACTTCTCCAAATGGCATTTCATGTCATGTCATCCCGTGTCATCCCATGCTTGTTCTTGCCCAAGCACAGCCATGTCAAGTCCCTGAGTGAGGGCGTGACCAAGATGGTACCTTGATGCCTGGGTCTCCCCGGGGCCCTGCCTCGTGTCCAGAAGCCCTCGTGAACAACTGCCTGTTAACCCTGGCTCTCTCTTCACATCCTTTCCCTTCCTCTCCAGCCACGGTGACCCACTCTGGACTTTAAATCCACCTCAAGAGGCCAGCTCCACTTCAAAGTCTGATAGCATCTCAACTTAGGATGACCTGGAGGAGCTCTCCATCTCACTGCCAGCCCCCGACTAGGCCTTCCTCGGTGAGTGAAACCACCATCAGTCTGGTTGCTGAAGCCGAAAGTCCTTCTTGGTCCTCTGCCCACTTTTCTTCACCCTCCACATCTCATCCCTCACTGGATCCTATCAGTCTATCTCCAAACTGTGTTTCACCTCCACCCATTTCTCCCCATCTTCTCTGCCACATCTTACTCAAAGTCCCCTAACCAATCTCCCTGGTTCTCTTTTTGTTCCCCTTGGACTCATTTGTTCCACAGAAGACAGAGTGAACCTTTAATCAGATGTCATTCACCAGCTGGAAACCTGTCGTGTTTAGAATGAACGGGTTCCTTCTTGTGGCCCTCAAGGCCCAGCAGGGCCTGGCCCCACCCCCCGCCCCCCACTATCCTGGCCTTTGGTCAACGTCCTGGAGTCTACCCAGCTCTGCCCCGGTTCCCTCTGCCTAAAGCGTCCCTTCCTTTAGCTTTCAAGCCTCCTCAGAAAGGCTCCCAAGAAGGCTCCTATCCTGTCGTGATCTATTTTGGTGTTCTATTTACTTCCTTTCTTGCTCTAATCACAGTACATAATTATTTTACATATTTGTATAGATCATGATCATCTGCCCCACACCAAGACTGCAAGCTCCTCAAGGACAATGACCTTGACTGTCGCTTACCTCCCCTTATGTCCAGTGCCTATCACTGTGCCTGGCGATAGTGAAGTGTCAATTAATAAGTATTTCTTGAATGAACAACTGAATCTCTCAATCCAATTCTACTTAGTAACACTCTTTGTGCAAGTCCTGCTCCTTGCTGCAGAGTGTGGTGAGGCCACCCTGGAGACATCAGTGGTGGCCGGACTTATTCTCCTGCAGCCAAGCAGAGTGTCCCATAGGCAAGACATCCCGCAAGCTTCCAGATTGGGGCAGGGAAAGGATGGGGCCCGGACAAGACCCTGTGGCCGAAGCATCAAGGTTCCATGACCAAGTTTCCACTGATGGGAGGAAGGGGGTTAAGCCAACTGAGTAACTCTTCTGGAGGGAAGACACTCTTGTAAAACGTCACCCATGTCCGTGGGCTTTGGGAGGAAGCCTTTCTTCCAAAGCTCCAGAGCAGGACCCAGGATAAGAATTGCCTCTCATCTCCTGGGGCCACGTGGTGGACAGCAGACCTGAGAGATAGCAGCCGGGGCAGGAGGCGCCATCCTTGGCTGCTGGGCTTCTTTCCAGAGCAGAGGTCTCCCTCATCCTGCACCAGAGTGTGGGCCCGAGCCTCTGGAAACAGTCTGTGCTCCCTGAAGCAGGTGCTGTCGGTGTGATGAGGAAAACAGAAGCTTAAAGCAGTAAGGATGGCAAAAGCTAAAAGTACACGCAAGAGGAAGGTGGAGCAGTGTGCCCCTGCTGACTTCTGCACCTGTTTGCCGCTGCACAGCTGCGCCCGCTACTTTGTGATGCGGTGCGGGAAATGGAACCGTGATTGTGAGGCTTAGCTCCACACATGTAAGGTGCAGTGGGAGCTACAGCTCCCGGCCCCGGAGAGCATCCGTCTCTCGGGTCTGCACAGACAGGGCTGTCCAGACGCCCACGGGGCCTCTTTTCCCTCTTTGATCAAAAACACTTCAAAGGTTTCCAAAGACTGTTCCTGACAATGACCGGTCAAAGCATTTAGAATTTATTTTTGTCACGCAGAGCCCTTCAGAATGCGGCTCTCTGTGGTACGGTGTGGCTGCACTTTACTCAAATTCCTCAATACGCAAAAGAACCCTACTACGTTTTGAAACCTCGAACCCCAACTTTGCCAACATGACGACTCTAGGCTTTTGCTGGGAGATGGAGGTGTTCATGAGCCACTGACCTTTTGCAACCCTGAGATCAAACTAGACAGCAGTCTCCACCTAAACTACAAAGACGTTGAGAGGCATGTAGCCCAACAGTGATCTACTTGAGCCCACCAGCTGGGTTCAAACCTTTGTTCTGCTACTCCTGAGCTGTGTGACCTTGGACAAGTTTCGTAACCTCTCTGTGCCTTAACGTACTCCTCGGTAGGGACAACAGTACCAATGTCACAGGTTGCCGTAAGGATTAAAAGCACACATGTAAAATGCTTAGAAGAGTGTCTGGCATGTGGTTAAGTGCTCTGTGAATGTTGCTGCTAGTTTACGTCATTCCCGGAAGATGGGCTTTTGTTAAAAGACAAGACCCCATCCACTAATATGGCTCAAAGTCCACCTTCCAGGAGGACTCTGATTTCTGGTCTACTCAGTGTAAACCAATGCCCGGACCTCTAGTTGCCACCTCTGCGCAAGGCCTTCTTCCTCAGGGTCCAGGGAAGGTGTCCGTTGCTTCATCTTCCACCTGCCTTGCCCCGGGGTCAGACTGCAGATGCCAACACTGGGACCTTGCACTTGCCCCAGGGATGGAGAGGACGTCCTGTGCCGATGAGAAAAAGCTCTCCGAAATGACAGCATGGTGTCAGGATCTCGTTGGTGGAGCCTGTCATGGGTGGGAGGGTCAAAGATTGTGTGTCCGTCCCCCAAGGGCAGGGAGCTCGGTGCAATCTCTGCGTCAGCGCCAGGGATATGAATGAGCCGGAGATGCTGCAGAACCCATTAGGAGAGGGGGATGTGGCGGCACTGGTGCGTGGCCCTGTCCTCTGGGCTGGGCCAGGAACTGCTGCAGGTTTTGGGGAGGAAGTCCTCTGAGGTCTTCACCCTAGGTTCACTGGGTCCACCTGACGTGCCTGGGATGGCACCAGGCAACGGAGAGGGGAGTCGCTGGGCTAGCGGGTGGTGACACTGGAGTGGCCCTCGTAGTCTTCCCAATGTCCCGCGGTCCCGCGTGCGCCTGCTGCTTGAAGTGAAGCCGCTGGGGCAGTAGCAGGAACCCCTACCCCTCTGGCGAGGGCTGCTCCACGGCCTGCAGGGCAACGCGAAGAACCCGCAGAGAGGAAACAGTTGAGCTGATTATACTGAGGAAGGAATCACAAAAATGCAAGACAGACACTGAACATGGCCTTCCTTTGAAGAACAAAAGCCAAGAAAATTGGCTCACCAATGAGAATTAAGTGATAATAATGTACTGCACAGAAATCAAAACCAATTCTAAGCCAGCTCACTCAAGAAAAATACAGAATCCTGAAGAGTAAAACTGAACGAGGTGAGACCTTTGAAGAGTGCACATTTTACTTGAAAATGCTTTGTGAAGTGACTGGAGCGCAGGCGGAGATGAAACGCGCGGCCCCGGGAGAAGGCTTGTCCTCGGGTTGCATGTGCTTCCTGGCCGCTCCGGGTGCCCTGGAAGCTGCTGCCAGGCCCTCCAGTCCCGCAGGAGAGAGTGAGGGCGGCTGTGTCCCAGGCCAGAGGTCCCTCCGGCTGTTACAAGTGCTGCTTTCTTGAGGCTCCAGAAGCCACGATTGGAATTTAAACCTCAGTGTGAACCTTAGGGATCTAGACAATTTCGGATTCAGTCGGGTCATGCTAGATTTATCTTGCTTTGTCTAGGTTCGACCCTGGGAAATCTCCTCTGCCATCCCCTCCTTCAACCCCCCTGGGACCACCCAGGGGCACCGCGTGCTTCAGGAAGAACTCAGCTAGGCTTTCCGCTCTTCACTTGACTGCTATTTGCAGGTAGCACGGCCCCAGGTCGAAGGACAAGGGAAGACAGAACCAGCAAGGAGAGGGCCTGGATCGCTCTGGGTCCCAGGAAGAGACCGAGGGTACACTCAGATGGGGTCGTCAAGGGTTTAACCAAGAGACCACTTGTAAAGGGACTGAGAGAGTTAGGGGAACCCACAGAGTAAGACACAGTACCCAGGGCAATAGTCCCTGCTCCTGGCTGGGACCAGAGGCCAGCAGGGGCCCACAGCAAGGGACTACAGTGAAGTCCCAGCAGCCCGGCACGGATGGCCCCGGGGAATCGGTGACTGGCCGCCCGCTCTCCCACCCTCTGATGTCCTGTGGGGGCCTCCCACTGACAGAAGGCCAGGGAGACCATGAGTGCGGTCCCTGGAGATGAGCCTCCCGGAGCGGAGAGGGCAGAGCAGGGCAGAGCGGCTCGGAGGGGCAGATGGAAGGCAGCCAGTCCAGGGGCGTTTCCCAGAGGCCACAGCTTCTTGGTCTCCAGCCAAGTGCAACCATTATAGGACACAACCTCCCCGGCCAATTTCAAGGCTCTGCTTACTGCTGGGAATGCATGTTTGAACAAAGCCTTTATTCTCTCTATTCCAACAGTGGGGCTGGAATTTAAAAAGCTTCATTTTCAAGACTGGCTGCTTTTGATGTGTCTAACCTGGAACTTACAATTTGGAGCCAAATGGAATTATTTAAACAAAGCAGTTCAGTGATAAGCACAACAGGTTTTGGTCTCTTGCTCCTTTCCCCTCGCAACACCCCATAGCATACCTGCTCAAAAGGGAAGGGCGGCCCTGGGGCCACCAGTGCAGCCTCGCTGAGCTCCCATCCCCCCGGTCTTCGTCTCTTCGGCCTGCGTCTTCATCTGGGTGTGTCGGGGCACAGGCCACAGAGGGCAGGCTCTCCCTCAGCCGGGCCCGGGGCCAGCACCCCGCGGCGCATCCTTCCTCTGACACCAGCTCCCGGTTTGGCAGAACCATGTGTTGGCATCCAGGGTTCTTGAGTAATTATACTTTGTTTTCTTTCTGCTCCCTTCCCCCCAACCCATCTCCCTTGCCCCTCTGATTTAAGCCCTTTTCTGATAGCATCTTCTGTTCTCCTCAGCTGAACCTGTCGTCAGCCCCAAGACTGCGTTTATCAATTTTATCTCCTGCCTTGACGTGTCTGCTCTTCAAGCCGCCGTGTGATCGGCATTTGCGCGCCTTGGCAAGGCACCTGCTCTGTCCTGTCCTGGTGTCTTTCTGGGTCCTGCAAAGCCCGTCCCTCCACACTGTGCCCCGGAGAGCTCTCAGCGATGGCGGCCAATGCCTTGGAGTTGGCCTATTGGTCGCCGAAAACCATTCTGCACCAGAAGAGCTGCTTTTTTTTCACAGCCATGAAAGCAAATGAAGAGAGCGAGGCCACATGTCCCCAGATAGTAAAGAGGTACAACAGTTGGGGGAGAAAGCTCAGATATGGCCTGGCCCAGGTGTTCCATACAAATAAATAACAAATCAAAATAATGTGAAAATTCCCTTTAGAAAGAGTGAGCTAAGCTTCTATCAAAATGATTCTCCATAAATAAAATGAAGGTCTAGACAGATGAGGGCTGACAGAATGATTTTATGGTGGGAAAGATGGCTGGCCTGGCTTGGTGCTGGGGAGAAAATGTGCAGACACAAGAACAAGTTATTAATCGACTTCACCTTTCACTCAGTGCCTAGTTCTGGCCCCTCGGCCACACTTACCGAGCAGGATCGCTAATTCAAGGCCAAAGAGAAATGTGGGCAGAAATTTGGATAATATTAAAGTTAACATCAGACTCCTCTAATACGTGATACAAAAGACTGTATCGCTAGGAAAGTAAGAGCATTTTAGATACAGGGACTATTCCATTTTCAGGCTCAGGGGACGAGCAGAATCAAAGCCACTGTGTCACTTGGCTTTTCGGCGAGGAGAGCAGTGGTCAGCTCTTACCCCTGCCTTCGGGAGGACTACTAGAGAAGGGAAATCTCCACTTAGCTAATGAGGCCGGGCTTCTCAGCAGGTAAATAGAACATACTCCTCGAAGACTGGCTCAACTAAACCCTGACAGAAGGCGTAAAGCTCAGGAGATGGCTTATGGGCTCCTGGTAGGACTGGAGGTAATAACTAGTAAGGGGGAAAGACCGGGAAGGAGCTATGCCAACTCCAGTTTTAAAATAAAGCATTTAAAGCAGGTACACTTTAGCAGGCGGATCCCCCCAGGGAAGCACACTGGAGGCACTAAGAAGGTCCTGACAGAGCTGCTCAGCCAGGGCCAACGCAGGCGGGTGCTGGCTTTGCCCGGTTCGCGAGCGCAACAGTGTCGTCCACATTGATCCCGAGAAGTACTTCTATCACCATCAGCCGCTGCGTGGATTTATATGCAACTAGTACGTGCTCCGCAGGCCAGTTTTGCGTCATTTGGGAGGTCTAAGACAATCCCATGGGGGAGGTGGGCTGCAACTAGGTTATTACTTTAAGGGGAGGTAAAAGCAAATGCAAATAGCTTCTTTAGAATTTGTTTGGAGGGCCAGGCTAAGCATCTCTTCACCCAGTTTGACCTCGAATGACAAAGTTATTTGCCCAGGTGGAAAGGAGATACCTAATAACACCCAGGGTAATGATGTATTTTCCCCTGTACCCAGCTTCATGACCTCCCCGCCAAAGCTATGTGCCTACCCTTGCAGAAGCAGGCCAAACTCTTAATTTGCACGAGGGCTTCAAGGACCTTATTCTATCCACCTCTTGTTAACATAAAAATTAACGTGCATGGGTAACATCTGTTTTTTATTGATTCAATCAATATATTGGGAATTTAGCAGCAAGTTAATGGCAAGCAGTTACAAAATCTCCTACTCTTTTTCTACATTTAAAATAAGTTGTCTTAAATACTCTATAGCAACCTAAAATCACAAGAACACATGGGAATGGCTGAAGCGCTTCTGCTGTTATGCCTCTGGCAAGTTTATTAGTGATTTCCTAACAAAATCTTCCAGTGCCAAGTGCACATAATTATTCGGAACCTCCACCACCATATCCGGCTCTCATTTTCTCCTACAAATAATTGTGCCTAAATATAAGAATCTGAAGGAAAACGGAGCAAGCATGCCCACCGCCTTGCTTTGAGGACCTGTACTCCTCTAAACAACTCTCGAAAAACCCCTTGGGTTGGTTGCGGCCGCAGCCCTCCATGGAGCCGGGTGGCCGCTGGCTTTTAACTGCAGGCTGCCGGGGACGGGCCTGCCTTCGCGGTGCAGCTGGTGCAAACACATGGCAGGGCTCAGCGGGGCTAAGCGGCGAAAGGCTCCTCCTGGTCCTGTCCTCTCCCCTCCCATCGCCTCGTCTTAGCGCCAGCAGGAGCGGATCTGTGTTTGCACCGTGCATCGGTGAAGGACACTTAGAGTTTCTTTTTGGTTCTAGGCACGGCATTGGATTTGGCAATGTATTTGTTTGCTGTCCCTTGGCTTGAAGTCATGGGGGATTTCTCTGGCTCTGCCTTGAAGCCACCTGGAAGGTGTCTGCTAGATGTGGAACGTGCACACTTCGTGTCCAAGTTGTCCGCGTTTTCCTTCTTACGGGTCACAGGGAATTTCTTTACATAAGCCGTGGACTGGAAATAAAAGAAAAGGCCTGGATTAACTTTCAGACAGGAAGCAAGAGACACCAGTTCAAAGAAGCAAGGGACCGCAAAGTTGCCCAGGATCTGCAAGGTGGAGCGCTCTCCAGAGGGGAGACATAATCACACTGCAAAGCTGCTATTAAATGCCAGAGTAAGGTCCTTTAGCGCCTTCAAGAAAAGAGGCTTGTTTAGTGTTTGGTGTAGCACAATTTCAGATCGTCTGCCACACAAAATCAAAGTAAATGTCTACAACATGTGCATAGGGAAGTTGGCCAGGACAGAAGCGCACCCACTGCATCTTTACCAGATTTCTAGGCCAGCTCTGCCACGCCGTTCTCTGTGCTGACTCCGGGGACTGGCTTCTAATCCCAGTCACTCCACTCGGGCAGGTCCACGGACCTCTCAGAGTCTCGATGCCACACGGGTAAACGGGGACCATGCATTTGCACGTTTCCCACGTGGGTTCACTCTGAGAATGCACGAAGATGGTGGCCGTGAAAGTGCTTCTTTAAAGTACAAACCAAGTAGGAGGGATCTCAATAGGCAATTGTGTTTTCTCAGGTCACCTCACCTCAATGGTCTTCGATTCTGCTGTCATGAGGGAAGCAGAGTCCATTTTGCCCTTAGACCCATTTTAGAAGTGATCACTTCTCCTGAAATGAAGGTGAGCACAGAACAGAACAGAAAGAGCAGAGAACGTCTTAGGAGAGGGGGACACAGCAGGGCAGGGGATGAGACACCGGAGAATAGATGCAGTAGGCCTCACGTACACAGAACCATCTGGAAAGGGCTCAGATGTTTAACACTCTGGTGAATGCAAAGTTACTCTACATAGGAGTTGATAATCAAGTTAGCAATTTTCAAAGGATGTGAAAAGATTACAGGTAACACACTACAAATAAACCTGGTTTCTTTGATCACTCAGGCTCTTGTGATACCAGTGGCCATGTTTTATACACGGTAGTAGGCACTTAATATAGATTTGCCTGATGTAACAAGTGACCTCCCAGGGCCCCAGCAGAACTTCAGGTCATTTATGATTTTGGACAGCTATATTTAGAGAAAGAGAAAGAGAAAATTCACCTGATGTGTGCTGTATTGCAGACAGCCTTGAGATATGTGCCTCTTCAGAACATCCCACTCGTGTATGGCTTCGTAACAGTGTATGCTAATTCTTAAGCTCGTATATTTGTATATTGAAAAATTAGTCTACATTTGGAAATGTAAAAAAGTCCTTTTCTCCATAGATTTTTTTTCCCAACAAAATTTCTAGGTTGCTTCCGTGTGTATGCCTTCACGAAACAGAAAATACTGAAAGTGCATTAGCGTTCGGCAATACAGCCTATACCCTCTCACTGAGAATGCCCACGTGCCAAAAGGGGGTGAGAGTCAACTCCCCTGATGTTCCCACGTCCAGTGGAGAGAAGCTGCTTTGTTGAATGCAGCACTGATCCCTAAGACAGGAAACCTATCTTGGAAATTTCAATTCATGAAAGTTTAATTCACTTGACATACAAATCCTATTAAAAGGCGAATCTCAGTGTAACCTTCTCCCTTTTGATATTTCCACCTTTTGAGCTATCAAAAGTAGTCGAGGAAATATTTTTCAATGTGTCCACTACAACTACTGTTCTCTAGAGTAGGAACAGAGACTCTGGCGTTTTCTTTTTAATGCATGCAAATTCATATCTGGCTTAACACTTCCATTCTTCTCCACGGTTCCATTTGTTCGTGGACTTGAGTCACGAAAGTAGACTAGAAGTTGCATCACCAGGAAGAAATACTCAGAAACAGTCTCTGTGGGCAGGGGTAGTGATGCAGATTAGTTTTTCCAAAATCACTAGAGGCTCTGGTGTGTTCTTCTTGGATAAGATATCTTAAGATAATCCTCAGAACTTCCTGGCAAAGGGGAAGGGAAGAGGAAACTAAACCAAAATGTTTGCTTACTTCAGTGCAGAAACATGACATTTCTCAGTTTCATTCCAGAGCAAGATGAGAAAATGATATTCCTCGCCTACATTTCTTTATTTTATTTATTCATATCCAATTTTAGTGATATATTTTTAAAATAGATGGCACACCCCCATGATTTAATATTCACAGTGTTAAAAATCTCCTCCCTGCCTCCCAGTTAACTCAGCTCTGCCCCACATCAAACACAACCAATATTATCAATTTACAGTGTACATTTCCAGAGAGAGGTCATGCACCTTCAAGCAAATATTAAGTGGAGCCAAACTGAATTGGTAGTCATTTCTGCAGGTCAAAAACAGCCTAATAATGGCAATTGCATATGGTTCAGTCCAATCCATATATTGACATGCTTTCTTCTCCCTTTTTTTACACAAATGGTAGCCCACTATAAGCACTCTTTTACATCTTGATTTTTTTCAACTAATGATTGTCTTGAGGGTCCTTCTGTGTCCATACGTAAAAAAGGGTGCTCATTCTTTTCGGCAATGCAGTCTTCTCTTGTTTGAAGGGACTACAATTCATTTAGCCTGTCCCTTCACAGTGGGCGTTCAGGTTGTTTCCAAACTTTTCCTAGTACAAATAGTGCTGCTGTGAATAATCTTGCACTTGTGTCATTTTGTGGGTGTGCAAGTATGTCTACAGGAGATATATTTTAGAAGGGGGACTCCTGGGTCAAAACTACAAATCCATACTTTGTAGTTTTGGATTTGTAGTTTTGTAGTTTTGAAGTTTTGTAGTGGATTTGTAGTTTTGAAAGCTACTGCCGTATCGCCTTCCACTGCAGCTGTACCGACCTATACTCTTGCCAGCAACATATGAGTGCCTGTTTTCTTATTTCTTTCTCAATTTGGTATTTAATACATATTCAAATTAATACAGTCATCTATATTTTAATCGAACTCCAAGTTGGCCTAAAACTGGCTGCACTGCAGCAAATCTCAATACTTGTTCTCTACTCTCCGGTGACATCAATGTAAATCTACTCACCTTTATGCGAATGTTTACTGCAAACGCTTAGAAGCTTCTGTGTATATGTGTGTACCTTGTAAGATGTTTTGTGTGTGTTTGTGTGGGTGTGTGCACACACACATACACTGTACCGTTTCTCTTTGCTAATTTGCAGTTGCATTAAGTTTAGGATGCCACTGTTTAGGAATCAGAATTGTAAGAGCTTTCCCGAAGACTCTGAGTCTCCCCTCTTAAATATCACCTCATTGAAACAGTGCTCTGACATTAACAAAACACGGGTGCAGGCTGGCCCTCATGGTGTCTGTCCTTCAGACTGCGCTGTAGCTTTCTTCACCAAGAGCCACGCCTCTCACCTCCCTGAACACAAAAGGCCAAGGCAAATTCCAGCTTCTAGGCTTTTCTCTAGAAACAGAAACAAATCTTCATGTTTCAGGGATTTCCTCTGCAGGTTACAGGTTATCTAAATTTTATGTTTCTCTTTTTCTTCTCTCACAGTTGAGGGGATTCCTCAGGGATCTATGCTGTCACTAATGCAATTTACAGTTTTGTAAGTAACATGACAGAGAAATGAAAAGTGAAATTGCCAAGGCTATAGGAATTACTAAGATCTTCCAGGTCATAAAAGGCAAATAGAAGGGGAGGATCTCCTGTAAGATTGTACAGAGGGGGAGGAAGATGAGAGGGGAATTTCAATATTCTGGTCTGGGGGAAAAGAATCTAAATGATCATTATGAGATTGTTGGCCATCATTATCAGTCCAAGAAAAGGATCTACAAATCACTGTAGATTGTTCTCTGAAGAAACTGGTGTAACATACCCATTGCACGGGGATCAAGAAAACCTGGCTATCATCAGAAAGCATCTTAGAAACAAAGAAAAAAATCCTTCTATCCTTATATAAAATCATGAAGAATTCATACCTGAAACACTGCAATCAGCTTGAACAGAGATAAAGGAAGCAGAGAAGGTTTACAGACAGGTTACTAATATGATTAATGAATGGAGGTTTCTTTGCGAGAGAGCTCTTCAGTCTAGAAATAGAAAGCCTAAGAGGACATATATAAACACAGTCTGTAGAATGCAGAAGGGGAGAGAGCTCAGCTCTGTGGAGCTAGACGGCGTCTCTGAGTGCTGCAGTCAGGATGGTTACACCAGGGGCTGGCCCAAGCAGCATTTCAGTTGTTCCTCAGCCTTGACAGACTCTTACCACTTGGGACGGTTGAAGAATAGTCAGTCCTTCTGGAGGCGGGATGATGGAAAAGATGACCTTACAAGTTTCCTCCAGTTTCATCTCTTAGTTACTCAGCACCCTTGGCCTGATTTCTCCAGCTTATATTATTCATCTTGGAAAGGGGCTCCATGTGTGCAAGGGGAGATATGTAACAAGAAAATTGGGCTAAATACACATATTTCGTTATTCACTGGCATAACTTCAACCTGATGAACTCATCTGGGGATAATGGATGCAAAACCTGTAAGCTCTAGGCATATCCCTGCAAGTTAATACCAGTACATGATTACTAGAAACTGTTACCATTTCTCTGAATTTTGAGTAAAATACATGCTATTTAAGTAAAGTGGTTTATCACCATAGCAACCATTTCTAGAGTCACACATTCAAATTATAGGCCTGCACAAGGTCCAAGTGACAGAACATTCTGATACAAGTTTTCAGCTCCATCTTTGCTCGCAATGGTCACCCACATTCTCTCACATTCCTATGGTTTTCAGAAGGAAGAAGGAAGGGAAAGAAAAACCAAAGGGAAGAAGAGTAATTAACTTCCAAATATATAGAGTTGTTTTATAAGGCTACCTACATAAATAGCTGGGCCTTGTAGGGAGTTAATGAAAATAAAATCTAACTTGCAAATTAGAGAGATATAAATTTCTCTTTTCTTTTTTAGTTAAAGTACAATTTACATACAGTAGAATGTACAAATCTCAAGTGTACAGTTTGATGAGTTTTGACAATATACAGACCTGTAGAACCAACACCCCAATCAAGAAATAGAACAACTCCCCACAAATTTCCCAGGGGCCACATCCCACTCAACTCCTTCCCATCCTAAAGCTACCAGTGTTCTGATATTTTTCAACATAATTACTTCTCTGAAACTTCATGTAAATGAAACATAGAGTACGTACTCTTGTGTCTGACTTCTTTTGCTTAACATGTTTTTAAATTGAAATTTGTATTGAGATTCTAAAAAAAGAAACTTTTACTGAGATAATTATAGAGTCTCATGGTATTACAACATATGTTTTCGAGATTCACCCCGGTATTAATGATTCCTTCCTTTTTATTATCAAGTAGTATTCCACTGTATGGATATACCACAATTTGTTTATCCATTCTTCTATTAATAGATATTTGGGCTGTTTCTAGTTTGGGGCTCTTTATATATAAAGCTGCTATAAATATATTCTACAAGTCCTTTTTTGAACTCAAATTTAGGATTTCTGGATAAATGGTAAGTAAATGTTTAACTTTATAAGTAACTGCCCAACTGTATTCCAAAGAAACTGTACCATTTTGCAATCCACAAGCAATATAGGAAAATTCCACTTGCTCTAATATTTGCTAAAATATGAACTTGTCTTTTTAAATTCTGGCCATTCTAGAAAGGATACAGTGATATATCATTGTAGCTTTTCCTATTATCATTTGCATTCTCCTGATAACTAGTGATGTTGCATATTTTATATGCTTATTGACTATTAGTATATTTTCCTATCTGAAATGTCTGTTCAAATCTTACGCGTATTTTAAAAGTGGAGTTGCCTTATTATTATTGAGTTGTAGGAACTGTCTCAATATTTGCGAAACAAGTCCTTTGTTAGATATATCTATTAAAATTTTTTTCTCCCCTGTCTGTGGCTTGCCTATTCCATTTCTAAATATGCTTTAGATGAGAAAATGCATTTACTTTGAAGAAGTCCATTTGATCTGACTTTTTAAAATGCTGCCTGGTGTTCTAAGAAATCTTTGACTACTCTCTGGTTGGAAGATATTCTCCTACGTTTTCTCCTACAAGCTTTACAGTTTAGCTTTTAGATTTAGGTCTACTACCATTTCAAACTAATTTTTGTGTACAGCGTGAGCTGGGGGGTCAAAGTTCATTTTTCCCCATATGGATATCTTATTAGTTTAGCACTATTTACTGGAAAAACAACAACAACAACTATCTTTTCCCCTATTGAATAGCTTTGAAATCTCTGTCAAAAATCAGCTGACTACCTAAGGGTGGGTCTATTTCTAGATTGTATTTTGTTTCCTGGATTTGTCTATTCTTACATCAATACCACATTGTATTAATTACTGTAGCTATATAGTAAGTGCTGAAACCACGTCATGTAAGTTCTCCAACTTTGTTTTTTTGAGCGATTTTGGCTATTGTAGGTCTTACATATTTCCAAACAAATTTTAGAAGCATCTTGTCAATTTCTAACAGAAAAGCAAAGCCCTCGATTCTAATTGGGATTGCTTTAAAGATATAAATCAGTTTGGGGAGAATTGACATCTTAACAGTATCAAATCTTCCAATCCATAAACATGGTATTTCTTTCCAAGTATTTCAGTCTTCTTCAATTTCAATGTGTTGTGGGATTTGGTATAAATATTTTACACATATTTTGTTAGAGTTAAGACTAAGTATTTTACGTTTCATGATATTTTAAATGGTATTTTAAGATTTTGTTTTTTAATTATTCATTGCTAGTATATCAAAATACACTTTATTTTTGTATACAGATCTTGCAACTGTTTAATTCACATTTTGTAGATTCCATGGGATTTTTTTGTACACAATCATGTCATCTGCAAATAGAGAGTTTTATTCTTCTTTTTCAGCCTATATAAATTTTCTTTTACGTGCCCTGTTGCATTGGCTAAGATCTCTAGTACAATATTAAAGAGAAGTAGAAATGGGCCTCTTTGCCTTTCTCCTACCTTCAGTTGGAAAGTGTTCAATATATCACTATTAAGAATGATATTAGTTTTGGGGTATCTGGGTGGCTCAATTGGTTGAGCATCTGAACCTTTGTGTTGGCTCAGGTCATGATCTCATGGGTCATGAGATGGAGCCCTACATCAGGCTCCCCGCTCAGCAGGGAATCTGCTTAAAGATTCTCTCCCTCTGCTCCCCGCCCAACTTTCTCCCTCTCTCTCTCCCCCACTTCAAATAAATAAATAAATAAACAAAGAAATCTTTAAAAAAAGAATGATATTAGCTTTAGAGGATTTTTTTAAATATAAAAATCCCTTAATCTATGAAAGAAGTTACCATCTGTTCCTAGTCTATTACTTATGTTTGAGTGTTGAATTTCATCAAATGTTTTTTTCACAATTATTGAGATAGTAATATGGCTTTTCTCCTTTACTTATTAATATGGTGAATTACATTGGTTGATTTTTGGATGTTAATCCAAACATACATCCCTGGAATATACTGTATACTTGATCAAGAATGTGCTATTTCTTTTATATATTTCTGGATTCACTTTGCTAATACTGCGTTTGAGATTTTTGTATCTATATTTATGAGAGATACTGGCTAACAATTTTCTTTTCTTACAATATCCCTGTCATATTTTGGTATTAAAGTTGACTTGCTTTATAAATGAGTTGGGAAATATTCTCAAGAGTTTGTGTAACAAGCTTTCTCTTCTACAAATATTTAAACAATTAACCAGTGAAGTCATTTGAGACTGAAATTTTCTTTACTGGAAAGTTCTTAATTACAGATTCAACTTTTAAAGTAAATATAAAATTATTCAGATTTTGTATTTTTGTATATCTGCTTTGATGTTTTTTAAAGAAATCTGATCATTTCATATAAATATTCTAATTTATTGGGACTAAATCATTCACAATATCCTCTTGTAGGAAGGGTGCTTGATTTGTTGTTCTTTTCCCAGCTTATTGAGATGAAAGTTTAGATTCATTATTATTGTTATTGTTTCAAGCAGTCAACATTATTTTACACTTATTCACATACTTACCCTTGCTGCTACTGCCCTTCATACCTTCCTGTAGTCAGGATTTCCATCTGGGATCTTTTTTTTTTTTTTTTTTTTTACTTTGAGAAATTTCTTTTAGCATTTCTTATAGTAAGAAATGTTGGTAACAAATTCTCTCATCTTTTACATACTTGAAAATATTTTTTTATTTTATCTTTGTTTTTCAAGAAAATTATCACAAGATACAGAATTCCAAGTTGGCAGTTTTTTAGTTTTATTTTCCACTTAGCACTTTAACAATGTCACTCCATTGTCTTCTGGCTTCCATTATTTCTGTTGATATATCAAATGTTGCTCCTTCAATGGCAATGTGTTCCTCACCACCACTGTCCTAACCCTGGACACTTTTACGATTTTCTCTCTCTAGTCTAAAGAATTAGGGGACAGAATTCAAAAGAACCACAGACACAAGAAAGTAATGAGGAAATCCCTTAAAGGAGATAGCCAGAGAAGGGGCATCCTAAATCCTGCCCAGCTAAAGAGAAATGAACTGACCTAAGATTTGAACTGCTGGCTAAGAGACAATTTGCCTCCAACCAACTACTTGCCTGCCAAAACAGAAATATCAACACTTTTGGAGGAACATAGTCAAATCCAGAATCAGCACAACATAACATTTCCAATGTCTAGGATACAATCCCAGACTACTCAACAGAAATGATAATCAATAGAGACAGACCCTGAGATGACCCAGATGTTGGAATTAAGCAAACAAGGATTTTAAAGCAGTTATCATAACTATTACCAATGATGCAAAGGAAAATATTCTTTGAGGAATAAAGGAAATCTCTGAAGAGAAGTAGAAATAATAAAACAGGGTCAAATGGGAATTTTAGAATATAATACCTAAAATTAAATATTCACCAGGTAGGTTTAACAGAGAAATGGAGACTGAATCCAGCTGAAGGGAAATGATACCAGATGGAAAACTGGATTTTCAGAAAAGAAAGAAGAACATCAGAAATGGTAAAAACCTGGGTATATATAACAGACAAAATGTCCTCTTAATTTCTTAGAAATATATATGAATATTTAAAGCAAAAATTAAAACATTGTTTTGGGGGGTTTATAATTATGTAGCCATAATACATGTGACAATTATAGCCTGAAAGCAGGATAAGAGATGAATAGACCCAAATTAATATATGTGGAATTAAAGCAATATTTGTTATGACTCAACCCAATGGGTTGATTCTCCATAGGGAAAAGATACATAGCATATCCTAACAGCTATAGTCTCTAAGGGGAGCTGAGCAAAACCCAGGCTTGGGAGAGGAGGGAAATGATTTGAAAGGTTTCACTAATACTTCCCTTCAATTGTGGAAGTCTGGCTAAGCTTGTGGTGAAACCTAAGCCTTACACAGAAGGTTCTAGTGGGAGTAGTAGGGACAAAATCCTATGAATCCAAACTAGCATTGGCATTATAAAAAGCATGAGTCAGAGAACAACATGTCGAGATTCATGTTACCACAGTTATTTGTACCTGTATTAGTCACCTATTGCTGCAGTTAGACTACAGTGTTTGGGAGGTCCCTCAAATCACCCCCAGGTTCCATGATTCGTTAGGAGGACTCACAGGACTCAGCATATAGTTGTACTCATTGCTACAATTTATTACAAAGCACAGTTAGCAGAGGTAAGAGGAACTTGAGGTGAAGTCCAGTAGAACCCAGGCTCAAGCTTCCAAGCATCTTCTCTCAGGAGTCACATAGAATGCACTTAATTACCCCAGCAATGAGCTGTGACAACACATGTCAAATGTTGCCAAGCAGGGAAGGTCTTAGAGATGGAATCCTAGGTTATTATGGGGAACTGGTCATGTAGGCAATCTCTGCCTAGCACCTACCAAAATCCCGGACCCCCAGAAGAAAAGCAGGTTGCGGCATAAACTGAATTGTTTGCATAGTTCAGGCAGAATGAACCATTCTTAATCAGATAATGATAGCAACCAAATCCAAGTTCCCAGAAGCCAGCCAGGGGCCAACCTTGCAAGCGGGCCTTTTCAAGGTGAGCAGCTTAGGTCTGCTATGTTAACACTTTTCTGTACAACTACATAACAAATGACTATAAAAGTCTCAGTTAGCTGTAGGGGTTGGCATGCTAGGCTAGGCCAGACTCCAGGTTTTGTATTAGATTCAAGTCTGCTCCATAGATCTCCATAATTCCAGGAACTGTGGCTTCCTGCAGGCATGTTCTTCTCAAAGCAGGTAGCAGAAATACAAGAGAACAAGCTAAATCACGTGAACGCTTTTAAGGTCTCTACTTACATCTCACCTCAACATTCTATCAGCCAAAATAAGTCATATGGTTAAAACCAACATTAGTGGGGTGAGAAAATATCCTTCATCTACTCTAGTAGGGAGAACTGCAATGTCACATGGCAAAGGTTGTGAATGTACAAATCGCTTACAGAGAGGGATTAAATAGTTGGGAAAAGTAATCTAATCTACCATAGTATCCTAGGGACCTCACAAAACTCAGAGGGCAAATGAGGTTGGAAGCATCACCTTATCACCTTTGAAAATGATATTTCTTGGTTTGTTCATGCCCAAAAGGAAATATACCTCAAGGAGACTTGAAGCTGACAGGAAAAAAATGTGCAATTTTTGTAATATTCTATGCAAGTTCTTTAGCAATATAAGAGTAGAAGCAATAAAGCTAACATTAGGAAGTGCTTACCATGTCAAGAATGTCACAGGCATTATTTTTTTTAATCCCTGGTTGATACCATCATTATTCCCATTTTATAGATGAGGAACCAGAGGCCAAGAGGTTTGTCCATGGTCATAAAGCTTATAAGCGGTGAAGCCAGGATTTGAATACAGGCAGCCTAGATCCGGAGCTTGTGCTTTTAACCATTATATTTTAAGTGCATGCCAGATTGCAAGGCTTCAATATTGGACTACAAAAGTGTGCCAAAGTTGTGGAAGCACCACCAAATTTGCACATGATTCACATGGGCTCAGAAAGCTAAGGTTTAATTTGTCAAGAGAAGAAAATTTTTATCCTACTCAACAAAAATACCAAGAAAACCTGACTCTTTCTCATAGAAATATATCAACATACCACAGTTCAACTGTTTAATTTCAATGTTATTTAAATTCAAACATTTCTTGTCTTTGAAGAACTGCTACATGAATACATTTCATTGATCAAAATAACTTTTCAAAGTTTCTAAGCAACCTTGAATATCTACTTACTAGACGAAAGTATCTGCTACATATACTGTCTCTTGTGACACTGTAAAGGCCACATTTTCAGTGGCGAAAAATGATCACAAAAGGAAACAATCAGAAAAATCTTCCATTTTCATTAAACAAGTACATTCAACACTATGTTCAATAAATAATTTAACAATGAAGAAGTATGTCCTTTATGAAGCAAGAATTCTGTAATGCAAATATACATCCGGAATTTTTAGTCCTTCCCTCCATGGTTATGGGGAAGTGCACTTTAATTACCAGACATTCATTTCTCAGTTGTTTTCTGAGTTTAACAAATAACAAAAGTATTGTACTACTTATCAGAAATCACTAAGGACATAATGTTAAAAGGCATGTTTTTTCAATAAGCAATGGTCTGCCAAGCATCTCATTTGAAGATGAGTAAATGCTGTTGTAGGAGTTGAAGTCTTGGGTCTACCTGATAGAATGGATTAAGAACCTACTGTGGGGAATTTAGAGGGTTACTAAAGACACAAAACATTACCTAGATGTACTCAGCCTATAAAACATGAGATATACACAAGAGGACATTTCTACCTTCAAAGAACACGATTACCCAAATTAGGCTAAAAATCGGAAAGAAAAAAAAAAAGGACATGGCCAAATGCCAACTATTTGAAGACAAGTCTGGAAGAGTGTAGTGTGATACCTCAGTCCAAACGTGAACAATGAGGAGATGCAGACTATATTTTTCCATGATGACCACAGCATTTGGAACGAAGGGATGGTTGTTCAGTGACAGAGGTAAATGCTCAGGTCAAGTGATTTGATTTTGTTTATAACAAATCCTCACTTTCTCTGCTAGTCTTCCAAGAGCTCTGCCACTTAGCCAAAAAGCATGATGACCCTGGCTTGTAAAAAATACAAAATCCGAGCTCCAAATGGATTTCTGAGATTCTCCAGAAGAGAGAACCATGATACAATGGAAAACAGGAACTGATGGCAGACTTCCACTTAAATTAAAGCCAAATTTCAAAATTTTTAATGGAAAAAGAATTTACTTAATTTATTAGGTATAAATTATTTATGTTATCACATCAGATTGTTCATATAATCTAATTTTAACAAACAAAATTTTCCCCATGGCAAATATTTTAATATTCATAGAATAATTTTAATAAAATTAAAATTTCACTCTTAAGAATATTAATTACTATGTGAATCCTGTGTGGACTCAAGAGTAAATGGCAAGCTCTATTTTCAGTTATCACTTGAGAACTTTATACTCCACTATTTACTGTTGCTAATGAAGATTCGAAAGAAAAGAAGTAATTTCCTAGCACAAGCTCAGCTTCAATATAATTAACAAAGTAACGTGCTTATTCATAAAAACCCGTGAAAGAACTTAATATGTTAAATGTATAAGAAGTCTTTCTTTTAAGGGGTAACACTTTTCAGAAAAACTCCCACACAAGGTAATGTATTCCTCCCAAGACATCACAGCCAAAACCTAAGCATGGGTAAGTTCCTTAGAGGACATCCAGGGCAAACTCCTACCCATCTTGCAGGAATTCCTGCTACAGCAGTTTTGACAAGTAGCTTTCCAGAGTCTCCATGAATACTTCCACTAACTGGGAGGTGGGGTTTACTATCCATGGTCCAGCCCGTTTTATTGCAGGTGAGCTCTGACTGTAGAAAAGTTCTTCCTGTTGATCTATGTTCTTAAAATTTCCACCTACCTGGTATAAAATTTATACCACTGGTTATAGTTCTAGCATCCATAAGCACCTCGAATTCCAACTCTTCTGTTCCCAAGTGGGAAGTAGTAGCTGAGAACAACAGAGCAAGTCCCATCACTCTATGACTTGCAGGGGTGGGGGAAGGGAGGGGAGAGGTGTGACAGAGCCATGGAAAAGGAGATGGAAGACAACCAACCAAATATTTGGTTCACAAGGATATTTTATGTCAGATTCAGTGACAAACACAGGTACTATCCAAGACTACAAAATACAAAAGATAATGTGGATGTATGGGGTGTATGTGTATTTGTTTTTGTGTATATGTGCGTATATATAGATGCACGTGTGTATATTGTTGTAACACACACATCTGAGTGTGAGTATATGTACAGTTGACCCTTGAACAACGGTAATTTGAACTGTGTGGGTCCACTTACACATGGATCTTTTTGGATAAGTACAGCATAGTACTGTAAATGTCTTTTCCTTATGGTTTACTTAATAACATTTTCTTTTCTCTAGCCTACTTTATTGTGAGAATACAGTATATAATACATATAACATATAAAATATGTGTTAATCGGCCACTAATGTTATTGGAAAGGTTTCAGTCAACAATAGGCTATTAGTAGTTAAGTTTTGGGGGAATCAATAGTTCTATGCAAATTGTCAACTGCATGGGGGGTCAGCGCCCCTAACCCCACCCCGTAATTCAAGGATCAACTGTATATATGTATATGGTACATGCGTATACATGTGAGAAGGTCTATGTATGTGTGTGTGCATATGAATATGTATGTATAAAATGCCAAGTCAGCTAATAGAAAAATCTTCAAACTGTTTTCAATAAGGAATGCAAACATGGGTTTTTAGGGTATTATTTTTAACAATATAAAATATACACAGCTGCTAAGCATTTCAGGAGTTGTTAACAGACCAGAGAGGATGAAGGGAATGCAACATACTTATGTTTATATTATGATAAAAATATGATTATTTCAAAATATCTGAGTCATTAAATGTTAAACTTATTATCTAGACATTTGCTATCAAGTAGAGGAAGAAGTTCTCAACCAGTAAGTTGAGAACTCCAGATCACTCCACCAAGTCTCTTTCTGCAGGTTTCTGATGGCATTCTTAGCACGGGAGGGGCGGGCAGCAAAGCACCTTCCTGGGCCCAGCTCAGAACCGACCCTCTCAGGCCTGAGCAGCACTCTGCCTACGCTACACCTCAGAGAGCCAGAAAGTAACAGCTCCTCACGGGGTCGGGGCTTCCCTGAGGTGAACACAGCCCCCATTGGCGGGACACTAAATTATTAAAAAAGAATTCAAATATGTTCACTAGATTTCAAGATAAGGAATATCTTGAGATGGGGTGCCTGCATGGCTCAGTCGTTAAGCGTCTGCCTTCCGCTCAGGTCATGATCCCAGGGTCCAGGGATCGAGCCCCGCATCGGGCTCCCCGCTCAGCGGGGAGCCTGCTTCTCCCTCTCCCACTCCCCCTGCTTGTGATCCCCCTCTCACTGTCTCTCTCTCTCTGTCAAATAAACAAATAAAATCTTAAAAAAAAAGCAATATCTTGAGATATTTCAAGATATTCAAGAGAACAAACCCATGGAAAATTTTTCCATAAACATAGAAACAAAAGAAAAAACCATTTGGGTAAATTGCTAGGCTATCTGGTTAGTAGAACACTGTCTGGAATTAATCAAAGTTACTAAATTATATTCACCAAAAAGAATAAAGCTCTTTCAGATCTAATAAGGCAAAATGATAAACCTATATAAATAGTTTTAGTTATCAGAAAATTGGAAACAAATAACTGGATAATGTAATAAATCTTTTCCTAGGTAATACATAAAATCATTCCAAGTTGTATAGCCTGGTAAAGCACAAAATTATTAATTTTGACCCATGGGCCAAATATCACACACCATCTGTTTTTGTAAATAAAGTTTTGTTGGCACGTGGCCATGCTCATTCATTTGCTGTCTATGCCTATTTTCATACTGTCACATCAGAGGTGAGGAAGTTGTGACACAGACTATTAGGACCCACAAAGCCTAAAATATTTACTCTCTGTTCCTTTATGGGAAAAGTTTGCAGACCCCTGCCGACATAATCACAGATCTTAGAATAAACATGTAGGCTACCTGCTAAATCACAATAGCATTAAGAGAGGTGAGAACTTTACTTGCTTTGTCATGTATTTCCTTCCTTACAGACCAAAAACAAAAAAAGACAGAGTTGCAAAAGTTGTTCCAAGTGTTGTGAAAATATTTTACAGTTTGGAGAAATGGAACAATTGTTCTTCCTACTTGTTCTGTTGGTCCTTCCTACCTGTTTTTCCTCCTCTTCATCTGAGGTGCTACTGATATCCTGGACATTTCCACTGGGGCTGCCGGGTTGGTAATCTTTCAACTTCTCTTGAATGGACCAGTTGTCCTTTTGATCTGTCGTATTTTCCTCATCACTTTCTGGGTTATTTTTCCATTCCTTCATCATTTCTAACACATTGGTTGGCCTTGCTGAAGAAAGCGTATTGCCCTAATATTAACAATGAATTTTTGGTGTTAGAAACAGTTTAGAAAATTGAAAAGATTTTTACAACTTCTAATAATACATCTTCCTAAATTCAGTAAGTCACATGGAAAAACTAAAATGCTGAATAAACAGCAAAACTTCTGCTGCCCTTTGGAGCACCCTTCCTGTGCTGATATGACTCATGCCTCTTGACTGAGATCATGTGCAACAGGTTAGGGTTTGGGGGGAAATATTAGGGTTTGAAAGAACAATGCAACATGCTCATGCAAAGGACACTAGACATGGGAATTCCCTGGAATCCGAAGACCCCCTTATAGAGCGACTCTTAGAAAACTAACAGGGAAGCAGAAAGAATGAAAAAAGTTGCCCCCAGTCTAGTGGGTCCAACTAAGGGCAAGCTTATATAACATCAAAATCTCCAGGTAGGAAAGCTAAACTCATTAAGTAGTTAAACACGGTGTCCAAGAAGAGAGATGTTTGATTTGAAAGTTTTTTAGTTGACTGGAAGATTTAAATATAAAGTGGTCATGATTATAACTGATTCAGCACATTGCTTTAATCCCAAATGTGACCATACCATACCAAAATTGACTGTTTTATATTAATAATATTTTTCTCAAAAATAATATTCCACTTAATGCCAAGAAATACATGAATGCAGTCTCAAATGGCTCCTGAGAGAGTAGGTATGCTTTAAATATTTTTGCTCCTAGCTCAGACTAGTAGAGAAAGTTTAGACAAGTTTAGATCACATTTAGATTAAAACGGGACATTCAAGTGTGGGCACAGCTATGAAGTGATTCTATGTTAATTTGGTATGTGGGTGGATTGAAGCATTAAACATCAGTGACACAGAATACTATGAAACAGAGCACTTTAAGGGCAGACATCTGAGTACATCGTTGAGGATTTGTAGAGTTTAACATATTTGTGGTTAAAGACAGACACACATTAAGTATAGAACAGTAATAACTGAGGATCATTATGCAATTAATTCCTCGTGGTTCTGCTATTTCATCTTGTTGGGTTTTTTTGTTTTGTTTGTTTTTTTAAGACTTTTATTTATTTTTTTGTTAGAGAGAGAGAGCATAAGCAGGGCGAGCAGCAGAGGGAGAGGGAAAAGCAGGCTCCTCACTGAGCAAGGAGCCCGATGTGGTACTCGATTTCAGGACTCTGGGATCATGACCTGAGCTGAAGGCAGACGCTTAACGACTGAGCCACCCAGGCGTCCCTATTTCATCTTGTTTTAAGAAGTTCTATATTCTTACTACTTTCATAGCATCCTGCTTTTGGTTACATCTACCCATAGCATCCTCTACCCATTCACTCCCAGAATGCCCTTACCATGCCTTCTGCCAACCAATAGCCTACATTTCCTCCAAGGCTCAATTCGAGAGTCATCTCTGTCAAGCATCCCAGAACTTTAAAAAATGTTGTCAACTTAAACTCAGATGAAATATAGATTGAGTCTTGAGACCATAAAAGAGTTGGAATTGTCTAGAATAGTAGAGTCTCCGATCACTCATCTGAAAGAGTTCTGACCTCCAGGGCTCGGCCAATAGCCCTGTTTGATCCTTATGATCCATCTAGCCTCTATTACAACTTTCTGGTTTCATCCTGACCTTTGTCCCTAATTTTCATGTAATCACAATATCCAGGCTCCTGGAATACGAGTACACAAAACCTCAACTTGATTCTTTCACTAGCAGACAATCTGATATTGTCTGTGTTTGTATTTCCAGTCCTCAATTGCCCTCCCCTGATAAACTTTCTATAAGGTAACTCTTTGGATACTGTAGTAGTCACTAATGATACACACCTAACATTCCTTTCTTCTAGGCATGTTGTAGAATTCGGTTCTCTATATCTTTTGGGATATGACTATGTGACTTGTTTTGGCCAGTGAAATGTTACTGGAAAAAGTATATATCATTTCTGGGTGGAAACTATAAGAGATAGTGTGCAATTTATCATGTTCCCTATCCCTACCTTAGTAACTATAGAAGCACAGAGATGGAACCTCCCTCAGCCTGGGTCCCTGAGTGAGGACAAAGTAAAACAAAGCCTCCTCCCCTCCTCCCAGCCAATCTGTGCCATGGCATCGAGACCACTGAGATTTGGGGGTCATTTGTTACCACAGCATAATTTAGCGTATCCTGATATAAACAGCAAACTAAACATTTGCATTCTGTAATCACTTCCAAAAAGCCCTTAAAAAGAGTGAGCCCAATGTACAATCAGCATGCCCAACAAAACTGTAATTACTACAGAAATCCTATCCCATTAGTACCCTGTGACAGCCCATTTGTTTAGGCAGTCCTTGCTTTGCACAGTGCTGATATACATGAATTTCAGTCATCATGACTTAGTTAAATAATCTCAGTCCCCCAATAACACAGTTCAAATTTCAGTCACCGTGGTATATTAACAATAATTACATAAAGTTCAAACTTCACTGCTAGCTCTTCCAGCCACAATCACCATGTAAATTACAGATGTGCAATGTGATCAGTGATGAGTCATGTCACTTCTTTCATGGTCTGTTGGTGATGGGACACTGGGCATCCGCTACTCAGTACACACACAGACAGCAAAGTATGCAGTCGTGTTGCCTCTTTGCCTCCCCAGGAATCTGCCAGCTAAGATGAAAGTGCATCAAGTAGATGAAAAGTGATCATGCTGGAAGTGAAATCTGAATCAAATGTCAATGGAGTAACAGAAGTAGCTGACCTTGGAAATTGCCACTGCCACCGTTTGAGAGAACCTAGATATGCAACCAAAGGAACCTGGTGAAGGCAAACTTATGAACAGAAATGAGAGGAAAGTGGTGTACAGAAAGGACAGAGGTGCCCCAGAGAAAGTGATGCCCGCAAAGAAGGTGTCATTTAAAGGATTTTCAGAGATAGTTCATGACATTGAAAGCACAAAGAATAAGATGTTGGAAGTTGATCCAAACTTAGAGAATAGTATTAGAACTCACTGAAGTACAAAAAAAGATGCTCCCCTCTGTATTGTAAGTTATAGGACAAGGAGAAGAAGGTAAGCACTGTTTAAACTAATTTTGATAAGTTTTTCTGAAAAAAATAAGACACTTTAGTTCTTAATATTTCTAATGTTTTAAATTACAATGCACTAAGAAAAATCAGTTTTCCTTTTGTTCCATTTTCCAAGGATTACAACCAACAGTTAGTTTTATTATTAAACAAAAATTTTTAAAGGGCATGGAAGAATCATGATTTCCCCAATGATTATTAAGATCCTTTTGCAGTTTCAACCTGCATTGTTATTTTTATGGTCCTGCACTACTATACAAAGGAAGGATTCCCTGTATTATCTTGAATCTGCATCTCTAGCAATCTTTCAAATGCTCATAATACACGTAAGAGCTTGATGACTGATACTCTATATGCCTAAAGTAGAGTGCCTTTGTACTCAAAGAAATGACCCTATTTCTCATTCCACAGAGATTGTGAAGAAGAGAAAGGATTCAGAATAGGACATTATCCCCTCAGAAACACCCTACTATTTGGAAATCTTTAACTCTTTGCTTCCTACATTCATGTGTGATATCAAACAGGGCACAAAGTCTAAAGTCCAGTCAATAACTTACTAGACTACCCCCTTCTTGCTTGCTAGCAGCTGGAGGAGAAATTGTATCAAATGCTTGGACTGACCAATGAATAAGTGGGCCAGGGCTATGTGTCATGAGCCTTCTAGGTTCAACAGAAATTACAAACGAACCAACCAACAAACAAAAATGGGTAGAATTATTAGGGCAGACACTGGAAAGTGTATGTCATTTCACTATCAGGACGCTAACCTCTGAATTCCTTTTACTGGCTGTAATCAGAGTCAGATACTGAACTCATCAACTGTGAAGTAGTAAATGGCAAGAAGGCAGCAGTAACAGGTCAATAATCTGAGGCTTTCAAAAGTAGAACACCAACATTCTACTTGGTTAACTAACAGAAGGTTGAAACTATTTTATTTTGAAAAATGGAAAAATGAATACTCATGGAGAAGCAGCATTGGCAAAAACTAAGATTTGATTTGATACCTTAGTATTAAGTGGAGACCAAAATTGGAGATCTAAACATATGTCCCTATCTAACATACTTTGCCTGTTCAAGGACTGTGACTATCAGTATTTTATAAACAATAAGTATTTAATGAGCAGTTTTGAATGAATGAATGAATGAATGATATATATGAGCTGGGGTGAGGTGGTATGAAACATAAAATTGGCAAAGCTAGGGGCACCTGGGTGGCTCAGCTGGTTAAGCATCTGCCTTCGGCTCAGGTCATGATCCCGGGAGTCCTGGGATTGAGCCCCATGTGGGCTCCCTGCTCAGCGGGGAGCCTGCTTCTCCCTCTCCCTCTGCCCTTCCCCCTGCTTGTGCTTTCTCTTGCTTGCTCTTTCTCTTTGTCAAACAAATAAATAAAATCTTTTTTAAAAAATGGCAAAGCTAAAAGGAAACATTCTAGGTCTTTAGCTTCTGGTCATCATTTCCACTTTTTGTAAATAGCCAGAACTCTTTATTTTGTAATATTCCTAAGTTGTTGTTTTTTTTTTTTTTACTCGAGTATAGTTGACACCTAGGAATAAAATTTTTCTCAATAGGAAAATGGAATAATCACTTTGTAAAAAAACATAAAAGGTTGCTCAACTTCACAAAGTTAACAAAACCCAAATCAAAAAAATGAGATGCCAATCTTCACTTAATGGATGGACATAACTTTAAGTTTGGTAATACTCTGTGTTGGTGAGGGTGTGGGCAAACAGGCTTTCTCATTTACTTGCTTTTTAGGAAGGCAAATTAGCAATAACCTATCAAAATATATAAGACACATCTTCTCTGACCAGTAAGTCCACTATTAAGAATTTATCTGATAACACAGCATGCAAACATATATTTATAAGAACATTTGTTGTACCACTGCTATAATAGAAATAATCTGAAACAATTTACATGTTCCATATTTATAGGGGACTATTAAGAAAGTAATAGTGTATCCATAATTTGGGATCCAATGCTGCTTTTTAAAAAATAAAGAAATCTTTCCAAGATACATTAGGTAGAAAAGAATAGCTTGCACAATATGAACCCACTTGTGTAAGGTATATACATAAAAATGTATAGAATTACTTTTGAAAGAATGCATAGAGCCTTAACAAAGGCTATCTTTAGTATGAGGGAATGAGGGGATGGAGGAAGAAAAGTTATTCTTCCTTTTTTGTTTACCATTTAAATCACTTACCAGGGTAATCTCAGCTATTATCTTTATATGACTAGTAATTAATGTACATTACAGTAGGAAGAGAAACAATGTAAGTTGCAGATACCCACATGAACTGGTGGCACCCAGTAAAATCACCAAACTCACCCTAATGGGCCTCGATGAGTGCTAGGCAGCAGCATATCAAGGTAATAAGGACCACTGAAGTAAGCAACTGCATGCCACTTTAAAGTTTTTCCTACAAGTCGTCTCGGTGATTTTCTTTCATAAGTGTAGCAACTATATGAGTATACAAGGTTAGTGTTGATATTCCTATTCTTCAGGGGGAAGCAGCCTGAGAAATTTAGTAATTTACCCCATTACAGAAGTGTATTTCCAGTTGCCTGCCAAGAATTTCTAGCTAGAGGTGTTGTGGAGCCTTCTATACTGTATTGTATATTCGAAAGTTGCTAAGACAGATCTTAAAAGTTCCCATCAAAAGAAAAAAAATTGTAAGCATGTGAGCTGATGGACGTTTTAACTAAACTAATTGTGGTAATCATTTCACAATATATACATATGTCAAACCATTATGTTGTACACCTGAAATTTATACAATGTTATACATCCGTTATATCTCAATAAAGCTGGAAAAATAAAAACAAACTCAATATATTCAAACCAAAATTTTTCAAATTGTGTACACCTGGCTGTACATGAAGACTTTCAAAGGGATGTGTGGGCAAAGATAGAGTTTGCAGGGAATCCATTTCAAGACCCCCAATTTCCAATGACCTATTCTTTTTCAAAAGTCACCTCCTTGAGCAAGGATTTGCAGTAATCCTTTCCATATTCTTTTCCTTAAGTCAGCTTCTTCCATTTCTTGTTATTGTATATATACTTATTTGTGTGTCACAGAATGCTCATTTATCTAAAATAATGAACGCCTACAAATCAATAAGTAAAAGACATAAAACCAAATAGAAAAAATGAGGGGGGTAAAAGACCTGAACAGGTGCTTCACAAAAGAAGATAACCAAAAGACCAATAAACATAAATAAAGGTGACCAATTTCATTTGTCATTCAGGAAATGCAGATTAGAACCACAATGAGATGCTATTACATATCTACCAGAGTATCTAAATAAAAAATATCGACAATAATAAGCATTGGAGAAGATGGGGAGCAAAACTAGAACTCACACATTGCTGGTGAATGGTCCAATCACTCTGGAAAAGGGAACAATGGAACTTTCTGACTGGGGACAGAGATGTTCCATATTTTGTTCTGGCTGGCAGTTACACAACTACATACATATATAAAGATTCATCAGGCTATATACTTAAAATCAGTGTATTTTAGAGTGAGCAGATTATATCTTAACAAAACTATGATGAGTTTAAAGATAAATTTCATTGCTTCATAGATATTACTACATGTAGTTTAATCACTTTGATTGCTATATAATATTCCATTGTTAGACCATACCACAATTTATTCAAGTCTTTTTCAATGTTTTCCAATAAAATTTCCTAACTTTACCCAAAGACGTCTTAGGAATCTTATGTTAGATTTATTCCTGGATATTCTATATTCTTGGATACTGCTTTACATGTCTTCATTTTTATTTCATTTTCTATTGTTGGTTGCTTGTGAATAGAAATGTAATTGAACTTTGTACACCAATCTTTTTGTCCAGCTTTACTGAGATAAAATTGACATGTAATAACACTGTGTAAGTTTAAGGTGTATACGTGTTGATTTGATACACTTCTATACGGATATACTGCTGACCTTTGAACAATATGGGTTTCAACTGTGTGGGTCTACTTATATGCAGATTTTTTTTGGTAAATACAGTAGGTTATTGTAAATGTATTTTCTCTTTATGATTTTCTCTTCTCTCACTTACTTTATTATAAAAATATAGTATATAGTACATATAACATAAAAATATGTGTTAATTGACTGTTCATGTCATCAGCAAGACTTTAGTCAACAGTCCGATATTAGTAGTTAAGTTTCTGGGGAGTCAACTGCACAGGAGGTCAGTACCTCTAACCTCCATGTTGTTCAAGAGTTAACTATATATCGATAATAAATCCAGCTATCTTACTCAGCTTTCCTATTATTTCAAATAATGTGTCTAATAATTTGTATATTACAATAAATAATAAAAGTTTTATTTCTGCTTTCCAATTCCCATGCCTTTAATATCTTTTCCTTATCTCAAGTTAACTAAAAACCACAATCTTGGAATTGAAATATTGAAAGCTGACTTCCTTGACTACAGCTTTATTTTAAAGGAAGTTCTCATATTTCCTATTTAGAATGATATTTGCTATAATCTTTTATATCAGGTTAGAGAAGTTTCCTTTTATTTCTAATTAAATTGTGAATGTATGTTGAGTCTTATAAGTATTTCTTTCGAAATGATCATATGCTTTTTCTCCTTTAATATGTTAATGTGGGAATTTATATTTATAGTTGTTTTCCTGAAATTAAACCATCATTGTATACTGAGCAAAAATCCAACTTGGTCGTGATGTATTATCTTTTCATATACACAACTGGACCCAATTTGCTAATATTTTGTTTAAGGTTTCATATCTATATTAATAAGTGAAATGGATCATTTTCCTTTTTCATAGGTTTAGTTTCCTTTGGTCTAGTTTTGTTATACTACAGTATACAGAGTTATATTAGACTTTTTGAATAAGTAAAGAAAAATTCCCTCTTGGGGGTGGGAGGTGAGTTACAAATTTGAAATGAAAGTCTTGTAGGACTAATCTGTAAAACCATCTGAATTCTAAGCGTTATGGAAGATTTTATTTTTATTTAATATATATAACTTTTATTTAATATATATATATAAAGTTTTAAATTTTAATTCTAGTGTAGTTAACATACAGTGTTATATTAGTTTCAGGTATGCAATACAGTGATTCAACACTTCAATACATCACCCAGTGCTCATCATGCTCATCTTAATACCCATCATCTTCCTTATGGAAGATTTTATTTTATTTTATTATATTTATTTATTTTTTTAAAGATTTTATTTATTTGACAGAGAGAGATAGCAAGAGCAGGAACACAAGCAGGGGGAGTGGGAGAGGGAGAAGCAGGCTTCCCGCCGAGCAGGGAGCCTGATGTGGGACTCGATCCCCCTGAGCCGAAGGCAGATGCTTAATGACTGAGCCACCCAGGTGCCCCTCTTATGGACGATTTTAAACTACTACTTCAATTTCTTTAATAACTATAGGACGATTCAGGTTTTCTATTCTTCTTGAGACAGTTTTATGAAGCTGTAAAATTTTTCTGGAACGAGAAATTTTGTCCATTTGGCCAAAGTTTTCAGATTTATTAGTATACAGTTGTTGGTAGGATTCCCTTGTCTTTTAAATTTCTTATCTTTTAAATCACAATCCTTTCTCTGTGCTTTACCTGTGGCTGAATTCTCTTTTTCATATGTAATATCTACTTTTTATCTTCTCTTTTTCTTTCTCAATTACTTTTGCCAAAGTTTTCTCTATTTGTTGGTCTTTCAGAAAACCCAAATGTTGGGACGCCTGGGTGGCTCAGTCGTTAAGCGTCTGCCTTCCGCTCAGGTCATGATTCCAGGTCCTGGGATCGAGCCCCGCATCTGAGCCCCGCATCTGAGCCCCGCATCTGGCTCCCTGCTCGGCCGGAAGCCTGCTTCTCCCTCTCCGACTCCCACTGCTTGTATTCTGTCAAATAAATAAATAAAATCTTAAAAAAAAAAAAGTCTCAAATGTTGTTCTTGTTATCTTTTCTCCTCTACCTTCGCTTTCTATTTACTTTATTTTCACTTATTTTTTTCCCCTATTACTTTATTTGGGTATATTCCGCTGCATTTTTTCCCCTCATTTTAGGTTGGATAGTACTTTATTAATTTTTAGGCTTTCTTCTTTTCTAATATAAATATTTTAGGCTACAAACTTCTGCCAAAACACACTTTTCATCATCCTACAAGTTTTGACATGATGTATTTTCATCGTCTTCAGTTCTAAGGATTTCATTTTTTCTTGTTAGTATTTATTCTTAACCCAGGACTTCTCTAGAAGCATGTGATATGATTTCCAAACACACGCAGATATTTAATCTAACTGCTATTGACTTCTGACGTGTGTTTGCATATTGTTAGAGAACGTGATCTGTGAGGAATTCATTGAGGCTTGCTTGCTTCATGGACTAGTGTAAGAGCAATTTTGATAAATGTTCCACATGGGCTTAAGAAAACTATACGTTCTCTAATTGTTGGGTGCAGAACTGTTTATGTGTCCACTAGGATAAGCTTGTTGATTGTGTTGTTAAAATCTCTTAACTGTTTTTGTTTTCATTTGCTTTACATTATCAGTAATTGAGAGAAGTACATTAAAATCTCCCACTAGGATGAATTTGCCAATTTTTCCATGTTTACTTTTGTCAACTCCTGATATGTTTTTCAGGTTACTTTATTAATTGCATACATGTTTTGAAATAACATGTATTAGTTGCATACATGGTTCAGTTGAGTTTTTATCATAATCAAGTGACCTTCTTTATCCCTAGTAATGATTTGTTCTGTGTAAAGTTGTGTTAAGGTATTAACTGGTATTTATTCAGTTACACAGGCTTTAATTTAGTGACACAGTTAGTGTTTGCCTGGTATGTCCTTTTCCATTCTTCTTTTTTTCAATATTTCTCTGTCCTTATGCTTCAAATGTGTTTCTTGTAAATAGCACTTAGCTAGAGTCAACAAAAATTCAACCTGACAATATGTCTTTTAATAGGTATTTCTAACCCATTTATTTGTAATTATTTTTATATTTGGACTTGTTTCCATCATTTATGTTTACTACTTCAATTTGCCCCATTCTTTGTTTTTTAATTCTTTCCCACTTTGAAAATCTGATGTCTACATCTCCCATTTTAGCACCCTCTCAGTGGACCAATGTTCTCTCTCCCTTCTCAGTGCTTATCACACGGATATTGCTTCGCATGTTAACTCTTATTATTATGAAGATAATTTCTCCTCTTATTCTTTGGTTTTGTGGTTTTTTAGTTTTGCTTTTTGACACCAACAAACTTTATCAAGGTATTTAAAGACTCTTACTGCACATAGCTCTGGTAGCAGCTTCTGGATTTGGTTTTCCTATTTAATTATTTCAACCAAGTGTTTTACGTGTATGATTTGTGTGTCAATCCTTCTGAGGTCTTGTATATTTGAAAATATTTTTATAATACCTTTTCATTTGAATGATAATTTGGATGGATTCAAAATTCTAAGTTTAAAGTTCTTGGTCTTTTAATACATTTAGAGTATTACTCTATTTATGCTTGTACCAAATGTTGCTCCCCAAAAGTAAGATGTCAAGGTGATTCTTGTTCTTTTTTATTAGAGTTTTTTTCCTTGTTTTTAATGTTCTTAAATTTCATTATGCCTCTTTTGTCAGTTTTTCCTTATGTCTCCTATTTAGTATTCTATCATCTGTTGAATGCTGAAGACTTTCTTCTTTAATTCTGATTATTTTATCTCTATTATTTCTTTAAAGATTTTCTCCTCCTCCTTTTTACTTATCTCTCTCAAACTCCTATTATAGGAATTCGGGCACTTTTACTTTTAACTCCACATATCTTAACTTTTTTTTCTCTTTTTTTACATTTTCAATTTTTCTCTTTTTTTACATTTTCAATTTATCATTTCCTTCTGTAAAATTCCATAATCTGATCACCTAGTTTTTTAATTCATTCTTTAGCTGCACCCATTTCACTCTTTACCCTATATAGTTGCATTTTATATTTCAACTATTACACCTAAATGGTTCTACTTGGTTCTGTTGTATTATTTCATATTCTTCCTCCATATTATTAACATCTTCCCCTTATCTCTTTTAGTATGCTCAATTTGCTGACTTTTAAATTTTGGACTGTCTATTCTAAACTCTCCTAATGGTGTCTGAAATTTGGCCTGTGATCTCATCTTCCCCAGGGAGTACTGGCTCCTTGGGAGGACAGGGCATGGTTCTAAGGTGAAATCCAGGCCCTCAGCCCAGGAACTCAAGGAAGAGTAAGGGGTAAGAACCTTAGGCACCACAAACCTGCCCCCTCCAAGCTACTCCACAGTCTAGGATTTCATCCTTATCAACTTTCTCCTAGGAGAAACAACCTTCAGATGAGGCACTGCTAAAAACACAACCCGCCAGTCCTAGCATTTGGAGTTCAACAGGTAAGGAGTCAATGCCAAAAACCAGTCAATTCCCACCCATTTTCCTTAGCTTCTTACTCAAAACAGGGCTTCAGTGCTGCTCTGATTTTATTTCTTAGACCCCTGTGAGGGGACAGGCATCAATGTCATCAATGCAAAGGAAGACAAGCAAAAGGGGAACGTGTTTTTTTTTGTCTTCCTATTTTAACATCCTGTCCTGGCTCCAGGCTGTCGCCTCACCCACCATAGGCAGCAACTCAAAATGAATCCTTCATCTTCCCAAGGGCTTTTCACACTGTTCTCTGAATCCTGGTATCATGAGGTTTTTCTCTAAAGTTATTCTAGGTTTAATCTTCAAAGAAGATGAAGTAATCTGTGCTAATTCAGCATCTTGGCAGGAACCAGAACGTTCTCTAGCAGGCCTTTTCCTGGGTGGTTTTTGACAATTAACTCAAAGAGATTAAAGAGCTGAGTGACACTGCTATGTTGAAACTCCTTCCATTCCCATCTACATATTTACATAAGGCTCTAGGTGCCTACATCTTTAAAAACTAAAACAACAATACAATTGAAACTGAATGCTGTCTCTTTCTAACAATAAGTAATGGTCAATCATGGATGAATAAAGTTTTTGGGGCGGGGAAATGCAGCCCTTATCTATCCAGTACAGAGATGCATTTCCAATATAATTGTACTTGTGATACTTAATAATTATAGCAAATTATAATTATGTTCTCTTGATCAGTTATGTACTAATAATCATAATGATAAATCATCATTAGGTAATTTTTAAACATTTAGAACCTTAAAATCAAAGCAAATAAAAACAAAATTAAATATGTATTTGAACCTTTTTGTTGTAAGATAAGACAAATTATAGGATGATTAATAAAAACCTTTCAAGCAAAAATATATATTAGGATAAAATTTTGTGAAAGAAGTGGAATAGAAACAGAAATTCAAAGAAAAGAATGAATAACCTATAGTTCCTGTTAAAGAAGAGACTGATCACAAATTTTTACAAATGGATAAGACGAATGTCCTATTCATGTAAAAACAATATTAGTTTTATTTTTAATTATCAATATTAAGGAAATTATATCCTTTGCAATTAATTAAATTTAGGGTGAAAGTTTTTTAAGCTCTACCTAAAAATATCCTAGGAGATTCACCATTTTTTCAATACTCTTTTTGGAATTACTCAAGCATAAAAGTTGGAATATACTGTTCCAAAAAACACCTCACTCTTTTTCTAATCTATGAAACCAGCAATTCTTCTAGACTTTTTGTCTTTCCCAGTCACCTGAAAAACAGTTTTGAGTCCTTGTACTCCTTTATCTAATATTTCTACTTAGTTGAAAAACTGTTGATTCTCTTCCGAACATCTGATTTTCCCCCTCCTTTCTGTTCCACTCTCTTTGCCCGAGTTCTAGTCTTCATCATCTCACCCAAGTCCTATTTCAGTGCCCCAACTTCTTTTTTAAAAAAAAATATTTATTTACTTATTTATTTGAGAGAGAGACAGAGAGATAGAGAGAGCATGTGGGAAGGGGGGTGTGGGGAGGAAGGGTAAAGGGAGAGGGAGGGAGGGAGAATCTCAAGCAGACTCCCCAATGAGTGTGGAGCCCAACATGGGGCTTGATCCCACAACCCTGAGATCATGACCTGAGCCAAAATCAAGAGTCAGATGCTCAACTGACTGAGCCCACCCAGGCGCCCCAGTGCTCCAGCTTCTGCTTGCCACCAAGCAAGCTGTACCACACACACTGTTGCCAGATTATTCTCCCTGAAGTTCTGTCTGTCTTGCCAGCAATACATCTACCAGCCCACTAACTGATGGAGCTGACCTGTGAGGAGTCTCAGACACTTGCTACTTGTCCCCAACCTGCTCCAATGCCCATCCTGTTTCCATTAAGACCCTGACTCCTACTTTACTCTCTCCATCAAGATCTTGCTTCTGCCCTTAAGCCATGACCTGTGTGTAAAGCTCCCTCAAGACCTTCAACTCAAATTTACTGCAAGGGGTTTTCCAGCTTCTTATTCTCTCAGGCAGGACATTCCATTAGAATAGGTGTTCTCGTCTCAGAGTCTAGCCCACAGACCTCATCCAAGTCCACCCAAATCACCCTGTAAGGGTCAGAGGGACAAAGGAGAAACTCGAGTAGGTTCAGCTGTGATCAGGGTCCTGCAGAGCCTTCCAGTAGCAACCCACTGTCAAACAAGCTGAACATAAAATCTCCTCCAGATAAGTGAAGGTCTAGAGTAAAACAGTTCTAACCTGCCTTTACAGCTTAATTTCCCGCTACCTCCCTACATGTCTTCTTATGGTTCTAGAGAAACAGAATTACTACTGTGCTTCATGTTCTCTGAATATATTGCACATCTTTTTCTCTATATATCTTTGTAAAGTTCTTCTTATCTAGAATCCCCATCCTTCTTACCACGACTGTAACACTAATTTCTACTTTTACCTGCTCTTTCAGAGCCAGGTCACATATTACCTTCACTTTAAGTAGTTTTTGTAATCCCCTAAAGGAAATGATAGCTCTCTTCTTGAAAACCTAGCACTACTACTACATGATATAGTTCCATGTCATATAGCACTCTCTGGTACATTGTATCATATTGTATTATATAGCACATTATATATAAAACATATATTTTTATCTTTATAGAACACATGTCATTGTATACTTATATATAACATATAGTGTATTTTACATATCATTTATGCTTATATATACACACACACATTATGGTATACTCATTCACTGCCTGTATTTTTATTTGAAACCCTCTATTAGGCTGTGGGCAACCCGTGCACAGAGGCTGTGCCAGACTCATCCCTGTGTCCTCTGCAGCACATAGTAGTTATGTGATAAACATTTACTGATTATTAACTATCTACCTATCATTGGATATTGAATAAATCTCCAAGGTTCCTGGTTCATGAGCTGCTTTGTAACATAATTTTTATAGAAACCTTCATTAAATAGGACCTCGACATATTCATATACACAAGATAATTCACAATTTAAGAATAACTAAATATAGTGAAATAAAGCCAAGAGTTTTGACATATTTAGGATGAAAGTATACAGTCAGAAAAAAATGCCCCACAATTAGGCATCAGAAAAGTTTCATTCCCTTATGTAGAGTGTATATGTTAAGGTTAATGGTCAAAAGCTAATGACAAAAACGTGGATAATAACTTGTAAAAAGAAGGGCCTTGTTCGCACACTAGGAAAGACCATTCTGAGATTAGACGCACACCCTGATGACAAGTGCCTTCATAAAGTGTGACCATAAAAAAAAGTACATTGTACTTTGTGGTAAATTACTTAAGGAGAGAGACTGCGTTTTATTCATTTTTGAACCCCAATAGTGCCTGATGGATTAAAATCCAAAGATACTTGTTAAAATCAATAGACATTTAAATGACTTCTGTCCCATTTAAAATAAGCCACCTTGCAAGACTGATGCGCTACAACAACAATTTCCTTCATTTCAAAGAGTGTACGTTGTTCTCTACCATCTATGACAGCAAGTTACAACTTTTTAGCCTGAGATTCAAGTCCTCTCACAATTCTCTTTCCGTTTTTAAAAGTTCGTTTCCCACTTCTTTCCTTCGAGCATTTTCTCTGCCAGTCAGATTGAACTTCCTGATTTTACACTTGCTTGCCTCTGTATCTCTGGTCTTCTTATGTCATTTATCATTTTCTTCCTCGATTGTATCTTTTACATAGCTTGTCTCTCTTGCCAGGTTATAAGTTCCTTATATCAGAGACCATATCCTATATATATTTAATGATATTTTATTTATTACCTAGCACAACATGGTAGACACACACACACACACACACACACACACACACACACACACACAAAATCTGTCAAAGGAATTACCGAATGTATAAATAAAACCGAAAGAGCTCAAATCTGGAAACTATGACAAGCCATAGAAGAAAAATATTTCCTTAATTTATAGCTGCGTTCTCAAATATAAGTAGGCATTAAAGATACCTAGGAAACTTGTTAAACATGCAAATTCTTGGTGTTAGTTGTCATAAGGGGACTTGAAGGAATACCAAGAAGCAACTGTAATTGCCTAATAAGATGGAATAAACTCCCGAGCCACTGTTGAGAGGAAAGAGGACGGGAAGGAAGAAACAGACTCGAGAGGACCGCAGGCACACTCCTGGCCCTGGGAGTCATCATCAAACTCTCCCTTTGAAGGGAAGTCATTTCTTGGCTGGTTTTCCTTACATCTAATCTTTGACTTTTGAAATCAGGATGACAAATGTGTTTATTTTAAGTTCCATTCACTTAAATGTACACAGAGAAGCTATGACTATTTTTCTCAGAACCTTTTGCAGATATATACCATATTTCAAAATGCACAATACATAGGCTGAATCATAAAAACTTTTTATCCAATAAAGCTCTTTGAAAAAATGTCACTACATGTTAGATATTGCAAAAGATAAGCTTGGTTATAAAGCAGCCAGGTACTGAGAGAAGTAACGTATTCTTTTGAGATTATTTCAAACAGAGGGTATGAATTACAGGAAGGCTTCAAGTTGTTAAGAAGAAAAGAGTTTTGCCTTTCAGAAGTTTATAAAATGCCAGTATTCTAAACTTCATACACTGAACTCCTTAGGGTAGTCCGATATAGTACACGCTGTCACTTCTCTATCCATTTGGCAAAGACTACATAGAGACAAATGTTACAGAGGCTCAAAAATGGAGACTTCTGGAAAAATGACCAAAGCCAGAAATAAAGTTGTACTAATTAGAAAACAAATAATTAAATGGCCAAACCCAAATGTTATGTGCTGCTGAAAAGAGAGAGATTTCTATGGCACACCATCTGTTTTACAGTTTTTGATTTTGCTGTACTACAAATCTCCTCAGAATGGTTTTGCAAGGATCTAGCTGCTAGCTCATTTGCACAATTACTTTAGGCCAGAAAGACTTATTGCACAGAATCATTCAGAGATCAACACATTCACAGAAGAGGGCAGATATAACCCAGCTTTCAGTGAAGACTGGTTTTTTAGCCCTTCAAGGAAAAAATATTATTCAAAACAATGATTAGAAATTGCCAAAGGAAAACTAGAGAGTGGAAAAGAGGAGTGATATCACTATAAGTTTCTGATATGTATCTAAACTTATCACCATCAACCCCTCTGTTGGCCAGTCTAATGGAAACTCTTCATCTCGTCTTGACCTCTTGGCAGCATTTACCCAGGAGCTGACTGCTCTCACTTTCTCCAACATTCTTCTCACCTAACTTTGCTGGCGCTACTCTCTCGATTTTCTTCTCTCCACCATCAGCCATCCCTTCTCAGTCCCCGTGGCTGGCTTCTCCTCTTCTGGATGCTGTGGTGTCCAACGGCAGGCTGCTGGGGCCTCTCCTCCTTTCTGTCTTTTCTTCCTAACTTATCTCTGCAGCCTAATGACTCTACATGGCGTCTGTACACTCATGATTCCAAAATTTATATCTCCAGCTCGGACTTCCCCAGTTCCAGACTCATATATTCAATTATCTATTTAATATCTCCACTTGGATGCCACACAGGCATCTCAGACTTTGCATATCTAGTATGGAACTCTTGATCTACCACCCTCCCCCTGGAAAAAAACCCTATTTTTCCCACAGTGTTCCACATCTCAGTAAATGGCACCATCATGGTCCCACCAGCTATTACAGCAAAATCTGGAAGTCATCCTTGATTCCTCCCTTATCCTCATTCCTCCTCTAAGCCACCACCAAGTCCTGTCAACTATATCTAAAAGAATACTGCATTTATTACTCTCCAACTCTGTTGCTACCACCCCATCCAAGCCACCATCATTTTGCAACAATTCCACTGCAATGTAAGCATACCAGGTATCTCCAGTGTGTTGCACTGTATCTAGCAAATAATAGATGTACAAGAATTTTTTCATAGATGAATACTGCTTAGCAATAGTTCCCATCTGTCTTTAGAGATCTCCAAACTCATTTCTCGGAAATTTTCTGAGATACCTACAGACCTATTCACTTATTGAATCATTCACTCCTTCAACAATTATTGAGTATAGATTAATGGTATTAGGCCCAATAACATATCTGACAGTGTCTCAAAGATGACAGAAGTTTGTTTCCTGCTCATGCAAAAGTCTGGAGGTGGGCAGTCAAGGGCTGGCACGGCGGCTCTGTGAGCTAAAAGCCCTGCTTCCTTGCATCCTGTTGCTCTGCCATCCTCAGTTTATGGATTCCAATTTATGGTCTAATACGGCTAGTCAAACTCCAGCCATCCCATCTGTATTCCATTCACCGGGAAAGAAGATGCAACTGAGGAATGCCATATGCCCTCCATTCAAGGACACTTCCCGAAAATTGCTCCTACTTCCGCCATCATGATAACTAACAAAAACTGGGGATAACCAGCAATGAAGACTAGATAGCAGTGTTTCCAGCTACAATTGAGGATCCTCGTTACCAGAGAACAAAAAGAGGATAAATATGGAGAGGTAAGTAGCAGCTTCTTCCAAGGTTCCTATTGTGACCAGGTAATGCTCTGGTACAGGAATACAAAGCTCGGTAAGACACAGGGTCTATGCTGAAGGCAGTACGCGTGATGGGGGAAGCAATATGTAAATGAATAATTACTCAAGATTTCAGGCCAGGTAACAGCCACTCTTCGAAGATCTTGGTTTTTCTAAGTCCCCAAAGATTCCTTGCATCCAAAGAGTTGTAAGAGAAGTGGACTCTTCCAGGCTTTACGTCACTTATCTAAACAGACTGTTTCAATATTACAGTTTTCATATTGGGCATTTCCCAGCTCTCCTCTACCAGACTTGATACCGTCATGGCATGGAGCAAAGGAGTTCATTTAAGCCTCTATAAACATATATAAACAACTGTGGTAATAGTTTTAATAGTTTGAAAATACCCATTTCAGAAATGTGTTAAGACTCAATAATTTTTTTAACGTGTCAGAAGATGAAACTAATTGACTGTTTTAGGACTATATATAAACTACAAGACCAAAAAAAAAAAAAAAGCAATGGTAGCATGTCAAAAAGAAGTAATCTTGTAACTTACTGTTATCCACTGGTTATCTAGTAGTTCCTTAGCTGTGATTCTGTGAGCAGGATCTACTTTCATAAGCTGTTTCAAAACACTTTTAGCTGCAAATAAGGGGAAATCCTGAAAATCTTATCTTAACTACAATTTTTTTTTAAAGATTTTATTTATTTGAGAGAGAGAGAGAATGAGAGATAGAGAGCACGAGAGGGAAGAGGGTCAGAGGGAGAAGCAGACTCCCCGCCGAGCAGGGAGCCCGATGTGGGACTCGATCCCGGGACTCCAGGATCATGACCTGAGCCGAAGGCAGTCGCTTAACCAACTGAGCCACCCAGGCGCCCTTTAACTACAATTAATACCATAAATTTTCCAGTTTATTTAGGGTTAGGTCTATCTGACATGAAGGGAAGATTCCAATTATAAAATAAATATCATCAGAATAAATGGCTAATAAAGTTTCAGGCCTAAGGTGAGGTTTGATTGCCTGGATTTGCTGGTTTATGATCTACAGTAAAACTGGGCTAGATGATCAGCAATTTCCTCTTCAATTTTTATTAATGTAATTTCTGTTTTTGTTGGAAGTTTTGACTACAACAATCACAATGAAGAGATCACTATTCCACAAGTAAATAGCGTTTATTTCTATGGTAAATTTAATGATGAAACAGAGATTGAGAGTATTTGAATTATTGGCCAAGTTTCTTATATTACATACATTTGCTTTAGTAAATAATGACAGATCTATACTTACCACAATCACTTATGGACTCCCAGACTGGATCTTCAAAATGTAGTTCTCCCTTTCTTATTAGCTCAAAAAGCTTCTCTTCTGAACTTGCCAAAAATGGTGGTTCTCCACATAATCTACAACAAAGGCAATCATTTTGTTTAGATTTTTTTTAAATAATCAAAATGAAGCTATTAAAATTGGAAGTAGTGGTGCTTCAAATTTAAGTAAAGGATAGCTAGAGGTGGGTATCTCTCTCTGGTTGTAGAAATGGGAGCAAAGGAGGTTTTGCAAGATCAGTGCTGGACCTTATATACATTGAAATCTCCATACCTGCACATGACCCAAAGATCTTCCAGATGGGGAAAACTAAGCTTAAAGAGGACCAAAATACAAGCAGGTGTGTGATTTTAAGTGCACAAATAATAGTGGAGATACACTTCAATGTGAGCAAAGGTAAGGTAGTGCTTAAGGTACATAAGTCAAACTGGACTTAGGGGAAAATATATTGAGTTATCACAGTCCAGTGAGAGTTTTCAGAGTCTAATGACCATGTAAGGGTTTTATCCATGGTAAAATACTACACCAATGTTAGTAAGAATAAACCAAGAATAACCCTGGGGGTCTATAGGCTCTGAGTCAAAGCCAAAAATCCATTAAAAAGGCCACAACTCTTCAAAAATGGTATACAAAATGAAGACAGTCTGGATGAGGAGAGTCAGATGATGATGATGATTTGACCCTTCAGTCTGGAATGAAAGCTGAGCATACATAATGACCAATATCAGTAAAACCACCAGCAGTATGTATAAAGTAAACTTGGGCTTGAGGCACATTCTGTAATATAGGGACTGTGTGTGTTCAGAATCTTGTAAAAGGAAGTACTGTATTGGAGTGCCTCGGTGGCTCCATTGGTTAAGCCTCCGACTCTTGATTTCGGCTCAGGCCATGCATGATCTCAGGGTCATGCGATTGAGCCCTGAGCCCAGAGATGGCTTTGCACTGAGTGTGGAGCCTGCTTATCCCTCTCCTTCCCCCTTAGCCTCTCCCCACCTCATGCACATGTGTGTGTTCTCTCTCTCTCTAAAATAAATAAATAAATAAATAAATAAATAAATAAATAAATAAAATTTTTTTTTAAAAAAAGGAAATATTGTACTATATCTTAGAAAAAGCATGGCGAGACTGTGCTTCAGTAAGTAATCCAGTCCAAAACTACAAGAACTTGCTTAAAAGTCGAGTTCAATTCCTCATAATACATTCTGGACAAATGTTAGCCATCATCTTTACTGTCTACCCCAACAGCTGAGTACAACCCTGTAGCCAACAACCAGGTTTTCCCAATGACAACCAGACAGAAGCTGGACCTGGGCTCGTCACAGAGGCCACACTGTATGCCTGTTCTTCAACTTTCAGGATTAGATTTTTCCACTTTATTGCTGAAAGAATAAAATGGTATAATCCCATTATACTTCCCAAATGCTAGCCTATTATGTACATAAGTATATGATCTCTAAGCCTCCTAGCAGTTAGATTTTTACTGATTTTTAAAGTTCCACTTTAAAGTTCTTTTAAAATCTTTGCCATGAACATTTTTTGAATTAATCTAAATTTAATAAATATTTTACATGATAATGAGGAAGATGATGACGATTTCCTAGGGAAAAAAGTTGCTTTTATCCTTGTAGTTTATCAACCTAGGCTGGAAAACAGAGTTTTTCATTTGCAGTAGCTTCTTGTTAAGAGATCAGTATTTATCAAATTGTTCTGCAATCTCTTATTTTAATACTTTTTATTTCTCCAGCTCGTTCTGACCCTCCTCTCTCTGATCTTATTTGCCTCACTAGTGTTTAGTTTTAAAATGCAATAAAAAAAAAAGCCAGAAAAATGGTCTTATGGACAATTACTATCTATTATAACAAGTACAGGCCAGCAAAAGCCCAGCTCATTGAGTCTGTTAACAACCAGTGATATGCACATTCACCAATTTCTTAGCTGTTCCTGCATTGCCTGACTAGCATGCAACTATAGCTTAAGGGCTGTGTTTAAAAAAAAAATCCCACTTTTTTCTGTCTTTTGCAATTTTACTTTCACAAAATGTATCTAATGGTTGGTCAATCAGCAGCATATGAAATTTTATGACAGCAATTTTCTGCACATCCAGAAAAGGGAATCCAAGACATGAAAAATGCCTCTAAAGCCTTTCTATTATTTTCTGTTGCCTATGTCATAGGAATCACAACAACAGAGGATAGTACCCGTGAAGAGTATTTATGTTAATTTCACCTTGAGAAAATATGTTATCATTGTCCAATTAAGCAGAAATAAATCAGGGGTAACTGATAAACAAGAAAATAACCCCCCTGGAGAAGGTAATATGTTTGTGCCCTTGGTGAAAGAAATTATCTGTAAGAACACCGGGCTCAGGCAAATTAATGAATAGGCACTGATTAGCTAAGTAAGAGTCTACCGTAAAGGAAAAAAAGATGTCATTATGATGATATGCAGCCGTGCTCTGAAGCAGAAAAATTAAAATTATATCTTTAAGAAGGAGAAAAAATTTTAGATATGTACTACACTATCACTTTCTTTAACAACAAATTCAAACTAAGCAGCAGCAAACACCACATGAATTGTGTAATAATAGATTACGTATATTATGTTTGACTTGTCTGGAAATTCTTACAAGTATAAAACACTAAATTAAAATAGTGATATTTTTAATTAAAAACTAAGGCTCAAAATTTTTACGGTATGATTCTAATTAGCACAAGACAATGATCAAAAACTTTGTGAATACATTTATACTTTATGCAATCTAAGCAGTGATGTGTGTTGACCATCTGAGTTACAGCTACAATCACATCTTCCAATTTCTACTGCCTGTGTATTCCATTTCACAGCACTGTGAAAATGGAACTACTCTGATGTCAATATTTAGAAATGATCTGGAAGAGGTAGTGCACAGTGAAATCTTCAATATGACCATAAAATTAATGTTGCATCAGCATAAAAATGTTCATACTCACCACCAGGCAGAACAATGGCCACTAACTTTTCAGAACACCTCTTAGACAATTCGCTTTAATTCAATTTAACAAACATATATCGAACACTGACTACATGCCTACTATTGTACCAGATACAAGGGATGCAAAGATGAATAATATAAGATCTCTGTCCTTCATGGAATTTAGAGCAAGGAAAACAAAAACAGAGAAAAAAATATACATAATCTAATAATTATATTATAATAGTATAATCTAATTTTTAAAAGGGCTATAAGAACACAGGAAAGTGAACAAGTCTATCAAATTCACACATGTGCAAACTTTCCTGATGAAATATTATTGTTTTTCTTTCAGTGTTATTGTTTTGCAGGCATTTTTGGCATGTTGCTTTAAATCCTCTGTGGAAGTGGGAATGTAAATACATAATGAGTGCAGTAAGTCTGCTGGGGTAGATAGGAGTTAGGGAAACAGAAGGCATTAATGTTTGAGCTGGAGGGCCCAGGAGAAAGGTTAGGAGAGAAGTAAAAACCATTGTAAGCGGAAGGAACTGCATGAGCAAAGACTCAGAGACATGTGATCTAGGGTATGTGAATCATGAAGAATGGCCTAGAGTTGCTGCAGCACACAGCAGGTGCATGGGATACACAGCTAGCCCGAGACTGGAAAGGCATGCTGGAGCCAGGTCATGGGATACTTGCCGTCATGCCATGCTGGGAGGCTCTGACATTCTTCTATAACAAAGCAGAATTATCAGAGGTTGGGAATCAGAAAAGTAGTACAATCAGATTGGTGATTTAGAAAGATAATCCTGACAGCAATATGAAGGATGAACTGGGGAAGGAGACTGGAGAGGCAGGGAGAACAGTCAGACAGACATTGTAATATTCTAGAAGATGGATCATCAGGAGAAATGATACAAGTAAAGAGAAATGAAGGAAGAGGTGAGGACACTGCAAAGGAAAAATGAACAGGATGTGGGGTTTGATGGAATCTTGAGAGTGAGACAGAAGGAAGAGCCAGAAACAGCAATGTTTTCAGTAGCAGTAAGAGGATTGGAAACTATAGAATAGTCCCCAGATCCTGGGCTGAACCCCTGTCTAGTTGGTGTTCACTTCTCACATATGCCCGGTCCATAGGGCAGCTAAGTGCCAGGCTCCAGTACACTCTCTCTATCCGATGGGCTATAACTGAATCTCTGTAGAAAATACAAAGAAACTTTCTGGTCTGTGGCAAAAGATCAGAGAGGTGTTAAGCAAGTTTTTCACTTGGCTCAGGTATTGTAGCATTTATAGGTCCATGAAAAGCAAACCTGTATGTTATAAATTTATAGTATTAAAAAACTATCTAATGGATGTAGCTGACAATTAATAAGAGAGCTTTTAGAATGGCTTCCCAACTGTTTTTTCAGTCACTTTTTAAAAACTATATTGCCGAGCTTTCATTTAAAATCTATGTAATTCTAGGGGGTGGGGTGGAAGGGATGGGGTGGCTGGGTGACAGACATTGGGGAGGGTATGTGCTATGGTGAGCGCTGTGAATTGTGCAAGACTGTTGAATCACAGATCTGCACCTCTGAAACAAATAATGCAATATATGTTAAGAAAAAAAAAGAAGAAGAAGATAGCAGGCGGGGACGAATGAAGGGGGGAAAATCGGAGGGGGAGACGAACCATGAGAGACGATGGACTCTGAGAAACAAACTGAGGGTTCTAGAGGGGAGGGGGATGGGGGGATGGGTTAGCCTGGTGATGGGTATTAAAGAGGGCACGTTCTGCGTGGGGCACTGGGTGTTATGCACAAACAATGAATCATGGAACACTCCATCACAAACTAATGATGTAATGTATGGTGATTAACATAACATAATAAAATAAAATTTAAAGGAAAAAATAAAATCTATATAATTCTAGTCTGCTGTTAGAGACTATCAATTCATTTTAAACTGCACATTTAGCAGGTTACTTACAGAAGGTACATTATGACACCTATGCTCCAAATGTCACACTGCTGGCTATAGTCGTGGGCATTGATAACTTCAGGGGCTGCCAAATAAGCAGAAATGAAATAATATTAATAATACAATAAATGAAGTTTAAATGCTTAAACACAAAGCATGAAAAATGTGCTGATGTGTTGTAATTTATTCCCCCACAGGGAAAAAGAGAACCAACAGCAGATGTTAAATGAATAATGTACAGGCCTTAACAATTGATGTCACTGTACTCTCACTCCTGTCATTTAGCTTCTAATGGAACGATGGCATAAACTGTGTAACTAAATGTACTGCTCTCCGTTCCTTTGAAATTGTTAAGAAATGATTTTGCAAAGATTGTGTAGTTATAGTAGAAGACAACAATATCTCAGTTCTTTTCCCAAAATAGAATTGAATACATGCCTTAAGTGGATATAATTTAAAGCAAGCCCAATATGTGGAAATCTGGATTCACAGAGAAACTAAGATAAATGGTTATAAATCATTTTAGTCAAATAATAATAATAATAATAACATCACTCCTATGACAGAATGTGAATTATTTTCCACATTTTCTAAATGAGAAAACTAAGACAAAGAGAGAACTTCTACAACATAACTGGATTAAAAAAGCCAACTAGGGCTAGGATCCGGGTACTCCTGACTCCCCAGCTCTGTGCTCCATACTTTACAATGTGTTCACAATAGGGTTCCTCTAAACAATCTTCTCAAAGTAGTTGTGTGTGTGTGTGTGTAGAGTTTTTTGTTTTGTTTTGTTTTGTTTTACTTTAAGGTAGGACATTTTAATGATTAGATTACTTAATAATGGCTGGCTTTTTAAATGGCTTTTAAAATGTCACATATGGTATTTCAGGAATAGTCTATTGTGCCTTTATGGCTAGGGGTCAAATATCTTTCTTTAAGGAAAAAGAAAGAATAAAACAGATATAAACATAAAAATGAAATATAGGTGTATATATTTCAATAGAACTTTAATGTTTACAAAGCACTGTTTTATAAATTATGTTATTTGTGTAAATCATGGGAAGAATCTTGTGAGATGGGGATGTAGGCATTTGGCTCACTTTGCCAGTGAGGAGACTAAGGTTCAGGTATATGAAGTGACTTGCCTCAAGTGACACAGCTACAGAGTGCCTCCCACATAAAAGGTGTTTTTATTTCAGAAAAGTTTCATTCTCCCGCCCTACGCACATGCACGCGCGCACACACACACACACACACACTCACACACACCTTTTATAACTACTAAAAGCAAACGGCCTTTCACTTCTTCTGCCTCTTGTCAAAGGAACTAAAAATCAACAAAAAGGAACCAAAAGTAAAGAGAAGAAACAATGAGCAAAGGCTCAACTATAGATAATTAACAAAACTGAGTTATTCATTGCCATATCATTGAAAATTACTTAGCATTTTCCTCTAAGCAACTATTATTCCTTACCTCTACTTAAACTCTTTAAATACTGAATCCCTAAAGTTCAAGTGGCTCTTGAACAGCGAGTCACTGACAAAGGCAAGTCTGTGACTCGTGTCCACATTGGGTGCCCCGCACAGTGGGGGCCGGGATGGCAGCCTCGGTCCCTCAGAGCCATCTTAATGACCGGGGGTGTTTCCGCGTGCGCTGCCATCACAGTTCTCACAGGAAGGCAGAGGCCACAGTAACAGTGCCAAGGAGCCATTTAGGAAGTCAGCAAAGCTCTACAAACCATCTGTCTTCTCTCTTGTTCTCTCACTTGTTATCAGTGTAGACAGCTAATAAGCAAGCATAAAACTCAGGGTGCTTGGATATATTTTCCTCATGTAACGACAGACCAGATGTCTTTTGCCAACAGGAGGATATGAACAGAATCTAAAGTAGCCTTTTCCCAAATAAGATAAAACAGTTTCAAAACTTAATACATCAAAGAGGCAAAAAGAAAAAAACAACCCAAAAAACAAAAAAACAAAAACAGAACGAGGTATACTCCTCAGCAATAAAAATGAATAAAACTACTGATACGACATGGGTAAGTCTCAAAATCATGACATGGAACAGATGAAGACAGACACAAGAATGTACACTGTCTGGTTCAATTTAAATAAAGTTCTAGACAAGCAAAATTAAGCTTTGGTGATAAAAATCATCAGTGGTTGCTGCGGTCTGGGTGGGAGACTAACAGAGAGGAACACAAAGGAATTTTCTGGGGTGATAGAGATGTTCTATACCTTCATTGAGGTGGTGATTATATAAGCATATGCATTTGTCAAAAGTCATCAAACTTTGTACACTTAAAATTTGGGCTTTTATTGTATGCAAATTATATTTCAATAAAGTAAGATATTTTTCTAAAGAAATCTACAAAAGGTAGAAAAAGATTTGTCAAAGCCCTATCTTGGTGGATGACTTTAATAACTCTCTCTCTTAGAAATCCACAGAAGCGAACAAAATTAACAATATGGAAAGTTTAAATCACAAAGGTATCACATTCGATTTTATAAATACACACACAGAGAAATTTTTGTGGTCAACAAAGGAGGAATATACATACTTCCTAAATATCCAATGCAACATTTGTAAAAACCAACCATGTGTTCAATCACAAAAAACAATTTTAGAAGTTGAAAACCTTTAAGTCACAATTGCCTAGAACAATGAAGAAAACCAGACAGAAAAACCAAAAGGCTAAGAAAACTAACACATATTCACATGAAAATCAAATACATCCTAACAACCTGGAAAATTCTAAAAGCACTTCTAAATAATTCTTAGATTAAAGAAGACTAAAACTAAAATGATAGACTATTAAGAAGTGAATAATAGAAAGAACACTGTCTAGCAAAAAAATGGTCAAAGAAATACTCAGAGAGAAGAAAGAAATACTCAGACTGAACATAAATAACCATTTAACTTATGGAAGTTAAAAAATAAACCAAAAGAAAATAGAAGGAATCCAGAAAAATAAAAGTAGAAATTAATAAAAAAAGTCAACCAAATAATATTAGACTTGAGCTGGTTCTTTGAAAGCCCAATAAATTGTCCTAACCACTAACAAATTTGATCAAGAAAAAAATGATGATTATTATTATTACAAGAGCTTAAATTGAGCACTGTCAGGTATTGTGCTAAGCACTTTACATATATTTTCTCATCTAATTCTCATGTCAACCTGGTAAGAAAGATCTTATTATTACCATCCTAAGTATATCCTCTCCCCTTCCCTGTTTTACTTTTCTTCCTCAGCATTTCTCTCTAACATCCCAGGTAATAGCAGACATTTTACTTTTTTACTTGTTTAATGTTTGCACCAACATGACATTTTTATACGTTGTTCACTGTTATATTCCCAATACCCAGACCAGTCCTGACACAAAGTAGACCCTCAAAAATTTTTTGATAAATGGATGACATAATCCCCATTGTACAGATGTAAAACCACAACAAAAGCAGTTTAGTTGTTTGCCAAGGGCTCACCAGACTAAGTGACAGAGCTGGAATCCTGAGTTAGCCAGGTGATGTCACAGGCCATATTGCTAATCTTACATCACATGACCATCTTAAAAAATATTAGGAATAGTTAGGGCGATAGTCACAGATACATAGGAGAATCAGAAAATTATAATATATGCATATTTATGTCAATAGAACTTAAAATCTCAATGTAATGAACAATTTTCTAGAAAAACAAATTATCAAAATGATTCAAAAAGGTGTGGAAAACTTGAATAACCCAGTATAAATTGAAAATATAATAGAAACTTAATCTACCAAAAGGTACCAGGGCCAAAAAAATTTTAAGGGGAAATTTCATCAAACTTATAGTTTATTAATATAACAGTTTCTGTTACTTAAGTGATTCATGAGCTATTTTTTAAATGAGGCTAGGGTAACACTAACATCAAAAAAGACAAGGGCAGCACAAAAGAAAGTTACACTCAAAGCTCCTAAATAAAGTGGTGACAAATTGAATAAAGCAGTTTATTAAGCCAAGTGGAGTTTAATCTAAAAGTGCAAGGATGGTTCAACATTTTCAAACCCTATTAATGCAATTATTTCACTAATAAATTTAAAGAGAAAAATATAATCATCTCATAGGTACAGATTTGAATAAACATTTCATCAAAGAAGATTATGAACAACTAATAACTGCATGAAAAGATGCTCAACATCATTGGTCATTAGGAATATTAAATTACCAAATTAAAAACCACAATAAGCTACTACTTCACACCCTCTACAGTGGCTATAATTAGAAAGAAAGGTAATTATCACAAGTCAACAAGGAAGGGTGCCTTGGTGGCTCAGTCGTTAAGCATCTGCCTTCAGTTCAGGTCATGATCCCAGGGTCCTGGGATCGAGCCCCGCATTGGGCTCCCTGGTCCGTGGGAAGCCTGCTTCTCCCTCCCCAACCCCCCTGCTTGTACCCACTCTCCCTGCTTGTATTCCCTCTTTTGCTGTGTCTCTCTCTGTCAAATAAATAAAATCTTAAAAAAAAAAAAAAGTCAGCAAGGATACAACGAAACTGGAACCCTCACACATTGCTAGTAGAAAGGTCAAATGCTACAGCGACTTTGAAAAAAACATTTGGCAGTTTCTTAAAAAGTCAAACATAAAGGGGCAGGTGCCTGGGTGGCTCAGTCAGTTAAGCGTCTGCCTTCAACTCAGGTCATGACTCGGGGTCCTGGGATTGAGCCCTGCGTCAGGCTCCCTGCTGAACGGGGAACCTGCTTCTCCCTCTGCCTGCTTCTCACTCTGCCTCTCCCTCCCCCGGCTTGTGCTCTCTCTCTAATAAATAAATTAAAATCTTTTTTAAAAAGTTACACATAATTTCCGACCCAGCAACTTCGCTTCTAGGTAGCTACCCAAGGAAAACGTGTCCATGTTAAAATTTGTACACAAATGTTCATAGCAGCATTATCCATAATAGCCCCAAACTGGAAACAATAAACAAAATGTGGCATCTCCATACAACAGAGAACTGTTCAGAAATATAAAGGGATAGACTACAGGTACAAGAGGAAGATACTTCAAAAACATTACGCTAAGTGAAAGAAGGCCAACATAAAAGACAACATATGGTATGACTTTGTTTAGATGAAATGTCCAGGAAAGGTAAATATAGATTCGTGGTTACCTGGGGATTGGGATGGGAATGAGATGAAGGACAAATGGGCATGAGGCAACCTTCTGGGGTAGAATTATTCTAAAACTGAATTGTGGTGATGGCTGCACAACTCTGTGAATGTAGAAAAATCACTGAATAGTGCATTTTTTACGGCATTTAAATTGTACTTCGGTAAAGCTGTTAAAAGTTGAACTTAGAAAAATGGTAAATGGTTGCTTTACAAAATATATTTAATCAGTAGCTTTAGGATGTACCATTTGATGGCAATAAAATTGGATAAGAAATGGAAAGAAGTAAAACACACACATGATTTCAGCATGAGTTAACAAAACCAATAATTAAGTTTGGGGTATGATTACCTAAGAGATATAAACTACTATAAGAAGAGTCCAAAAAAACAATAAAAACTACAACCTTTAAAGATAAGAACTGTGAGAAAAATGCTAAAACAATAAAATTATTTGACCTAAGAAAAGAAAAATTAGCTTGATCAAGACCAGTAAGTCAAGTTGTGGCAAAATCAAATTGCTTGAGTTTTTTTTCTGTTTTTTTTTTAATTGTAGTTGACATACAACATTATATTAGTTTCAGGTATATGACATAGTGATTTGACGTTTATGTACATTATTAAATGATCACCATGAAAAGTCTAGTTACTATATAAAATTATTACAATATTATTGACTATATTCCCTATGCTATACTTTACATCCCCATGACTTATTTATTTTATAATTGGAAGATTATATCTCTTAATCCCCTTTACTTATTTTGCTCATCCACCCCTAAACTACCAGTTTGTTCTCTGTATCTACAAGTGTCTGTTTCTGTTTTGTTTGTTCATTTGTTTTATTTTTTTAGATTCCACATTTAAGTGAAGTCATATGGTATTTTCTTCTCTCTGTCTTGTTTATTTAACTTAGCATAATACCCTCTAGGTCCATCTGTGTTGTTGCAAAAGGCAAGATTTCATTCTTTCTTATGGCTGAGTAATAACACACACCCATACATACCACATCTTCTTTATCCATTCCTCTATTGATGGACACTTAGGTTGTTTCCATATCTTGGCTACTGTAAATAATGCTGCAATGAACATGAAGGTACACATACCTTTCCAAATTAGTGTCTTCATTTTCTTCAGATAAATACTCAAGTGGAATTATTGTATCATGTGGCATTCCTATTTTTAACTTTTTGAGGAACCACCACACTGTTTTCCATCATGGTTGCGCCAATTTACATTCCTTCCAACAGTGCACAAGCGTTCCTTTTCTCCTCATTCTTGCCAACATTTGTTGTTTCTTGTGTTGTTTGATTTTAGCCACTCTGACAGGAGTAAGGTGTTATCTCCTTGTGGTTTTGATTTGCATTTCTCTCATGATGAGTGATGTTGACAATCTTTTCATGTGTCTGTTGGTCATCTATGTGTCTTCTTTGGAGAAATGTCTGTTCATGTCATCTGCCCATTTTTTTTATTGGATTTTTTTTTGGTATTGAGTTTTAGGAGTTCTTTCAAGTCGTTCAAGTTTTAATCTACATTAGTGGTTCTACCTCTTTATATAGAAAGATCATTTTAAATCTACTAACTTACCCATATAGATAGGAGTCCCACATGTGGTCTGCAGCATGGCTTCACTCCTTCCATGCTTCTTCACTGCTAAGCCAAAATCAGTCACCTGGAAGAAAAAACCCAGTCACCTGTTTTCCTGTCCCAGAGTTTACTCATTCTGAAGGTAGGAGTTCCACCACATTGTAATTGCTCTGTATTTAATTCAGAGATTCCTGCGGATGGAGGGGATTTCCTTGTATTACTACTAAGGACTTTTGCTTCCCATCCACCCCTCTTTGTGAAGAAGAAACAAATCTGTGGTAAAGAGAAGCTTGGTTTCTCCTACCTGGAGCAAACATCCATGATATTGATTGCTCATTCCTTCTAATTAAACTTACCAGTTCAACATAGGAAGTTATATTTTGAAAGAAAGCATTTAACTTTTACAGATAAAAAACTTATTCTTAAAAACCTCTTTCATCGTAAAATACATTCTGGCCATTGCATGTTTTTTGTCTATTTTTTCTGACACTCAAGCTATGTTCCAGTTTAAAGCACTGTTATGAATGCAATCATTATCCTTGTCAGAACTCACAGAAACTGCCCCTTTTTATAATTATTTATAAGACACTATCTCTGGTAAGTACTATCTTTTCTTTACTATGACTTCCTTTGTGTTTCTAGAGTTTACTAATTAAAACAATTACTACACTATTAAAAACTACAAGAAGCAAATTAACAGGGAAAAAAGTGACCGTAGAGCTACAAATCCACTGGAGGCCTGCTGCTGCAACTGCACTCTTTCTGCTCAGTTCCAAATCGGGGCCAGTACACATTCGGTTATTAAATATTCAGTATGTGCCCTTGGTCTTGTCTCCCAAGTTGGAACAGCCTTGGGCTGAAAGCAGAAAAACAGGCACATTTATTGATCATACAACCAAAGATAGGTTCTTGGTCCACAGACACTGAATGCAAAGTTTCCAGGGCCTTCTGGAATAAGAAAATGTTTCTATCAATATGTGATAGCACTATTTTTCTAAATAGAAAAATCATTTTCTCCAGGAGTTTTCACAATTACCCCACTTTGAGCATTATAATATGTATCGTTCTCCACAGAAGATCTACACAGATATCAAATATATAAAAGGTTTCATGATCAATTCAGTTCTTTAGAGAGCAATTATTTCTTCATTTACCAAATATTAAGTGAGCACATACTATGTTTTCAGGCATTACTCCAGGTACCAACAGTGAATAAAACATACATAATTCCTGCCCTCATAGAGTTTAAAATGAAAATATTCAAGAATATTTATTTGCTTTGGTAAGACAACAATGCTGTTAAACTCACATATATTACATAGGGATTTAGCTTCTACAACAGAGCGAGTTATTCACAGACGACATTTTATTCCTAAATTAACACATTCATATATTTTGAAAGCAGCCACTATTAAAGTGCTAAGTAATAAATAATGTATCCTATCATTTATTTGACATTAAGGAACACTTAATTTGAATAAAGTCTTGAAGAATAAACACTTGGCACATTAATTGTGCTTAGGACATAAATATTAATACCCAGGAAAATTTTCAATGAGAAATACAGACTTTAGCATTAATTTAATATCAAAGGCACAGCCAAGGTGTGTTTTTTTTCTAAATCTGTAACACATTTACATCAAATTACCAGGCATAATTTTGAAATTAATTAGAATTCAGAGCATCTGTTTGCTTGCTATTAACTAATGATTTAGAACTATCCAAATGAATATGTACTTTAAAAAAGATTCAATAGCACCACTTAACTTGTAAAATTATTCTTGTCAGTTACAACCTCTTTTGTAAAATTTTATTTTTTTTCTAGCACAAGCCACTTATTTTGCTGCTCAAAAGCTTCCAAAATGTATCTAAAAAGAGGAAGTACTTTGCTATCAAACTGTTTATAGGCAAATATTTACCATGATTTCTAATACCTTACCTTTATGTTTAAGTTCATTTCATTGTTATCATCAATAAAGCTGCTTTTAACCATTATGTTTTCCAGTTTTAGATCTCTATGTACTATATCTACCAAGAAAATAAACAACAAATCAAATGAATAGTGAATAATGGAAAAACAGAGTGGACACAAATAGAACAAATAAATATATTTGACAAATTAATATCCCACTGTTAAAAACTTCGAGGAGGGCCAAGCATAATTCTGCCCTGTTCCTTCCCTTTTATTCCAATCCCTTTTCTTCACAGGTTTATCCTTAAAAAGGCCTTTTCTTTGACTCCCTCCTCTTTCCCCATCCCCCTGCTGCCCTGGAGGCTTCTCTTTGTGACCAGTGGCCTGGTGAGTGGGGAGGAGGATCATGCCCAAGGTTGAGCACTCCAGGCAGAGGGAGACAAAAGTAGTTACAAACCCAGTAAGGTCTCCTATATCCTTAGGTCTTCAAATAAAGAGAATTACTTACTTACTCCCATGCGTAGGTTATTGTCAATATACACATTTAACATATTGCAACTTGACTACTCGTATACACACTACACTTATTTCAATATATATTTCTATAACATGAGCACATACTTTCCTAGTCTTTATATGTTAAAAAATGAAAACAAACAAATGGAAACCCTGAAACACCAAATCTCCAGTTGAACGTGTCAGACGTCAGGTAGGATTTTTACGCGCATGCAAATAATCATGCACAAAGCACTTCTGTTGCAAATAACTAATTCAGTTCATATCCACAGCAATCATTTCCCTCCACATAAAAAGTTACATGTATCGCTGCTGGAAAAATGCCGCTGAAGAGCCCTGGACTGGTGACCCTACGCAACCATTTACAGTTCCCTAACACAGCTCCCAGAATGTGTTTGTGGGATGTGTGCTGCTGACCTCTTCTTACGTAAGTACAGCACAGCAAGTCTTCCTTCTGCCTCCATTGTTCTTCTTTTTCATTGTTTTCTTTGCTATTCTTGCCCACTTCAGAATATTTCTATCAAGTTCCATGAAGAAATCCTGCTGAAATTTTGGTTGGCATTTTACTGAATTTATAGCTTAATGTGGGAGAATTGACATTAGCATCATAGGAAGCCCTGGGTTTCCTGACCTTGCAAAAGTTGCTGCCCCTGCCTGGAAGACCCTCTCTTCTTGATGTGGTATATATACACAATGGAATATTATGCAGCCATCAAACGGAATGAGATCTTGCCATTTGCAACGACGTGGATGGAACTGGAGGGTGTTATGCTGAGTGAAATAAGTCAATCAGAGAAAGACATGTATCACATGACCTCACTGATATGAGGAATTCTTAATCTCAGGAAACAAACTGAGTGTTACTGGAGTGGTTGGGGGTGGGAGGGATGGGATGGCTGGGTGATAGACATTGGGGAGGGTATGTGCTACGGTGAGCGCTGTGAATTGTGCAAGACTGTTGAATCACAGATCTGTACTTCTGAAACAAATAACGCAACATATTTTAAGAAAAAAGGAAAAGAAGAAGATAACAGGAGAGGAAGAAAAGGGGAGTATGTCAGAGGGGGAGACGAACCATGAGAGATGATGGACTCTGAAAAACAAACTGAGGGTTCTAGAGGGTAGGGGGGTGGGGGGATGGGTTAGCCTGGTGATGGGTATTGAGGAGGGCACGTTTTGCATGGTGCACTGGGTGTTATGAACAAACAATGAATCATGGAAGACCCTCTCTTCTTTTTTGTCTGAGACTGTATTCCTCAGCCCAAATTCTGTTTTCTTCTGTGAATCCCTCCCTGACTTTCCAAATCAAACAAGGCACTGACGCTCCTAATGTTCCTTGTGCTTTATATGACTCTCCATTAGAGAAATTATCACACTGAATTACAGTTTGCTTTCTATCCTCCATCTCCCACCAGCCTGAATTTCTTGAGGTGTGGGGGCCTTGTCTTTGTATCTAATTCTAACACAGACCACATGCAGGCGGGGCTAGGGAAACGTCTGTGGGGTGGCCGCTGGGTTCTATAGCCCAGGTCTGCCACACCTCACCTTGTCATTTCACCTCTCTGGAACCAACTTTTCCTCATGTGTAAAATGAGAAGGTGCTCAAGTCACACATAAGATAAACTAACCTTGAAGGAAAAAAACGAGCCTGAGGAAAAGCAGCAGCAATAACAACCAAAAACAGTAAAGGAATTAGAATAATTTCTAAATGTGGCTTTTAAGGTAGTGAAACTATTCTGTATGATACCATAATGGTAGATACATGTCACTATATTTTGTCAAAACCCACAGAATATACACCACCAAGAGTGAACCCTAATGTGAACTATGGACTTTGGGTGGTAACAGCGTGTCAGTGTCGGTTCATGGCTTGGAACACATGTACCTTCTGGCGGGGATGTTGATAACAGGCGGAGGCTGTGTGTGTATGGGCAAGGGTATATGGGATATCTCTGTAATGGCTGCTCAATTTTGCTGCAAATCTAAAATTGCTCTAAAAATTAACTCTAAAAAAATAAAAAAAACAAAAAAATGCCTAGAATATATAGATTTTTTTTAGTTTTATTTAAATTCCAATCAGTTAATATACATTATGATATTAGTCTCAGGTGTACAACCTAGTGATTCAACACTTCCATACAATATAACTGTTTTGAAATTTCACTTTTATTATTGACTTAGTCTACTTTTGATTTGACAAGATTAGCTGCTTTTCAAACTGTTGAATAGAAATATTCATCCTTAATTGTATACCTGCCTTGTTTCTAATTAAAATATACTTATTATATTTAATTAAAGTCTTAAAGAGAAAAAAATTCAGAAAAATTTTCAAATGAAATCTTCTAAGTTAGTAGGGATCACTTCTGTGACTCTGAACCCTGAATACAATCACCCTTAAACAAAAGCACCATCTGCCTTTGTGGAGTCAGTGAGCTGGATGACTCTTTCCTTACCCTTGTTGTGAAGATAGGCTATGCATTCATGGAGTCAATGAGCTGGATGACTCTCTCCTTACCCTTGTTGTGAAGATAGGCTATGCATTCATAGAGTCAATGAGCTGGATGACTCTCTCCTTACCCTTGGTGTGAAGATAGGCTATGCATTCATAGAGTCAATGAGCTCGATGACTGTCTCCTTACCCTTGTTGTGAAGATAGGCTATAGCTGATGCAAGTCTTTGAATAATCCACCTTGTCTCATTCTCAGAGAAATGCCCTTTCCTATCCAGAATTTCTTTGAGTTCTCCATCCTCACAAAGCTCCATCACCAGGTACATTTTCTGACATGACAGATTTATAAAGAGAGAGAGAGCAAGCAAATTATATAGTTGAGAATTTTAAAAATATTATATATTGCACATGTATCATAGAAATACAATCCCAACCTAAATCATCAATCTACTCATTCAAAATTATTTATTTCCTATCATGTACAAGATACCATGCAGGATACTAGAGGAACAAGGAGGCATAAGGCATAGTTCTTACCCTCAAGGAGCTCACAGTAGAGTTATAAATACGGTATCGTGTGGTGAGTGCCAACAAAAGAGTTATAGCCAAAATGGCATGAGGTTACCGAGGAAAGAAGCCTCTGCTCCAAGTCTGCTCCCCAAGGAAGTGATATTAAAGGCCGGTCTAGATAAACTGAATAGGGATTTATCGGGAGAGGACGTGGGTAAGAACGGGCTTAACGCATAGTATTTGCAAAGATTCCAAAGACTGACACAGCCCTGGCTGTTGAAAGAATAACGAGTATCTCCGTGTTAACAGCATTAGGAGTTCGGTGGGGCAGAGAAGAGTGGAGCGGTGAGGGGTGAGGCCGGAAGAAAACAGGCTGGTGCCAGGTTGTAAAGACTCTTGGATGTCATGCAGAGGAGTTGGATTTTTTCCCCATATGCAGTAAGGAGCCACTGACGTTTTTTAAGCTGGTGTCTGGAGCAGGGAGAAAGGTGTGTGCTATGATCAATTTTGCATTTCTAAATGAACACTCCAACAGTAACAGGCAGCAGGGCTTGGTGAACTTTTTCTCTAAAGGCCGGATCCAGATGGTAAATATTTTTGCCTTCGCAGGTCATACAATCTCTTTCGCAACTACTCAGCTCTGCTGTTACAGCGTAACAGCAGCTATAAACAATACAACAAAGCTTTATATATGTACTCTGAAATTTTAGTTCCATATACATTTCATGTGTCATCAAATATTACTTTAAAAAAATTTTTCAGTCATTTAAAAATCTAAAAAACTTAGCTTGTGGGCCATAAAAACACAGGCAGCATGCCAGATTCGGCTTGCACGCTATAGTATGCTGACCTCTATTTATGGAGGGTAGATATGAGGTACAGAATGTACACAAGAAGGGGAAGGAAAAATACGTGAAAAATGCCTAAGAGGAAGAAACAGTGGGACTTAGTAACTAATTAGGTATATATGGGAAAAAGCCACAGATGAAATGTCTCTTCCATATCTGCTGTTTCTGTTGATATAAATTAAGATCACTTTAGGTTTTCCCAAAGTCAAGTCATTTCTTGAGTCAAAAAGATTCACAGTCAACTAAAATACAAGCCTTTTTCATACCTATTTCATACCTTTCATAGACTACCCTCCACGTCTCCATTTCATCCTCTGCTGCTAAATTTTTGTAAATGTTTTTTAAGATTTTGGGGTCTGATTCTATTCTATAGCCACTATTAATGCAACTTCTGTGTTCAATCAGCAAGCTTGAAAACAGGAACAGAAGATTAACACCCCTTCTTCTAATAGTCAAAATTCTGGTTCACTAAGCCTCAGGATGCTTTGGAATTTCAAAAGTAACTAAAGAATTGTGCAAAGTCTAACACATAAATAAGCTTTTGAACTGTGCCATATTTTTTCCACTGGTAGCACTGTAGGGATCATGCTTACATAAAATGGTAAGTGAACTATTTGGAAAGAAAAGTGACTTTAGCAGTGCTTACAATATAAATTGATGTTAATTTTAAATATGTAAGTTGATAAAAGTTATATCAATAAAATTTTTTAGAAGTCTTTTTATAATTATTATAAATAATTGCATAGATCAGAACAGTTAGACTCACAAGGAACCATAACAAACTCTGACTAGATGATAGTACTAATACCATGGCCTACCCAATCAAGTAATAATTTCCATTCATCTTTAAGATAGCTTCAGTAGAAGTTCTAGGCATTTGTGTGAGTTAGCGTTGGGAGAAGGCAGATCTGATCTGGTGAATCAAGGGCCAGCAGTCCATTAAAATAAATAAACCAGCAAGCCAGTCGCAGATGATGATTTCCTTTGCCTTCAAACTATTCTAGATTTGGACTCCCACTTGTACCAAGATGGAGTAACAGAGACTAGACTGACCCTCCCTCCTGAAACAACTTAAGAAATGGACAAAACCTATAAAACAACAATTTTCAGACATTAGACATCAGGCAACAAAGGGCGATGATTCCTGAAAGACAGGACACACACGGAGCAAGCCCCATGATCATCCCAGCTTACTGTCCGGAGAGAGTTTCCAGGCCACAGGGCAGTGAGAAGGAATACAAAGATAGCCCCACAGTCTCCATGAATTGAGGAAAGGGAGCTGGGAGTCCAGAAAGGCCAAGACAACTTAAGTTCACAGGACAGAGTATCAAAAAGGAGAAAGCTGTACATAGAGAAAACTCTATAGAGATTTGCAGAGGCTGCCCCTCAAGTCTTCAGCCGAGTACTGCTCAGTTCATGTGTATGAGGGAAATATCCGAAGCTGGATAAGGAACCATGCAAGAGGAAGAGAGAGAATAATCACTGGAGCATACACATGGCCAGAAAGAGCTTGTATTCCCATTAGCCAGAGTGGAAAATCTCGTAATTCACAGGACATCAGGTAGAGTACTCTCAAAGGGTCCTACTTCTTTAGTAAGAAAAAAATAGCCCTAGATCAAAGGTTGCTCTGGCTTAAAGCAAGCTTCAGAAGTATCAGACTGTTTCCAAATAACTATATCCTACAATAAAGCTCAAGAGTAGTTATAAGAATATAAAAATATCTAGCGTCCAATCAAAACCTAACAAGCACATAAAAAAGAAGGAAAATATAACCCCCATAATGGACCCAAAAAAAAAAAATCAACCAAAATTGACCTAGAAATGACACACATGATAAATTAGTAGAAAAGAACATTAAAAGCTATTATAACTATATTTAATAAGGAGGAGTAAATACTGAGCATGTTGAATAAAAAGGTGGAAGATACACAAAAGAATCAAATCAAATTTCTGTTGGAAAAGAGAAACAGCACACATGATGTTACAGGAAAAGAGATGACTGAATCTGAAGACATTGCGATGAAAACTCTGTTAAATGAAACAAAGAGAGAAAAAATATTGATAAAAATTAATAGAGCATCAGCAACCTGTGGACAATACCAAGCAGTCTAACACGAGTACTTGGAGTCCCCACAGTGCAAGAAGGCAGAGAAAGTATTTGAACAAATAATGGCCAAAGATTTTCTAAATTTGAGAAAAACCATAAACTCACAGATCCAAGAGGCTCCATGAACCCCAAGCATAAGAAACATGAGGAAAACTATAGCGAGGTGTATGAAATCAAATTGCTTAAAACTGAGGATAAAGAGCAACACTATTCTAAGAAGATTTGGGGATTAAAAAAAAAATAACAACTCTAAGACTGAACTGAGTAGACTTCGGCACCATTGCCCGTACACTGCTCCCATGAAGGATAACTGGTCTTTCATAGTTATTAAGCACTCCTAATGAATCAAACTGACTATTTCTACCTTAGAGACTGACAAAGGAAACAAAGAAGAATAGCTAACAATTAAAGAGACAGATCTTTATATCCATTTTTCCATTTAATCCTTCAACAACCAAATGAGGTTGACACTGATATTAAACCCATTTTTTAGATGAGGAAACTGAAGTATAGAGAGGTTGAGTAACATCATAATCTCATGGCTAATAAGTGGTAGAGCCAGGATTCAAATGCACAGGCAATCTGACGCCAGAGTCCACATGCCTAACCACATATTATACTGCCTCCAAGCCGAGAAACACCCAAACCCACCGGCACCAAACAATCCGGAGGCAGAATGGCAAATAACCCAGGCTTCACAACAACTGAGAATGAAAATTACAGGCATTTAAAGAGAAGAATGTAACTTCTAGGGAAGAAGGACAATTAAACGCATTGGTTTAAACACAGATGATAAAATATCTTCTGCACAGTGCCAAATATACCCATGCCAACTTTATTGGAAAGCTAACCTTGCAAAATGATGATGATATTCCAGAAGACTCTAATGGAGAAACCAAAGACTAAAGCAAAAGGAAAGCCATCTCTAGGGAAGCTCTAATCACTATCTGGTTGTGCATGAAGTTGATTCAATTCTAAGCATTTGTTTGCAACAAGCCACCCAGAAATATCACCAAAGACATCAATCTAATCATCAGACACCTAATTATATAATCAATAATAAAAGCCCTCCAGAATGCCCTCATCAATCTCCAGTGACAGACACATGCCAAGGACTTGAGCAACTGTGCCCTACAGGGGTGACTTCAGAAGGCAACGATGTTCATTTGTGATAATAACAACTTTGAAATGCATCACCTGATCAAGCCTTACCTTAGGCGTCTCAAACACTTGTTCCAGATGTATGATGTGTTCATGTTTCACACTTTTTAGGATGTTCACCTCCCGTTCGAGTAACTTCACAGCAGAGCTTCCAGCCTTTCATAATGAGGACGCATAGATTCCACATATGAATGTCACTACTACATACCTCAATATAAAAGTTCCAGTTATTTTTACATTTTTTTCCTACATTTTTTGGAGAAGTTCCTTTTTCAAAAGATAACATGCAATTTATTTCCATGATAAGATTAAATTATGGTCCTTCTTTCCTTTGTCCAATTTTAAGTTATATATAATTTGGCCTCAAGCCACATCTGTTTCTTGGACTGTTTCTATAAATTAACTACAACATGGGCTCTGTCCCCCTGACAGATTATTCCAATTTTGAATATGCCTTTCAGTATTTCCTTCAAAATCATGTTCATCCTTTGATGTTAGCATAATAAAACCAAAATCTACTTTCCAGGGACATCATTTGGAGAAGATAAAAACGAAATGTTTTTCTTCTGCTTTGTTATTGTTTTGTTTTGATTGTATTTATATATACTTACATATAAAGTATATATATTTATATATAAAAGAAATAATAGGCAGTGAGATTCTACACCTAGCCCTGCAATTATCACTTACTTCCTGATACCCTTAGCTTCAAAATTACCTGAGAGAGAGAGAGAGAGAGAGAAAGATCTTGCCTTCAGATCAATCTAACTCTAGCTTAATCTCCTTACATGTACCCCTTAACCATACCTGATGGCAAAAGATAAAGGCAGGCACACCCCAGGGAGCACAAATCAGAGTGCAACTGATTTTCTACCAAGTCATCTAAGAAATTCTGGAAGGGCTTTTTCTACCCTCAGCACCACTACCACCACCCCAATCATCACCCCATTGATATCGAAATTAACATCCTTATCTGAAGAAAAGCATTGCCATCATCCACATAAAAATATCCCAGGAAGGGATAACAGAGGTCTTATCCCTCCTCTTCCTTCCCCATGCCCCCAGCAAGTTTGGAGAATACATAATGGTTCCTAAAGGACTGGAAAGGGATGGATCACAGGGCAAATTTACCTAGTTAACATTTTACCTTGGGCCATCCCTGCTTCCAATGACCTCTATCCTTCTACTGTTACTATCTCAGGAATGAGTAGGAAACCACCTGCCCACTATACCCTGCCCAAGAAGGATGAAAGTCACATTTTAAGGTTATCTTAGAAGGTCAAGGGAAACTGTGAGGTGTGAATTCTTATCTAGACTAGATGTGGAAAGTTACCACAATTTCTCCTAATATCAGTCTCAATTCTGTTCCTACCTCCCTTCCCAAATGGCTTGACCTGCATATAATGCAGTAGTATATTATCTAATTCATATATTGACTATATAAATTTATTTGACTTTATTGGTGTTTGTAAATGCTCATCATCAATATGTGTGTGCAAGATGATGAATTCCTAAAGTTGCAAGCAGGTACCTGGCTGTGTAAACCTAAAACCTAGCCCCTAACCCTACCTGACACCAACGGGGCAAAGGAAATAACATCCCATGTAGCACCAGGATTCTAGAATTCTAAAGATTTCTAGTAAGGCTCTAGATCTCCCTTTATTAAGACGTATATGTTACCTTATTAAACTTCAGGAAGAAATGGTATGTAATTTACTATAGTTTGTTTTAAAGAATACATAAAACTTACTATTTCATTCTGTAAATGTAATATTTATCATCACAAGCCCAAGAAAAAAACACTGTATTTTGTCTTTTGTTCTTTCCAAGCACAGAAGTTTTTTTTTTAAGGTTAATGAAATGATCAAGATGTAAACGAGAATCTCCCTTAAAGAGAAGCCCAGTCATTGTCCACTCCAGGAGAAATCAGAGCAGGTGGGATAAATAATCACAGGAGGAAACGGAATCAAAGGAGAAGAAAGGATAGGAGAAAAGTCGTTCAGAACCACATACATCAGGAGATAGTGCCAAGACTTAATCTAGCTAAGCAATCTCTAGCCCTCAGCCCTATAACTACAGACTGAGAATCAGCCCTAACTTTCAACTCACTCTGGAAAACTTTACCCTTATTTGGTTATATTGGTTATGTTAGTTAATGCTTCATTTGCTTTTCCCAGATAGTGCTTGTCTACTTGAGTTCAAGAACTGGTCCCTTCCCAGAAGGCCAGGGAAAGGGCCACACTTCCCCAGGGCAACAGCCCCGGCCCTGCCCTCAGGGTCAGCTATGTTACCAGTGTGGAAACCATACTGCCCACCCGACCCCACCCCACCCCCCTAGCCCTGGCGCTGTGTCCTCAGTGTGGTGCGGCTAAGAAGTCTTACCTTGTCTTTGTTCACTTTTTTAATTGCCCACTTAGTTTCTGTTTCCTTGTCTGTGGCTTCAATGACCATTCCAAAGCTCCCTTGTCCCAATATTTTTCCAAAGGTATAGAATTCCTGGATAAAAAAATAAGAGCTCCTTTGTCTCTTTCTGACATTCATCAGGTATTAAAAATGAATATATCATACTGACAAATATCCACCCAAGGGAATGGTGTTTCTGCTCCAGGGTAAAATCAAGTAGAAGATACTACATCTTTGCTTCAATATTAATAAAAACATCTTAATTAACCAAAAATAAGTTTTGACAAATTTCATTAAATGTCCTTTGAAGAAAACCATAAAAATCCTAATGGAGAAATATGCAAAACCTCAAAAGTACAAAAACGAACTACAATATTAAGGAAATGTCTTCATAAGAAAAAGGAGGATTGGAATACTAATGCATACATATCTGTGTGTTTATGTGTATAAAATACATTCACCAAAGAAATTATCCCCGGGGCGCCTGGGTGGCCCAGATGGTTAAGCGTCTGCCTTCAGCTCAAGGTCATGATCCCGGGGTCCTGGGATGGAGCCCCACATCGGGCTCCTGGCTCAGCAGGGAGCCTGCTTCTCCCTCTCCCTCTGTCTCTCCCCCTCCTCATGCTCTCTCTCTCTCGCTCTGTATCTCAAATGAATAAATAAAATCTTTAAAAAAAAAAAAAAAGAAATTATCCCCAAATTCTGAGAGCTATACTGTAGAATCAACACATATTAACCACTGAATACTTCTTGCTTTTCTGTTTACCAAGTAACACTTCATCTTCAATTTTTCTATCAAAAATTGCTTTTATTGTTTTATTCCTTTTGCTTTAGAAAAAGCAGTATCTGACAGAAATTTTAATATAAATCAGCCCTGGGAAGAAAATAAAAACCATCCTTAGTAACACTATCCAGACCAAGAATCCTTCCACTTATTTAACTTCTGATGGTAACTATACTTACCATGATGAGCATAGTGAAATGAGCAGAATTGTCAAATCACTAAGTTGTACAACTGGAACTAATGTAACATTGTATGTCAACTATATTTCAATTTTTTAAAAAAAGCATAGTGCCTGACATAATAAGCACTCAATAAAAGTTAATATTATCTAAAAAAAAAAAAGAATGCACTGTTTTTGCCAACACCAGCACCCTGGTTCACACTGTAAAATAACAAACAACTAACACATTTATACTTCGATTTCTTGTGAATTTGGTTGGGCTGGGGGGAGTCAGTTTCCTTGATCCAAATCAATTATCAGAGCATTAATAAGAGCAGAGTTTCTGGACACATCATGCCTGGGGATTAGAACAGGACAGAAGAGCTGAAGGAATGTCACTAGGTGAAGCCTCTGCTGGGTTAGCAGCCAAAGCGTTTCCTGGAGATGCAACTCTCTCTCAGCAACCATTTTCACCTTTACCACACAACAGATAAATTAGCTGCTAGTCTTCATATCTTTTGCTGCTGCTTACATTCTCGTCTTACTTTCATAAGAAAAGATTCAATGCCCAACTAATTTCTCACCTGCTTCATGAAGGGATTCCCTGACTGACTCCGCACCATGGTGATTGTTCCATTATTTTGACTTCCCTCAGCACATATGCACTGGTCCTCAAACTCTATTATTACTTTCCTTCTTACAAACACTTTGGTTCATGTTTTTCTCCCAAGATGGTCTAGAAACTTCTTAAGAAGCTTTTCCTTTTGATTCCTTTAAAAAGCTTACCCTGAAACTTTGCAGGTAAAATATTCATGCTTGGCACATAGAAGGGAAAGTGGAAGGAAGGAAGGAAGGAAGGAAGGAAGGAAGAAATGTTCAGCTTCAACATCTTAGACTTTCCTTAGATAGTTCCTTGTGATATATACTTTGTACAAAAATGGATAAAACACAACTCCTATTTTCTCAGAATTTGTAATCTGCTCAGGAGACAAGATTATCACTTAAGTCATAAAGTCTTAAGTTAAAAAAAAAATACAAAACAACACTGGGGCCAGAGACCACAGCTAAAATGCTGGGAAAATAGGTGAAAACATTACAAAAGAGGTAGCTTCTGAGACGGCATGTGAGGGAACAAAGGCAAATAATTGAGAACTTTTTTTCTATAATCCAAGCAAAGCAAGGAAGGCATTCCAAAGGAATAGTGCAAATATGGAATGAATGAGTGAATTGGTAAATGAATGAATCAATCAATAAATCCAGTCAGCAAGCCAGCCAATCAGGAACCCTCTACATATATACACCTGCAAGAGAAGCGACAGACTGGCTATGTGGAGTTGAATCCTGGAGGAAGAGCTTTAGATTAATGGTCCTGAGTGTTGTGAACGGCGACTCCTAGACTCACACAGGGTACATCCTGCCCAAGGCATGGTCCCCAAAGCACTACTTTCAATGATTTATAATTACTTTGGTTCCTCCTTCTTCCTACTGCCACTTAATAGTGAGAATCAAAGTCAGAAAACTAAGATGACTAAAATAAGACAAAACACTTTATTTTTTATCATATTCATATCCAACTCCCAACAACATATTAGGAAAAATGAGTAAAATCCCAATTTTAATGATCATTTATCCGTTTTGTTTTCCACAGGACAAAATGATCTAAACTTTATAACCATCTCCCCAATTTTTCTTGACCTTTAAAAACAAAACTCCCATTTGCTCTGTGAACATATAGAACCACAACTTGGACACAGTATTTTAATACCATTTAAATAGGACTTTTTAAATGAGGAATGGATATAGAAATAGCCCAACTGCCCAACTAGTTTTATAAACTAATCTTTTTCTTCAACTAACTGCTTTGACATCATTACATCGTGGTGAAAATAAGGAGAAAATGACTTCTTATTTGTAATAATTTTAAGAGGATGCTATAAAAATGGTAATGCAGATCTATTTTTATTGATATAGAAGTCCATGATATAGTGTAGAGTGTGGAAGCACGTATGATATGATCCCATTATGAAAACGTGTGCGTGTGAGGGTGCTGACACTGGTATTTGGAAAGATGCTCATCTAAATATTAAGAGTAGTTATCTCTGGATAGTAGAATTTTGGATGACTATAACTTCCTTTTTTATACTCTTCTGAAATGTTTAAAAACTTTACAATGAGCCCTTCCATTTAATGGGAGGAGAAAAACTTCAATTATGCTAGTTAAGGTTATTTCTTAAAAATCTGTATATATTTGAAATATTTTATAATTTAAAACAGAAAAAAACTTAAAAGAAAAAAATAGAATAACATACATGCACAGAAAAAATAAAAGTAATAAATGTTAAAATTGGTTCTATCTGGCTCATGATTTTTTTTTCACTTTTCTATCTATATTTTCCTACTATTTTACATTGAGTAGATTTTATTTTTATAAAAACTCTATGGCTAAATTTAAAACTCAGTAAATATGTGGATAAAAAAAAATCCAGCCTTTTATTTAAAGTTATAAAAAGTTAGAGTTACTCAGGAAGTTTTTCTGATCCCTTCAAGTAAATTGTCAAATATCTCTTGAAGCAACTTTTTAAAGTTATTTAACATGAATGCAATTTTCTTCTTGTAGTAATTCTTGTTGTGGTTCTTTTAATCTGATGTTAAAAGAACACATTTTAATTTCTAAAAGGGTAATAACATTCAATCCATAATAATTAGAGTCCTTGGAAGAGTCGATCGGTACCATATTGGTATACATCCAATCAAAAATGGAGGGGTCCATGAGGGAAATTCTGGCCTCACTACCAGTCATCAAAGAAATGAAAAGCCAAACCATCTCAAGTCATCTGTCTTGAAGAAGTCTACACAAAGACTCCAAGATTGCTCTCAGCAATGGGCAAGACCTAAAGACCAAAATGTTCTCATTTTGCTAATAAAAATGCCCTCTGCTTTAATTAAAGTCTATTTGGTCCTCTATAAACAGAAAAAATAATTAGTCTGCATTTTCTTTTGTAAAGACTTTGACATACTTGAAATCCATAAATTTCTTCTTTTCTTCCCTTCCTTAGAGACTAATTTTTAAATCATTTTTGCCATTAACCATTGACTTAGATGTTCCTAGCAGTTTCACTTTGCTTTCTATTACCTGAATAGCAGCTCCATTGTCCATCCTTATGTGAGGAACCTTTCCTTCTGTAATGTTGCCCCGACTCCACTGTTGCTGAGATGTTTTTCTCTCCACATTTGAGGTTTTTGAGGGCTTACACCAAAAGGAATAAAAAAATTAAGATGTAATATACTTGTAGTACAAATATAATGTGCTTGTGTCTTGACAAAATAAGAACTCTAATTTCAATAATCTGACAAATCTTTAATGTGTGCCATGATATTTATTGTCTTTTCCAAATTCCAAGCCCTATATGATTCATTGGCTCATTATGCTAAAAGGGACCACAAGAAACCAGCCATTCAATCTAATCCCCTGAATCCAGGCAAGTCCACATGATAACCTGCATCACAAATCTAATAGAACTTACCTATTGATTCTTTAAAATCACAAGAGAAGGCAACTTCAGAGCTTTCTCAATCACCCTTGTTTCAAAACACAACAATCATCCCCAGTAGGTTATATATAAAAAATTATTGACCAAACATTCACAAAATATCCTTTGAATGAAAACAATATAGTAACAGGACACTCAGAGATGTCTATATGGCAATAACTATACCATAATACAAATAAAAAATAACAGTTTAAGGTGAAAATTTGAAAAAGGTGCAACTCTGAGGACTGGGGACCCAACTTTTCTTAAACTTACTGCTGTCTGTCTCCAAAGTTGTGCTGTATCAACTACAATCTTCCACACTTGCCTCTTCTCTATAAAGGTAGAATACACCCAAACCAGTCCAACCAGGTAGTCATAGATTGTAATTAATGTAAATTGGTTTTGCGAAGTATATTGGATATCCCATCCAGAAACCAGGAATTGTCTTAAATAATAATCACCCTATATTTAACTACAACCATAAATCCCATTCTGCATCAGTTGAAGAAAATGCCCCAAAATTCAGATTTAATCCAACTTGAAAACCAATTCATTTCTGTATATACCATTAAAAAATAAAGAAGCTGGAATAACATTCCAAACTATTCATGATCCTGGCAAATAACTTAATTTGGCAGTGGATGGAAATATCATAAAAGAAATTATTAACCGATTTTGTTCACCTCTTACATAAGACAGAATGTTCTTTTAATAGTTAAGAAGGCAATGAATTAGCTGACAAGGGCCCAAGGGATACCAATGAATCTAAGGATGGGATTAGGAAATGGGATTCCAACTTATGTTGGGATAGACAATCTTCAATATTTACCATATTTTTCCCAGAGGAACTATCTCTGCTGGTTTGGTTTTCTTTTTTCCTCTCTGGTGAAACCATAAATTCTGAGCTGCCAATGCTTGATGCTTGGGACATTTCCACCACAGAAATTGGAGAAAGCCTTGTTTTACAGGCACATACAATAAATGCACCTTTCTTAGAAGTAGATGAACAGTTGGAGCATTTTGTGGATTTTTTACCAAAGCCACTATTGGCCATTTGCTTAACTCTGCAACAAAAGCAACTTGAAAGAACTTTCTACTCTTTGAAGAAAAGAACCAGACCAAAAGGGACAAGGTACGCCGATGGTGAAAACTGTAACTTCCAGTTGGCGAGGTCCTTAGTGGAATGATGCACTACACTTACATTCACACATGAGAGCTATAGAAAGAAAAGAAAACATAATTTAGAAAGTTCTTTCTTATTCTATCACACTCCTATAAATCAGAGAAAAACTAGCAACTAGCACCAAAAGCATCTTGCCTATACATGAAAAGTTAATATTTACAGCAAAATTAGGACATATTTCTAAAAACCAATGGATTGTCATCTTTCAAAATTTAATTCTTGAACTCCAGACATTTTATTTACTTAACAATTGAAAGAATCATTTCTGTTCAGAACCATAAAATTGCTGAAAAGCATGGTCTAAGGAAATCAATTTGGTGGGCTGATATCAATTTTTTTTTTAATTCTAAGAAGATAGTATGAGTATTTTGCATAGATCCTTGGTAACTTCTATGAAACTTCTAATCATAAAGCTATATAGGTGGAGAACGTTTGTGTATGTGTATGTCCTCAGTCACAGTATAAGGCATTTTTTATTGAAGTATAATTGACATACAACATTATATTAGCTTTAGATATAAAACATAATGATTCAACATTTATACACATTACAAAATTATTGCCATGATAAGTCTAGTTCATCTGTCACCATTTATTACAATATTATTGACTATATTTACTGTGTTATACTTTTTTTACATCCCTGTGACTTGTAACTGGAGGTTTGTTTCAACACCCTTCACCTGTTTTACCCATCCACTACCCCTCCTTCTTTTTTTTTATATTCATATATTCCTTTATTACAACAATGTTTGCAGTTGAAAAATACGGGGAACAATCAATATGTCCATACATGAGAGTAAATGAATAATATAACTACATCATGAAATACTATGCAACTCTAAAAAAGAATGAGGAAGACCTCTATGAACTAATATAAAGTGATTTCCAGGCATCCATGGTATGTCGCCTTTTCTATAAGAAGGGGAAACAAAATATATATGAATTTCTTAATTTTTTCCAACAATTTACAAGAAACTAATGACGTGGGTTTCCCACAAGAGATGGTGGGGATGGGATAAAAAGAAATGGTATGTACCTTTCTGCATACACTTCTTTTGTACAGCTTACACCTTTGGAACCATGTTATAATATTTTACATATCCAAAAAAAAGGAATAATAATGGGTGAAGGGAACCCAAAATTAGTAACAAAGATAACCAAATAAACCTAACTATATTTCCAGTAAATAACCATACTCTAGAGGAAGAAAAAGAACCAAGTAACTTGGAACACAATATTCTGTACAGCCCAACTATCTATAAGCCTACGTTGAACCACTGTTAATTGGTTTGTTTTACAAAATGATATAGGTTAGTCATTCTGAAAATAATTTCTGGGTATTCTAGGGTTGAACAAATAAGTAAATATATCGAGAATAATGAAAGCCACGTTTCTCACTGCCAGAGAAGTGAATTAAAATATGGGAAGGGCAAAGACTGAAATCAATCCTGTGATGTTGGACCAGAATTGGGGCTATCATTATGAATTCTTGGTGTTTTTTTGTTTTGTTTTGTTTTTTGTTTTAATTATTATGTTATGTTAATCACCATACATTACATCATTAATTTTTGATGTAGTGTTCCATGATTCATTGTTTGCGTATAACACCCAGTGCTCCAAGCAGAATGTGCCCTCTTTAATACCCATCACCAGGCTAACCCATCCTCCCACCCCCCTCCCCTCTAGAACCCTCAGTTTGTTTTCAGAGTCCATCGTCTCTCATGGTTCGTCTCCCCCTCCGATTCCCCCCCCTTCATTCTTCCCCTCCTGCTACCTTTTTTTTTTAACATATAATGTTTGTTTCAGAGGTATAGATCTGTGATTCAACAGTCTTGCACAATTCACAGCGCTCACCATAGCACATACCCTCCCCAATGTCTATCACCCAGCCACCCCATCCCTTTCACCCCCCCACCACTCCAGCAACCCTCAGTTTGTTTCCTGAGATTAAGAATTCCTCATATCAGTGAGGACATACGATACATGTCTTTTTCTGATTGACTTATTTCGCTCAGCATAACACCCTCTAGTTCCATCCACGTCGTTGCAAATGGCAAGATCTCATTCCTTTTGATGGCTGCATAATATTCCATCGTGTATATATACCACCTCTTCTTTATCCATTCATCTGTCGATGGACATCTTGGCTCTTTCCACAGTTTGGCTATTGTGGACATTTCTGCTATAAACATCGGGGTGCACGTACCCCTTCGGATGCCTACATTTGTATCTTTGGGGTAAATACCCAGTAGTGCAATTGCTGGATCGTATGGTAGCTCTATTTTCAACTTTTTGAGGAACCTCCATACTGTTTTCCAGAGTGGCTGCACCAGCTTGCATTCCCACCAACAGTGTAGGAGGGTTCCCCTTTACCCCCTCCTTCTTAATGTGGGTTGTGGGTTGCGGCAAAAAATAAAAAATAAATAAATAATAAAAGCTTAAAAATACTGGTATAAAACATTTATTACTAGGGTTTCAAATTTTAAACCTTACTCGGCTTATTATTAGAGCAAATTAATATTAATGCCTTTCACAAAGGAGTAATTTTATTTTATAAAACTACTTACTTCTGAAAGTTCAAAGGCAATATTAGAAGTGTCTTTATTTTTATATTCAAATAGCAAAAAAAGGAACTCTTGGGTGCTATTTTTCCCTGAGCATAGAAACAAGTATGCCCAACATTCTGCCTAACTATTAGAGTTATTGGCAGCTATCTGGTGGCAAGTTGGAAAGATGTGAGCTGAGGAAGGAGAGAGAAATGTGTTCTGCAGTACATATAAGACAATACTTTGAGAAACTTCCAGAAGTAACTGGGAGTACATTAAAATGGTTTTTTACCATACTATTTCAGATAATACATAAAAATATATTTTGCAGTCCCCAATTGATAAGGCTAGAGATATATGGAATATACCTTTGCCCTTTGAACTGGAATAAACTTGACCAGAAGAGGAAGTTAGATATCTTTATGTCCTTCAAGAAATGTCTTTCTAGTTTTAGTTGTCTAATAAGACTAGTTTTCTAATCAGAAATGAGTGCTACCTTTTGTCAATTCTTATCTATTGTGATTGTCATATTTTTTCTTATTGGATCTTTTGATATGTTGCATTGTTTAAAAAGGTTTCCTAATACTAAGGCATTCTTGCACTTACAGGATGAACCCTACATAATCACAATGGATGATTCTTCTAATGGTGAAAAACGGATACATTTGTATTTTGAGCTTTCAGTTATATTCATAAGTTAAACTGGTCTATAATTTTCCTTTCAGCCGTCTTTGTTAGGTTTGGATACAAGTTTCTGGCTGGTTTCATAAAATAAGTTGGGTATCTTCCATCTCACAATGTTTGGTAACAATTTGCATAGCATAGAATCTACAGGAAAATCTCCCAGGCACATAGGATTTTACAAAAAATATTGCTAAATAGTTTATCCAATATTTATTCTTCTATTATTCATTACTAAGAGAATCCTGATTTTGACCAGGATGTACTCATTAAAAATCCTTCATTTCCCAGCCTCTTATGTAGCTTAGAGATGGCCATATGACTTATGACCGTGAACCTTACAGAGTGAAAGCAAAGCTGTACTTAAAAAAAAATTTATATTCTTAAACCTTTATTAAAAAACAGAAAAAGGATAAAAATTTACATAAGTAGTCAAATCAAATACAGAAAAACATGATTAAAGGATAAATTTAAGATGAACAGAACAAAGAACTTCACTTTCATTGACTTTTGCCTATAGGGCCCCAAATACACAGACTCCTCACTACCGCTCAGATTTCATATCTTACATCATCTCCCTTGCTCTAGATATGCTAGCATTCTTGCTGTTCCTCAAATACGTCAACCCTATGCTGTTCCTATGGCTTTAGCCATTCTGTTTCCTTTGCCCAAGATGCTCTTCCTGCAGACATCTGCCTGGCTTGCCCCCTCTCTTCATGGTGCTTTCTGCTCCTTTGAGCGAACTTTTCTAACCACCGCATCTGAAACCGCAGGCCCATTCACTCTGCCCTCTTACTTCACTTCATTTTTATTCACAGCACTTGTCATTTCATTCAAGAAGTTCTCTACCAGAGTTCTTTCCTACTTTTAGGGACCAGATGGTTCCTATATAAACTATTTCAGAGTAATAAAAAGCCATCCAGTTCATTTCACTCAGCAAGAATAACCAAAACCTGACTGGGGCAGTGTTCTCAAAAAAGGAAAAGGCATTCTTACAAGCCAATTTTATTTGTGAATAGATGCAAAAATCCTAAATGCTATACATATATTTACCCCAGGTAATGTGTACAGCATATTCTAAGACTTTAGATAGAAAAAATGGGCAAGTCATCCCAATAAGTATGACCTTTCATCAAAGTTGTGTGAAAAAATTTTCCTGCTGTGATCAAAACTCACAATGGCAAACACTGGAAAAGATATATAAAAAGTACCCCCCCGACAGGTGGAGGGAAAAAAGAATGCAACTGAGGCCACTAAAACACACATACACACACACACACACACACACACACACACACACACACATACCTTTTACAAATGTCAGACCTTGTTTTTCAAGTATGGGTAGCAAGACAAAGAAAACTCAGAATGTACCTACATACACTTTGCAAAATGATTTAACTTCAGGCCTTAGAAGAAAATGTTTTGCATTTCAAGTTAAATATAAAGCCTGTAACCATCAATGACTCAGAGCAGTCGAGTAGATCTGCAAATAACAGCTTTTCTGTGTAGGAAAAACAGTGTTTTCTCTCTGCAGGTGTAGAAAAGTCCCATGTAAGTTGTGTAAGGCATTATTTTATGCATGCATTAAGAATACTGACTTTATAGTACTTTGTATAAGAAACTGAAAGAAGGGTTCATAATGTGAAGGTTTATTTAAAGTGTATCTGAGTTCCTTCATTATAAACAGTACTCCTAAAAGCATGCTTACCATATCCTTCAAGTTTTACTATATATCTATCTTCATATTGGTACATATTAAATTTCTCATTTTCAAGATGGCTTTTTTGTGGATCTAAAAACAATTGTCTTTTTCTCAGCTCTGCTCAGAAAGCATTTCTTTAAATTTTTCCTTCAATTTCTCAAAATAAATCATATTTTCATCATATCACTGACACTGATGTAGACTTCCGAGTACTTTCTTGCTCCAGTTTCTGATTTATCCATTGCCTTACATGTATTTAGGAGCTATACTCAGAAGGCACAGGAGTTTACTCACTGAGTTTCTTTTCCACTCTCCAACCTACCAGCCACCACCTCTGCCAAAGTAATGTTCTACTTTCTCACCACAGCGATTCTAAAACAATGGGTTGAATAGCTGCATGCAAAATTTCTTGACAAGAATTAGATTTCAAATTTAATTTCTTTTTGGCTGGCTGGATTCTAATCATTTTAGCTTAAAAACCAAAATAGAACAAATGTTTACTCAAATTTATTTCTTTCTCATTTATGAATTGATCTGAAAGATTTGTTACTAAAATAAATCTACTATCTAGCAGGCCAAATGATGTCATTCATATTTTAGAGGCATAAAATTAATCAAGCACTGCAAACCTATCTTTATGTAAACTCAAAGATGAATAACTTTTTCTATGGAATCATGGACTTATGTTTAAACAGGACCTGAGGTATAAAAAGATGTGTTAGAAAAACCAAAGAAGCTTCTGCAGTAATAGTGTTTCTTTGTGTCTCCAAAGACTGGACAACATGGGTATTAGGCTAATAATGTAAACAAATAAAGTAAGTTCAAATTATGTCAGTATTTAACTGAAGTGTGAGCTTTCTTTTGACTAGAGGTTTTCATTTTATTCTCAGAACTAAGACAAGTCAATGGAACAACTCTGATACAGAAAATCTCTGAGCTTTTATTTAAGCATAAAAAGGTCTCTTACATATTGGCCCTAGAAGATACACTCACAGCAATTTCCTCAAGAAAATGAACACAAGAATGGTTTTATGAGATATAACTAGCTACAATTTTCTTCCCCAAAAGCAATTTTTAGTTTTCTTTGCTAACACTGTGTCTACAAGGAACCTAAACAGTCAGTCAATTCAGTCAAAAATGTATTCTATTCAAGTGAAGAAAAAAACCTATGGATTGTCTGACATTATGCAGACCAAGCTGAATGACTGTATATTCACTTTCAACTACTTGTTTTCCCAACATGCTTACAGAGCCTAAAGAGGGGCCAAATGAGGTTCCTAGATCATAGTGTTATATTTTAAAGGAGACTAGCACTTGTTTACTATTTCCATTAAAGGCATGATTAGGGAAATGAGTCTATGTTGTCTAATAAGAAGATTTACAGTGTGTTCAAAATTTACATCATTACAGAGATATTTAAAAAGTGTTTAATAGCTGATGTATGCTATTATGTTTTTTTCCTATTTTAATTTGCATAATATACCTCATTGATTGAGCTGTGATCTGGAAGACAGTCTTAAATGTGGTCAACTGACAGTTTAAGTTACGAACAGAGATTTCACTAAGAAAGTTTGGCTTAAAGAGCCTGGACAAAACCAAGAAACCTCTCCCTGATTTTTTTCCTGTTGTTATCCAGTGTCTTTTTTCCCTGTACATTATAAGCAACCTCAAGTCAGGTACCTTTCTGCCAGCACAGGCCCATCCTCGTACAAAATGAAAATTTCTGAGTGTTCATTTTGTGGGAAAGAGCCAGAATCACAAATCACTTAGGCAGAAAAACAGGCAGGTGTATAGGAAGAGTCATTAAAGTAAAGAGATGGGTCATATGAAAGAGGGATGTCTGAAAAAGCATGTGAGGGCTCTCTTTATAAATATGAAGAGGACTGATTAGGCATAAGGAATTAGGCTTCTGTGTGATTCAAAAAAGGAATGCACACCAATCTAATATAAAAGGGCTTCCTAACATTTAGAACTGTCAAAGATAAAAGGAAAGACTATCTCTCAGTCACTAGAAGTGTCCAAGAAGAGGCTAGAAGATCAACTGGCAGGAAACCATAGAAGGTCTTTGAGCATAGCCTAGGATGTCTTCAGGTTCCTTCTAGCCATAAAAGTCTATAAAGATGAATCACTCCTAATGATCAACAGAGGTGAAGCAGACATTTAAAGGAACCAAGAGGCAGTTGACCTCACCTCCATTGGGGAGGTTCAATATTATAATGGGGATCCTGGGTTTTCCTATCACAGACCAGGCCAAACTATTTACAGCCCCCAAATTCACCTCAGCCAATCTGAACTTCACCTGTAACAGAGCAGAATTTACCATGGACTCAGGGTAATAATGAAAAGGAAAGGGATGTGCTGGAAGGCTGGATGTGCTAAGGAGTAGTGGCCCCGGCTAGGAAAGAAAAAGTTAAATAAAGTATAGAAGAAAAGGTATTATAAGAAAAAGGAAAAAGACTTCCTTCCCACTCATGAAATCAGAGAATAACAGGTGAAGAGTTAGCAAATGGGCCCATGTGTAGCTAAGGCAGTCAAAATACACAATGCTACCAACAGACTCTAGAAGAGAAGTAGAACCACACTGAGGATTGTGGCATGAACACTCAGCTGTGCTCCATCCAGGATGCTTAAGAGAAAATAGTCTTCTTGTACTTAGGAATGTTTTTTTTCCAGCTCTTCTGAGGTACAACTGACAAATAAAATTGGAAGATATTTAAAGTATGCAACGTGATAATTTGATATACCTATACATTGTGAAAGGGTTCTCCCATAAAGTTAATTAACACATCCATCACCTCACTTATTGGATACAAACTTTCACCGAGAAGATGAATAAGGTTTGAGAATCTAATGTATAACATGGTGACTATAGTTGATAACATTGTGTTATATAATTGAAATTTTATAAGAGAATAGAGCTTAAAAAAAAGTAAATATGTATTCGGCAATCTTAATCCAATTAGCAATGGATCAATAAGATTAAGAATTTGATGGTAAATGTGAAAGTTTGCTAGCTTCATTTATCAAGCAGTAATTAATAACTTTGCATTAATAAAATATGTTAATACAAATACAATTGTGTGGTTAGAGTGTCTTTCCTGTGTGTCAAATATTCCCAGAAGTCCTAAAAAAGAGGAAGTTTCCAAAGCCAGCAACTTTCCATGAAACTATTTAGTTAGCTAAGAAAACATGTGATATAATGCTCCAACCCAGATGTTTCAGACCATATTAGAAAAGGCATTCTGACCCTTAAGATCATGTTCCAGTACCAGAAACACAATTTAGACGTATCGGGGAAACTTTCGTCCTGTGGCCAGATCTCTGCAAACTCAGCAACTCCAAACAGTCTACAACAACACACCAACAACAGATTCCATGATCCCTATTTCAAGTTTCTGCAGAAATCATATTAATTTAATAACAGAAAACAACAACAAAGACTACTTCTCTTAACTGTGAGCCCTTCCAGGGCAGGAACTATGTTCGATTCGCCTTGTCATCTTGTGTCCAGTAGAAGGTCTCCATTAAATAAGGATTATTGATTGAAAGTCATTTACTGATTGAAGGAAACAATGTCTTAGAGCTTACAAATAGAATATCCAATGCAGTTACCTAGTGTGAGAGAACCAGTGACGGGTCATGTAAACAAAATCAGAAAATCTTTGTGGAAGTCTCCTGGCCAAAAAATGTACTACAACCAAACTCTCACTCTACCTTGAAGCTCTCTTTCTAGAGCAAAACACCAAAAGCCCCACACTAGGCCTGACCCCAATCCTCTAAATTTCCACCTGCTTCTAAAAGGTTCCCCATCAGACAAGAAGTTATAACTGTACTCCCATATTTATGTTCTACTCAAGACTGTGGTTTTCAGGAGTCTGAAAGGATATAAACACATAAGTATTTATTTGAGGGATGGACCATATTGTCAAAGGCAAAGGGTTTCTACTAGCTAAGGCCAGTTCCCAACAACTATAGTCCTTGGTCATAATAAACCTTATTACTAAGATCCTTATATTCAACAAAAGATCACTATTTTTGGCAGATGGTATAATTAGCAATAACGGGTTCATTCTTTCCTTCATAATAAAACATGTATGTCACAGTCAAACAAACAAATCATATGAAATATGTTAACCTCAGGATCCCTAGCCAAATGAGCTCAGGTAAGGATATTTATCTTCTGGAAGAATCTGTTTTCTTTACTCCTAGGGATGAGCCATTTATCTGTAGCACACAAACCCCAGATTCATAGCCAGACAAAAGCATTTAGAATATCATATCTCAGGAATCAATGTGTCATGGCTGTTAATTCCAGCAAGCTAGGAAATATTGGGGAAATAAGACCTAAAAGGTACTTAATTGCTAGGGTTCTGTAAGTCTGGCCAAAAAGAGTATCCGAAGGGCAATAAGCAAAAAGCACCAGGGGTCCAAGTAGGAGAACAGGCCAACTGAGAATCTAATCATCTAATAGTTTATGTATGTATCCCGCAAACTTTTTTGAATACTTATTACATATCAAAGATTGTATTGGGTATTGGGGATAAAGCTATTATCAGGACATGGGCCTCACAATGATTATGATAAAGATAATGATAGGTATGTACAAAGTACAAAAGTGATACAAAAGAGGGAGTGATCAAGGAAGTAACATAGTCTAGTGGGAAACAAAAAATTTTTAGAATGAGAGAGATCAGAATTCAAACTCTACTTTCCACCACTTACTAGCTCAGTTCCTCCACATGTAAAGTGGAAATAATAGTGGGGCTAACTATCTTAAATGACTTTTGTGAGGACTAACTAGATAACACTTGTAAAATGTCTAGTACTTTGCCTGGTAGATATACTACGTTATTGCTTTACAAATCATTATTACTGACTTGCTGAGGGAAAGGTCACAGAAGGTTTCATGGGACAGGTAGTATTCAAACTAAGTCTTAAAGAATGAATTGGAGTTCACCCGGTGAACAAGTCAAGGAAAAGCTTTCCAGACAGAGACAAGGGCATATGCAAGGGCCCAGATTCTCCGGTTCCAGAGGAATAGAAAAAGGTGATTTCCATTTGAAGGCAAGAACAATGGGAGTGAGAAAGCCCCATCCAGGTTAAGACAAGAAGAGAGAAAAAGCACTTCCAGAAAAGATCAGGGTTAAACAAGGTGTCTTTACTGAAGAATAGTGGCTCCACCAGGCACAAAACACAGATGGGGTAGAGTGGGAGACGAGGTTCTCATTCTGAGAGAGCTGCCAAAAAGAAAGCACTGCTACAGTAGAATCATCTTAGGTGAGCACTTCCACCCCTAACAGTAACTGGCCACAGATCTGGAGTGATTAGAGAGTGGCCAAAATGCCAACACTACCTCCTCCAACAACCATATGAAACTCAGCAGTGGTGGGGACACAGGGTGGTGTATGCTGAAAATATAAACTATAAAGCTCAAAAGAATGAAGAATAGGCTCCAGTCAGTATAATCAATCAAAATCTACTGCCATATGAGCAAATTAGAATTTAGTGACAAATTCACTAGAGTCAGTGTTGCAGTGTAAATAGCATAGATCTAATTAGTTCCAAAGTAACAACAAACACCAAAGAAAGTTTCCCGGTATAAATCCCACATAAAATATTAAGCTATTTATTTTATACACACAGGTACATACACACACACACACACACACACACACACACACACACCCTATACCAAATTCAACACTATTACAAACAAAGCTATATCAGACCCCAAAAATAGGATACCACTATTCTACCATTTGGGGTCTAAGGACCCCAAATTTCTAAACAATTTACAAGCATTAAAATCTCACAAGTCTCAGAATGATTCCATTTTACCTGTACAGAAAATTTCAGATGAAATGTGTTTGCCCTTGGTAATGAAAAAGAACCCAAACTTTACTATTAGACCAAGGTTCCAATCCCCCACCAGTGACGTAACATATCTGGTCTCAGCTTCCTCATATGCGAAGTATATACACAGATGATGTTTATATACTCACATGGCAGAATTGTTATAAGGATAGGATATAATGTATGTAAAGTACTGCTACACTGTAAGCTCTAAATAAATGGAAGTTTTTATTATTATTATGAAACTCCGTCAAAACCCAATGGATGGTAGCATCAGAAAATTATTTTATCAGTCAGTAGCAATCTCTCAGTCTAATGCTCCAAATATTGTTCTACATGGGTTCCAAGATACAAATTGTCATCTAATTAGCTCATAGCTAGCTTAGAATACAATTACAAGAGCTTGTTCTAAATGTATGCAGCTGACTTGTTGAGGGAATGGCTTGCTGGAGTAGCCCATACACAATTAGTTCTATGTTAAATTCTGAATTCTACAGGCACTCAAATATCACCTTTATAAGAATTTTATTTTTTAAATAGGTAACGCTGAGTATCAGGCAGAATGTTTTAGACTAGCAAGGGCCAAATCATCTCTCAAAATATTACTAGTTTACATATTACCTTAACAACTGATCAAAAAGGAATAATATGTAAATAGTTAGATTTTCAGAGAAAGGAGGTATCTGTATCCACAGATTTATTTACTTGGTGAGTTTTCAAAACCTTGCAATGGAACTATAAAAACAATGTGATTAAAATCGATAGAGCACATCATTTGCTGATACTGTTGCCCAAGAAAAGGCAGTAAGCCTTAGGCATGTTATTACTAGATTACACAATTTCACTGACAGGTTCAAGATTTTAAAAAGCAACTGAGAACAGAGAGGATTCTTTTGGAGGGGGGAGAAGAAATTTTTTTCTTCAATTAAAAAGAAATTTTTTCTGAGGAAGATTTAAAATGAACTCTATAACACATAAAAAATTAATATTAAATTTTCCTTGATTTCCTAAAATATAAATAAAGCTACTTTTGTTTAACAATACTATATCCAACCACATATCAACTTAACAAATACTAGAAATAATTTAGGGAATAGTGATTGTAAGATTATATTTTTGCAAAGTCCATATAAAAGAATATGAGAGTCCAAAAATATGAGTTTCCAAACCTCTTCTGCAAAAATGAGCAATGATTCTCTTTTCATGTCTTAGTGATGAAATGATAAACTTTTAAATCAGATCTTCAAACTCAAAGAATGCTATTTTCATGGTATGTTTTTTATTCAGATAGTAAACTGACATGTTTAGTCAGTAGACATAAATTCATTTGATAGAAAGTGACCAAATAAAACTGAACTTAAAATCAGCAAGTCCCTTTACCTTACTGAGATCTACTACACTACAAACAGAAAATTCGAAAGTTTTGAATTGCTTTGTAGTGCAAATTCCACAGTAGAAACATCCTTATGTAGCTAAGGAAAGCTGATAGAACCAAACATGTAGTTTTATGCTTAGGGTAGAAAAAAATGTTGACTAGAAGTGAGATATTTTAATCATGAATCCTAGTAGGAAATGAGAAGTTAGGCTCATAGAAAGAAATAAATTGACCCAGGCACTAGGTCTACATTTACTAGCTTTTACCAAGTAAACAGTACAGTCTATTCAAGGGAGTTTAGATCTTTAGACCTACAACAGAAGTAGATTATTTGGGAAAACAAACAAACAAACAACCTACAAAACACCATACATTTTCTTGTCACTAATGTACATACATGCTTACATAAATACACAATAACTTTATGTTCTAAATAGATAACTATTGAAATAGCTTAATTAACTGAATAATATAAAATTTTCCTCAGTTCTTTCCTCTCCCTCAACCTCTGTATTCAACTATGACAAGTCCATTCTACTTTAAAACAATTCTCAAATCCATTCAATTTTCTCCATTCCAAATGTCCACATCAATATCATCTCTTACCTGGATTAATGCAAGAGCTTGCTAACTGGTCACCCTGATTCCAAGTCAGCCCTCTCAACCAAAGCATTTCCCTCACTATACCCAGGGTGTTCTTTCTAATATTCAAATCTGATCATGTTTCCCCCCAACAAAAATCACTTCAGTGGTTCCCAACAGCACAGTGTCCTTAACACAACAAACAGGAGCCTATGTGATGTGGCTCTGGTGTACCTCTTCATTTCCAACCTATTTCCAACCTAAAGTTTTCTAACCTACAAAACTTCTTTCATTTCCTACAATCCTTTACCTTCTTTACATCTTCCTTCATGCACTCTCAGCCAGGAACCCTCTTTCCCATTCTTCCCTTCATCATTATAATTCCTACTCTTCCCGTAGATCTCAACTTAGACATCATCTCCTCTCAAATTTTCTTGATATCTTGAATCAAGTTCAGTTGAATGTCTGCTAATCTCTTTAATGCACTATACTTGCTCTATCACACTCTGAATCGTACTTGGTCATTTATTTGTCTGTATCCCTCACTATACCCAAGTTCCCTGAATGCAGGGATGGTATCTGTATTCCCAGCTATTGTTTACCTGGCAAGAGAATGACAAAAGGAAGTGTGCTTTTTATAAAGCATATTCTTCCCGCAGTACAGAAAATGTATGAAAGATAAGACAAGACTAGAGATGGAAACACAAGAAAGTATTACAATAGTTCAGGCAAAGATATAAATGTGGCCTTAATTAGGAAAGCAGCATCAGGGGTGGGGAAAATAGCCAAATTCTGGAGATACTTAGGAAATAGAGTGATAGAACTTGGTAAATGATTAGTTATGACCATGGGGAGAGAAAGAGAAAAGTTGGGACACCTGGGTGGCTCAGCCAGTTAAGTGTCCAACTCTTGATTTCAGCTCAGGTCATGATCTCAGGGTCATGAGATTGAGCCCTGCATTGGCCTCTACCCTCAGCAGTGAGTCTGCTTGAGATTCTCTCTCTCTCTCTCTGCCCCTTCCTCCCACTGGTGCTCTCTCTCTCAAATAAATAAATAAATCTTTAAAAGAAAAAAAAGAGAAAAGTCAAGAACACCTTGAATACTGAGGTGGATGATGACCAAATTACCAAGATAGTAAGGAGAGGAGGAAGAATAGATTTGGAGTAAGATAATCAGGTTGGTTTGGGATATGTTAAGTTAGTTTTGCCTTCAGGACACTGAAAGGGAGATCCCTAAGAGGTAGTGGATATATAAGCCCAGACATAAAGAGATATCTAGGTTAGAAACTTGGATTTAGGGTGCCTGGGTGGCTCAGATGGTTAAGTGTCTGCCTTCAGCTCAGGTCATGATCCCAGAGTCCTGGGATTGAGCCCTGCATCAGGCTCCTTGCTCAGCTCAGCAGGAGGCCTACTTCTCCCTCTCCTTCTACTGCTCCCCCTGCTTGTGCTCTCTCGCTCTCTCTGTCAAATAAATGAATAAAATCTTTAAAAAAAAAAAAAAGAAACTTGGATTTAAGACTTACATCATAGAAGAGGCAACTGAAATCATGCGTGTAGGTGAGATCACCCAAGAAGGATGTGTGGAATGAAAACATACGACAGCCAAGGACAGAAAACAGTGGGAAGAGGGGCTGGGAAGATGGCAGAGTAAGAGGGCCCTAAGCTCACCTCATATCCCAGATACAGCTAGATAACACTCACATCAGTGTAAATAACCCAGAAAATGACCCAAAGACTGGCAGAACAAACTCAACAACTGAGGGTACTGAAAAGGTCATATCAAAGGGGTAGGAGACATGGTGGTGGGCGAGGGGGGAGAGCTAAACATAAGACTATGGCTGCCCAGAGGAGGGAGGGAGCCACGGGTGTGAAGAAGGAAGAGAAAAAGACTCTCACAAGAGGGAGCTCAGACAGGGAAGAAGATCCTCAAATCATTTGGCTTTAAAAGGAACAGGGGCCAAATTTCATGAGTTTTTACAACTAGCAGGACTTAAAGCCTAGAATTTTAAAAATCAGCAAGCTTGGTTCTGGGAGACCCTAGAAGATGACAGGAAGCTGAGTCTCCACCCTTAAAAAAACAGCACAACAAACAGGCTATGGAGATACAGCATAGAAGCTGCAGTTTGAAAACTGCCTGGGGCATATAGGAGGGACCTTTATTTACTCATCTCAGAGCGTGTCCTGGAAGGGCAGTTTTCGCAGGGAGACCCCTCTAGGAACAAAGAAGCTGGCAGGTGTCATCTCCCTGCCCTACCCCCCCAACACAAACACACAGCCATCTGTAGGAACCAGTGTGGCATAGAATTCACTACCTAACCTGCTTACACCAAGATCCGCCCTTTCCAGTCACTTTTGCCTCAGTCCTGGTGCTGTGGGTCCCCTCCCCGAGAAGACTAGAGCAAAACTTGCCAATACCACATCTCCCAACTTGCACACTTTAGAGGTCTTGGTCCTAGTGAAGACAGTGGCCCCACAGAAGACTAAGGCAAGCCTTGTTAAAACTTCACACCCCACCCCAGCTGGGGACCAAACACTGCCCACAACAGGCAAACAGAGCTACTGCAGATGATTGGACTGAAGGTAAGTGGCCAGGACACAACAGCAGGGTGCACACAACACACAGAGGAAACACTCTTGAAGTGCCAGGTTCTGGTGAACAGGGAACACTGGACTGCAGGGCCCTACAGAACCTCTTCGTCATAAGCCCATTACTTTCAAGAGCAGGAGAGGTAGCTGCCTTTCCCAAAACACAGAAATAGACACAGAGAGTTAGACAAAATGAGGAGACAGAGGAATATTTCCCAAATGAAAGAATAGGACATAACCACAGTAAAAGACCTAAGTAAAATGGATATAAATAATATGCCTGATAGAGAATTTAAAGTAATGATCATAAAGATACTCACTGGACTTGAACAAAGAGCAGAAGACATCAGTGAGACCCTTAACAAAGAGATAACAAAAGAACCAATCAGAAATGAAGAACACAATAAATGAAATTAAAAATACACTAGATGGAAAAAAAATACACTAGATGGAATAAAAAGCAGGTTAGAGAAAGCAGAAGAATGAATCAGTGACCTGGATGACAGAGTAATGGAAAGTAATCAAGCTGAGCAGATGAGAGGAAAAAAATCATGCAAAATGAAAATAGACTTAGGAAACTCAGTGATTCCATCAAAGCTAATAACAATGCATTATAGAGATCCTGGAAGAAGGGTGAGAAAGGGGGGCAGAAAATTCATGTGAAGACATAATAGCTGAAACCTTCCCTAATTTGGGAAAGGAAACAGATATCTAGATCCAGAAAACACAGAGACACTCCAGTCCCCCAAAATCAACCCGAGGAGGTCCACACCAAGACATAGTAATTAAAATGGCAAAAAGTAATGATAAAGAGAGAATTGTTAAAGCATCAGGAAGAAAGAAGACAGTTATATAAAAGGAAAACCCCATAAGGCTATCAGCAGATTTTCCAGCAGAAATGTTACAAGCCAGAGAAAGTGGCGTGATATATTCAAAGTGCTGAAAGGAAAAAATCTGCAGCCAAGAATAATCTATCCAGCAAGGCTATTCTTCAGATTAGGAGGAGAGATAACGAGTTCCCCAGACAAACAAAAGCTAAAGGAGTGCATGACCACTAAATAAGCCCTACAAGAAATGTTAAAGGTGACTCTCTGAGTGGAAAGGAAAGACCATAAGTAAGAGTAAGAAAAGTAGGAACCACAAAAGCAGTAAAAATAAGTATATCTGTAAAAATCCGTTAAGGAACTCACAAAATAAAAGGATGTAAAGTATGGCACCATATACCTAAAATATAGGGGGAAGAGGAGTAAAAACAGGTTGAACTCAAGCAACCATCAACTTAATATAGACTTCTATATGCAGAGGATGTTATATTACAAACCTAACGGTAACCACAAATTTAAAAAAATAATAATAGATATGTAAAAAATAAGGAGAAAGGAATCCAAGTACATCATTAAAGAAAGCCAACAAACCATGAGAGAAGAGAGCACAAGAAGAAATGTTCAGAGAAGAACTACAAAAACACCACAAAACAAGTAACAAAATGTCTATAAATGTATACCTATCAACAATGACTTTGAACGTATATGGACTATAAACCTTCCAATCAAAAGACATAGGGTGACAAAATGGATAAAAAAACATGACTTATTGGGATGCCCGGGTGGCTCAGTCAGTTAAACACCAACTCTTGATTTCGGCTCAGGTTGCAATCTCAGGGTCATGAGATTGAGCCCCATGTTGGGCTCCATGCTCAGCGAGGAGTCTGCTTGTCCCTCTCCCTCTGCTCCTCCTGTTCCTCTCTCTCTCTCTATCTCTCTCAAATAAATAAATAAGCAAAATCTTTACCAAAAAAACCCCACAAAAAACAAAAAACAAAAAAACCCCACAAGACCTATCTATATGCTATCTACAAGAGACTCATTTCAGACCTAAAGACACATGTAGAATGAAAGTGAGGGAATGGAAAAAAAAAAGAAAGAAAAGAAAAGAAAGTGAAGGAATGGAGAAATATTTATCATGCAAATAGCTGTCAAAAGAAAGTCAGGGTAGAAATACTTATATCGAACAAAATAGACTTTAAAACAAAGACCATAACAAGACAAAGGAGGAGCACCCAAATACATAAACCAGTTAATAACAAACATAAAGGAACTAATCAATAGTAATACAATAATACTAGGGGACTTTAACACCCCACTTATATCAACAAACAGATCAAACAGAGTATCAACAAGGATATAGTGGCTTTGAAAGACACAATGGACTAGATGGATTTAAAAGACGTATTCAGAACATCCTATCCTAAAATAGCAGAATATACATTCTTTTCAAGTGCACATGGAACATTCTTCAAAATAGATCATGTTAAACCACAAAACAAATCTCAACAAATTAAAAAAGACCAAAGTCATACCACGTATCTTTTCTGACCACAATGCTATGAAACTAGAAATCAACCACAAGAAAATATCTGGAAAGAGCATGAATACATGGAGGTTAAGTAACATCCTACAAAACAATCAATGGGCCAACCAAGAAAACAAAGAAGAAATAAAAAATTACAGGGAGACAAATGAAAACCAAAACACAATGGCTCAATACCTTTGGGATGCAGCAAAATCAGTTCTAAGAGGGAGGTTTGTAGCAATACAGACTTACCTCAAGAAGCAAGAAAAATCTCAAATAAACAACCTAACCTTACACCAAAAGGAGCTAGAAAAAGAACAAACAAAAGCCCAAACCAGCAGGAGGAAGGAAATAATAAATATTAGAGCAGAAATAAATTATAGAGACTAAAAAAAAAAAAACAATAGAACAGATCAATGAAACCAGGAGCTGGTTCTTTTGAAAGATCAACAAACTCTAGCCAGACTCTTTAAAAAGAGGTGGGGGGTGGGGCGGGGAGACTCAAACAAAATCAGAAATGAAAGGAGAAATAAAAACTGACATCAAAGAAATACAAAAGATTGTGAGAGAATATTATGAAAAATATAAGCCAACAAATGGGACAACCTAGAAGAAATGGATATATTCCTAGAAACACATAACCTACTAAAACTTAAGCAGGAAGAAATAGAAAATTTGAACAGACTGATCACCAGCAACAAAATTAAATCAGTAATCAAAAAAATTCCAACAAACAAGTCCAGGACCAGACAGTTTCAAAGGTGATTCTACCTATTCTCAAACTTTTCCAAAAAATAGAACAGGAAGGAAAATTTCCAAATTCATTCTGTAAGGCCAGCATTACCTTGATAACAAAAGCAGATAAAGACCCCACTAAAAAAGAAAACTACAGGCCAATATCTCTGATGAACATAGATGCAAAAATCTTCAACAAAGTATTAGCAAACTGAATCCAATAATACATTTTAAAAAATCATTTACTACAATCAAGTGGGATTTATTCCCAGGATGCAAGGGTGGTTCAATATTTGCAAATCAATCAACATAACACATCACAACAATAAGAGAAAGGATAAAAACCATATGATAATTTCAGTAGTGGCACAAAAAGCATCTGACAAAGTACACCATCCATTCCTGATAAAAACCCTCAACAAAGTAGGTTTAGAGGGAACATACTTCAACATAATGGCCTTATAGGAAAAACCCACAGCTGACATCATACTCAATGGGGGAAAACTGAGAGCTTTTCCCCTAAGATCAGGAACAAGACAAGGATGTCCACTGTCCCACTTTATTTCATCGTAGTACTGGAAGTCCTAGCACAGCAATCAGACAACAAAAAGAAATAAAAGGCATCCAAACTGGTAAGGAAGAAACAAAACTTTCACTTTTTGCAGATGACATGATACTCTATATAGTAAAACCTAAAGACTCCTCCAAAAAACTACTAGAGCTGATAAATAAATTCAGTAAGGTCACAGGATACAAAATCAATATACAGAAATCCACTGCATTTCTATACACTAATAATGAAGAGCAGAAAGAGAAATTGAGAAAACAATCCCATTTACAATTGCACTACAAATAATAAAATACTAACCAAAAAAGGTAAAAGACCTGTACTCTGAAAACTATAAAACTAGAAAGAAATTGATGAAAGAAATTATTAAAGATGATACAAACAAATGGAAAGATATTCCATGCTCATCAATTGGAAGAACAAGTATTGTTAAAATGTCTATACTACCCAAAGCAACCTACAGATTTAATGCAATCCCTATCAAAATACAAACAGCCTTTTCCGCAGAACTAGAAAAAAAAAAACCCTAAAATTTGTATGGAACCACAAAAGATCCCAAATATCCCTAAAGCAATCTTGAAAATGAAAAACAAAACTAAAAGATATCACAATTCCAGACTTCAAGTTATATTGCAAAGCTGTAATAATCAAAACAGTATGGTACTGGTACAAAATAGACACAGATCAATGGAATGGAATAGAAAGAAACCCACAATTATGTGGTCAATTAATCTTCCACAAAGGAAGCAAGAATATGCAATGGAAAAAAGACAGTCTGACAGTCTTTTAACTAAGGGTGTTGGGAAACATGGACAGCTACATACAAAAGAATGAAACCGGACCACTTTCTTACACCATACACTAAAATAAAATCCAGATGGATTAAGGACTTGAATGTGAGATCTGAAATCATAAAAATCCTAGAAGAGAACAAAGACAGTAATTCCTCTGACATTGGCCATAATGACATCTTTCGAGATATGTCTCCTGAGGTAAGGGAAACAAAAAGCAAAAATAAACTATTGGGACTACAAGATAAAAAGCTTCTTCACAGCAAAGGAAACAATCAACAAAATTAAAGACAACCTACTCATATTGCAAATGACACACCCAATAAAGGGTTAGTATCCAAAATATATAAAGAACTTATAAAACTCAACACCCAAAAATCAAAGAAACCAATTTAAAGATGGACAGAAGACATGAATAGACATTTTTCCAAAGACATACAGATGGTCAACAGACACATGAAAAGATGCTTAATATCACTTATCCTCAGGGAAATGCAAATCAAAACTATAATGAGATATCACCTCACACCTGTCAGAAGGGCTAAAATCAATAAAACAAGAAAACAACAGGTGTTGGCAAGGATGTGGAGAAAGGGGAACTCTTCTACACTCTTGGTGGGAATGCAAACTGGTACAGCCACTCTGGAAAACAGTATGGAGCTTCCTCAAAAAGTTAAGAATGGAACTACCTTATGATCCAATGAACTACTAGGTATTTACCCAAATACAAAAATACTAATTCAAAGGGACATGCACCCTGATGTTTATATCAGCATTATCAACAATAGCCAAATTATGGAAACAGCCTAAGTGTCCATCAGTTGATGAATGGATAAAGAAGATGTGGTATATATATATATATATATATATATATATATATATATATATATACACACACACATACATACACACAATGGAATATTACTCAGCCATTAAAAAGAATGAAATCATGTCATTTGCAACAACATGGATGGAGCTAGAGAGTATTATGCTAAGTGAAAAAAGTCAGTCAGAGAAAGACAAATACCATATGATTTCATGCATAAGTGGAATTTAAGAAACAAAACAGGGCACCTGGCTGGCTCAGTCAGTACAGCATGCAACTCTTGATCTCAGGGTTGTGATTTCAAGCCCCACATCGGGTATAGAGATTACTTAAAAAAATAAACAAATAAAATCTAAGGAACAAAATATATGAGCAAAGGGGGAAATACAGAGAGAGAGGGGCAAACCAAGAAACAGACTCTTAACTATAGAGAACAAACTGATGGTCACCAGAAGGGAGGTGGGTGGGGGGATAGGTTAAATAGGCGATGGGGATTAAGGAGTGCGCCTGTGATTAGTATCGGGTAATGTATGGAAGTGTTGAATCACTATATTGTACACCTGAAACTAATATTACACTGTATGTTAACTAACCAGAATTTAAATAAAAACTTAAAAAGAAGATGTGGGGTACACACACACACACACACACACACACACACACACACAATGAAATATTATTTAGCCATAAAAAAGAATGAAAGCTTGCCATTTGCAATAACATGGATGGATCTGGAGAGTATAATGCTAAGCAAAAAAGCCAGTCAGATAAAGACAAATACCATATGATTTCACTCAAATGTTGAATTTAAGAAACAAAATAAATGAACAAAAGGGGGAAAAAAGAAGGCAAATCAAAAAAACAAGATTCTTAACTATAAAGAACAAACAGATGGTTACTGGAGGGGATGTAGGTAGGCGATGGGTGAAATAGGTGAAGAGGAATAAGAGTACACTTAGGTTGATGAGCACTGAGTAATACATGGAATTGTTGAAATACTATATTGTACACCTGAAACTAATATAACACTGTATATTAACTACACTGGAATTAAAATTTTAAAAAGAGCCAAAGACAGAAATTTTAGGAACATCAACTTCTAAAGGATAATCAGAGGAGGAGAGTACAGTGAACAATGGAAAGTAGTGTCCATAGAGGCAGCAAGGAGGGTATTTAATGAAGGAGAGACTGATCAAAAGCCAAATAGCTCAAGATTTTCAAGAGAGATGAGGGCTGAAAAATTATATTTAAAATGTAAGCTATGAGGTATTGGTGGAAATGGCAGATTAGGGACTTCCAAATTTGTTCTTGCATAAAAGCAAGGAAAAAGCTGACCAAAATTATTAGAATAAACTTTTTCAGAGATATGGAAATTAACCAAAGGCCTACAGCAATAGAGGAAACATTTATTTTTAAATAAATAAATAGTTGTATTTAAGCAAGAACAGAAAGCTTTGTCACATTTTAACTTCCCTTAGTCTCATCCCCCACTCCATATTTACAATAGCCTACCCAAAAAATAGCCCACATTCCTGGTACAGCCTAGTAGTTGCTGGGAAGAGCAGTGGAGTGGAGTGCAGTGGGATGGAGCTAGAGCTCTTTTGAATGCTCATTCCCAAAGAATTCTCATTTCTTGACCTTTCTGATAGTTCTCTAGAAGACCCCACTTATAAGTTAGTCTGTACTTGACCTGAATCAGGGCTCACCTTGTACAAAGTGCCTTCTTTTACGGGGCATTTGTTGAAAACAACTACAATCAAGTTTGTAACTTCACAGCTGCCTGAAGCAGTGGTTAATACTTGGAGCAATAATAGCCAAAAAGCTAACCAAAAAGCTTAAAAGAAAAAGCTGGGAAATAAGATGTCCATAGGTGCTTTGGAAAGCTCCAGCATATTCTTGGGAATCTAGGAGGGCACACATACACAGAGGGATGTACCATACACAGGTAAGATCTGAGAAGCCCATAAGCTCTTATCTCTGGTTGACCTTGAGGCCAGAATGTTGGACAAAGACTTTATATAAGCTATTTTAAATATGTTCAAAGAGCTGAAGGAGGAGGTATAGCTCAGTGGTAGAGCAATTTGACTGCAAAGAGCTGAAGGAAACCATGTATGAGGACATACCACCAGAGATTATCAAAAAGATGCATAAACTATTTGTTTAAATACAAATTCTGGAGTTAAAAAGTACAATAATTAAAATGAATATTTCATTAGAGATGCTCAATAGCAGATATGAGCAGGCAGAAGAAAGAAAAAATGAAATGAAGATAGGTTAATTGAGATTATCTAGTCTGAGGAACAAAGTAAGTAAAAAGAATGAAGAAAAGTTATCATAGCCTTGGCTATCTGTGAAGACACCATCAAATGTACCAATATATGCATAATGGGAGTCTCAGAAAAGAGGAGAGACAGAAAGGGGCAAAAAGAATATTTGAAGAAATAATGGCCAAAAACTTACTACTACTAATACGGATCAATATTCCTTATGAGTTACTATAAATGCAAATATCCTCAATTAAATACTAGCAGCATATACTAGCAAAACAATGAATCCAGCAGCATATAAAAAGGCTTACACAATTTGTCAAAGGGAGACTTATCCTAGGAATAAAAACTTGTTTCAACATTTAATATCAATGTAATATACTATATTAATAGAATATAGGAAAAAATAAACACACGATTGTCTTAATACCCACAGAAAAAATATTTGACAAAATCCAACATCCTCTCATGATAAAAGCACTCAAGAAACTAGCAATAGAACTAACAAAGGGCATCTACAAAATACCCAAAGTTAACATCATACTTAATGGTTAAGGACTGAAAGCTATCTCCCTAAGACTGGGAACATGACAAGATAGCTACTCCCACCACTTTAACATTCTACTGAAAGTTCTAGCCTGGATTCCAGCATTAAATTTGAAAACAAAATAAAAAGCATCCAGATTAGAATGGAAGAAGTAAAAAATTATCTCTATTTCCAAATGACATGATCCTGGAAATAGAAAATCCTAAAGGAATACACATGTACACAAGCTAAAAAACAAGTTTAGAAAGGTTACAGGATACAAGGTTAATGTACAAAAATCAGTTGTATTTCTATACATTAGTAATGAACAATCTGAAAATGAAATTAAGAAAGCAATTCAATCAAACAGTATCAAAAAACAAGAGTGACAAAATAAATACAAGACTAAACCTACAAAAACTGCTAAAAGAAATTAAATAAATGAAAAGACACTTTGTCTTCAGGTATCAGAAGACCCATTAATGTTAACATGGCAGTATTCCCCAAACTGATCTACAATTCAATATCAAAATTCCAACATCCTTTTTTTTGCAGAAATTGACAATCTTAAAATTCATATGTAAATTCAAGGGATCCAGAATAGCCAAAACAATTTTGAAAATAAAGAACAAAGCTGGAGGATTTGTACTTCAAAATTTCAAAGCTTACTTTGAAACTACACCAATCAAAAGAGTGTGATACTGCACTAGGATAAACATACAGATCAGTAGAATCGAATTGAAAGTCCAGAAATAAACCTATACATCTGTAGTTGAGTCATTTTTGACAAGGGTGCTAAGATAATTCAATGGGGAAAGAACAGTCTTCTCAATAAATGGTACTAGGACAGCTAAATATCTATGCACAAAAGAATGAATGTGGACACCTACCTTACACTATATACAAAATTAATGTAAAAGAGATCAAAGACCTAAATGTAAGAGCTAAAACTATAAAAACCCTTAGAAGAAAACACAGGGATAATAAATTTCTGTGACCTTGGATTAGGCAACAGTTTCTTAGATATGATACCTAAAGCACAAGCAACCAAAATAAAAATAGATTATTGGATTTCATCAAAACTAAAAACATTTGTAATTCAAAGGACATTATCTAGAAAGTGAAAAAATAACCCACAGAATTGGAGGAAATATTTGCAAATCATACAGCTAATGAGAATCTAGTGTCTAGTATCCAGAATATAAAAGAACTCTTAAAATTTGAGAATAAAAAGACAACCCAATTAAAAAGTGGACAGGGGTGCCTGGGTGGTTCAGTCAGTTAAGTGTCTGACTTTTGATTTCAGCTCAGGTCATGATCTCAGGGTCCTCGGATGAAGCCCTGCATCCAGCTCCATGCTCGGCACAGAGTCTGCTTGTCCCTCTCCCTCTGACCCTCCCCACTCGACCTCCCCACTCTCTCTATATATATAATAAATAAATAAATACAATCTTAAAAAAAAAAGTGGACAAAGGATTTGCATAGAAATTTCTCCAAAGAAGATATACAAATGCCAATAAACAAATGAACATAAGCACAATTCCTTTAGTCACTAGGAAATGTAATCAAATGTAATGTAAATCAAAACCATAATGAGATACCACCTCACACTCACCTTGATGGCTATAATAAAACAAACAAACAAACAAAAAATAAAATAACAAGTGTTGGAGAGGTTGTGGAGTAATTGGAACTTGGAACGCCCACACATTGCTGGTGGGAATATAAAATGGTGTAGTTGCTTTGGAAAACAATTTGGAAGTTCCTCAAAAAGTTAACATAAAGTTACCATATGACCCAGCAATGTCTAGGTATAGACCCAAGAGAACTGAAAACATATATTCACACAAAAACTTATACATGAATGAACATGGAAGCATTATTCATAGTAGCCAAAAAGTTGGAAACAATCCAAATGTTCATAAACTGATAAACGGATAAACAAAATGTGGCATATATAATTGGCATATTATTTGGCCACTGACATACGTACAATGTGAATTAACCTTGAAAATATCATGCTAAGTAAAAGAGGCCAGATTAAAGGTGACATATTGTATGATTCTATTGATAAGAGGTGTCCAGAATAGGCAAATCCATAAAGACAGCAAGTAAATCTGTTGTATATTGTATATGCCTGGAGGGAAGGGGAGAAAGGGTAGTGACTACTAATTTACAAGGTTTCTTTTTGGGGAGAGGAAAATGTTCTCAAATTAGAAGGTAGTGATGATTGTACAACCTTGGAGGTACACCCTTCAAAGTAGTAACTTTCATATTGTGTAAATTGTATCTAAATTTTTTGAAATTAAGTTGTCCCTGAAAATTTGCCAATTAACTTAAGTAAATCAGAAGGGGCAGACTAAATATGGATTTGTCTTAAATGGCAAAGCATCTGGCTACCTATCTCAAAGTCTGCCCACAAAACATCAAAATACTAATTGAAAAGAGACAACTAGGGGCAACCGGGTGGCTCAGCCGGTTAAGCATCTGACTCTTGATTTCGGCTCAGGTCATGATCTTGGGGCTGTGAGATCGAACCCAATTGGCTCTACGCTGGACATGGAGCCTGCTTAAAATTCTCTCTCCTCCTTTCCCTCTGCCCCCGCCTTAAAAAAAAAGAAAGAAAAGAAAAAAGAAAAGAGACAATTATATTCAAATAAAAATTTTTTTTAAAGAAAAGAAAGAAAAGTAAGACCTCAGTCTATCTTCCTCTTTATCTAATTTCAGGGCCCAGTCATACCAAAAAACAAACAAAATCCTGTGAGGCCTTCTGTCTAGCAGGCTTGCCCCAAGAAAGAGTCTTGACTGAGCAAAGTTCTGAGCCAACTAGCCCTCCAGCCGAGCTCTCCACCCTTGAACAGTGCGGTGTCCTTTCCATTACACCCACAGACTGCCTAGATTCAAATCCTGGTCATTTACTAAATCTGTGATTTTAATCTATTTAATCTACTTCTGAGCTTTAGTTTTCTCATCATGCAGTTGAGGATAACAAACCACCTTCTGTGGAGTTACTATAAGGAGTAAATAAGTTACATACAAGGAAAGTGCTTATATTAGTGCCTGATAAATTATAAGCACTCAATACATGCTGTGGGATAACGGAAGGGGAAAGGAGTCTAAATCATGACCACACCCCTCACATTATGCTCCAGCAAAGATTCTTTGATGAGTCCTGTGATAAAGGCAAAGGTAAAGGAGGAAAGATAGTGTATACCCTTGTCAAACCCCTTTACCTAAAGAAGACTAATGGGTAGTAGACTTAAAGGCATCCCTGACAAACAATCTCTACATCCATATAAGCCAAATCAGAAACTGACTGGGTAAAAAGTCCTTCTTTTTTTAACACAGTGACTACTGGACAAATACCACAAACATTTCAGGAGCATTTAGTGAGTACTCATAATATAAAATTAATTGAATGCAAAGATCAATCAGACTCCTAATAAAAGAGTTTTTCAGTCTAGTCAAGTATTTTTCAAATGGGTTTTACCTTACCCACAATAACAAATATATTTTTACACACACACTCACACACACACACACACACACACACACACACACATATATATACACATATACTGAAATAAATGTTTCATAAAAAATATCCTTAGTATTTATAATACATTCTATTTTACTATTCTTATCTATTCAATTCCCATTAAAAAATATATAAATATTCTTGTCACAACACCCTACCACCACTCCACTAAATTGATTTCACTACCCAGTAATGGTCATGGTCCCAAGTTTGACCAAACTGGTATTGAAAAATGCCAATCTGGTTATGTGACCAACTAACTTTAACACAAGGAAGAATAATTAAATGCTCAATAGAGGTTGATACTGTGGGAACACAGAAAAAGTTAATAACTTTGATTAGGGTATCCAGGATCCAGCGCATACAACTACAGACTTGGGGGCGCCTGGGTGGCTCAGTCGTTAAGTGTCTGCCTTCGGCTCAGGTCATGATCCCAGGGTCCTGGGATCAATCTCCGCATCGGGCTCCCTCCTCCGCAGGAAGCCTGCTTCTTCCTCTCCCACTCCTCCTGCTTGTGTTCCCTCTCTCACTGTGTCTCTCTCTGTCAAACAAACAAAATCTTAAAAAACAAAACAAAACAAAACAAATATAGACTTGAATGGAAATTCAAACAATACAAATTAAGAACTGGTCATAGCTCTCTTCCTCTGCCCTGCCTTCAGAGGTGACAGCCATCTCCTATTCGGCATCATGGCCACCCTCGGACCTCTGGTGAAGCCCAAGATTGTTAAAAAGAAGACCAAGAACATGATCCCAGGGCCCTGGAATTGAGCCCCGCATCGGGCTCCCTGCTCAGCGGGAAGCCTGCTTCTCCCTCTCCCACTCCCCCTGCTTGTGTTCCCTCTCTCGCTGTGTATCTCTCTATCAAATAAATAAATAAAATCTTTAAAAAAAAAAAAGAAAACCAAGAAGTTCATCTGGCACCAATCAGACCAATATGTCACAATTAAGTGCAACTGGCAGAAACCCAGAGGCATTGACAATAGAGTGCACAGAAGATTCAAAGGCCAGATCTTGTTGCCCAATATTGGTTGCAGGAGCAACAAGAAAACAACGCACATGCTGCCCAGTGGCTTCTGGAAGTTCCTAGTCCATAACGTCAAGGAGGTTGAAGTGCTGGTGAGGTGCAACAAATCTTACTGTGCAGAGATTGCTCACATTGTCTCCTCTAAGAACCACAAAGCCATTGGAGAAAGAGCAGCCCAGCTGGTCAACGGAGTCACCAATTCCCAATGCCAGGCTACACAGCAAAGAAAATGAATAGAAAGCTTACGTGCACATAGTATTTGTGTTAATAAATCCATAAAACTACAAAAAAAAAAAAGAAGAATTTGTCATAATTGGTTTCCTTTTTCCTACTATTTACCCAGTCTGGGTGGAAGACAAGCTGCTAAAATATTTGATATATCAACTAACAGCAAAGCTTAGACATAAATTTGAAAGTTATCTGGTTTGTTACTTAGATATTATTGTTTCTCTTGTCCTTATTTGCTCTCTTCCTCTGGGATGAAGAGTCAATCCCATGCAATCACCAGTGCCCAGTGACTAAATCCATTTATTGTCCAAAGTACCTGCCTCTGCGGATTTCCAAGGTACCGAGTGCTCTCCAGTCCCCAATTTTGCCCTATGTCTGTCATATAATTTCCCCACTTCCCCAACACCAAATGGCATTGGTAGGAATTATCAAAACTTGGTCAAAGTCTGCTCTAGATGCCTTGGAGAGGTAAAAGAAGTAATATTCTATCACATATGCATGTTTCATCTGTGCTGAATAGCTAAATTATTACTTAACCTCATTGCTCTTGCCATATCGGGATAGTGGAAGAACTATCAAGTATCTAAAGATTTTGAGATCCATATATGAACAGGCTTCTCAGAATTTTGCCTTCTGTGTATATGAACTATGTACTATATTTTGATTATATACAGAAAATAATTTTGCTGTAACAGGATATTCCATATAATAAAAAAAAAGTTACCACGGCAAAATTGTAGGACCATTACTAAAATCACTTTACTATTATCGCAATGGCAGTTACAAGTATCTATTCAGTCATTTATTTAATAATATTGGTCAAGCTCCCACTACGTGTAAGGAATTATTGGGGCCCTATGAAGGAAACAAATAGTGAGGTCCTTGACCCTTTATATAAAAGGAAATAACGTAGCATGAATACAAATAATTTTAGTGCAAGGCAGAAAAAACAAAAGTATAAAGGACAAGATAAAAAGAGTAAGCTTTTCCAACTTCGGTAAAAAATGCTATTAATCCCAATTTTTGATTTACCAAAGTTTAGATCATGTTTAATTAAAAAATTAGTTGATATACCTTTGAAATTGGAAAACAAAATGTCTCAAGAGGTTACTTAAGGAAAAATATTATAAGACATGGGAAAGCATTGTTTGCCCAAGGAAGCAGGAAAGGAAATCCATTTAACTCCATAAAAGGGCAGAAGTTACTACACAGGAGTTGGGAAATGAGGAGGATGGATTTCTCCCTAAATAGGAGCTTAAAATGAATGACCTTCAACATCCCAGACAAATCTACATGGCACTTACTACAACATATTCAAACATTAAATGGTATAATCCAATCTACCTTTTTTTTTTTTTAAAGATTTATTTATGACAGAGAGAGACACAGCGAGAGAGGGAACACAAGCAGGGGGAGTGGGAGAGGGAGAAGCAGGCTTCCCGCTGAGCAGGGAGCCCGATGTGGGGCTCGATCCCAGGACCCTGGGATCATGACCTGAGCCGAAGGCAGACGCTTAACGACTGAGCCACCCAGGCGCCCCTAATCCAATCTACCTTAAGTATACTTCTCATTTCAAGGATAAGGGTTGAGTTACTAAACCTTTATCTCTTTGAGATATATAGCAAGAGACATTTTTAATGGAAACCTTCCATGTAACTGTAGCTGATTTCCATCCTGTAACTTTGCATGTGTAGCAATATTTCTTTCCAAAGTTTTCAATGAAATCACCACTCTAAACAAAACATTTGGGTTATAAAATACACCCAGATAAATCAGGAGTAGAATTAAAATGAGCATATTATTTATTAAGTATTTTCCAGGAGGTCTGGAGTCTGGTGGGAGTGGGGGATGAAAAGGTGTCCTAAGTCCTGACTGTTCCTTAGGTTCAAAGAAAGCCTTTGCATCTGTGAAGAGAAGAATGGAGGAGCATCACACAGTACCTTGTAAAGGGAATGAGAACATACAATATCAGAGCTAAATAATAGATAAGAACCTAATCATAGTCTGAAACAAATATTACTAAACTTTTGGGGGAAAAAACCAGCTTAGGTTTGTGAAGTCAGGCATAGGGAGACAGCAGAAGCAAAAGCATTTAAAGCACTCACGTGGGGGAGTCAGGAAGTAAAAGCACTCTGAAGCGCAAAGCAAACTTACTGGTAAGGGAAGAAGGGAAGGTCCTGCTGGGGAAAATAGTTGGAATTTTGTTTTCTTGTAGTAGAGAAGTATGTCCTTATTATAGATGTTGGAAAAATGGAAGATCTTCCCTCTACCCCAGAAACAAGAAAAACTTTGCTTAGAAATTTAGAAACACTCTCCGAAATGCTTTGATAAAAAGAAAATCAAAATTAAAATTACAAACTTGCCAGAAAACTACGAAGAGGAAAATATTTCCTCCCAAACTTATGGGACACAGGTGAAAGCTATACTCAGAAAAAATCTTATGGCTTCTAATGTACTTCCTATGAAAGAAGAAAAAGGAAAAAGGAAATTAACCTCCTACTCACCTTTAGCAACTAGGAAAAAACAATTAAACAAGCAGAAAGTAGGAACAAAGAAATGAATAAAGGTAAAACTTCAATTAATGAAATAGAAATATCTCAAATAGTAGAATAAAAAAATCTGAAAACTGATTCTTTGACATGATTAATAAAATAAATAAAACCCCTTCAACTCTAATTAAAGAAAATTGAGAGCAAAACATATATGATCAAGAGTGTGAAAGAAATCACAAGCACAGATAAGGACACGAAGATCGTTATAAAGCAATAATACTTGCAAGTCTAGGGTAACTTTCCCAGGCACAACTGCCGCATAACAACCACCCCCCAACTTAGTGACTTAAAACAGCAGGACTGTGCTCACAGATTGTATCAGTCAGGAAGTGAGGAAGGGTTCATCTGGGGGAACATCTTTCATGTGACTTCACTGAGACGCCAGCAAGGTGGCCGCCATCTGAGGGTTCATTTGGACTGTGTGTCCAAGATGGCTCACTCGACTGTGCTAGCTGACGACTGGGAGCTTACACGTGGCCTCGCCCGCAGGGCGGAGCCCGAGTCAGCAGACTTCCCCCACAGTGAGCACCTCTAAGAACTGGGTGAAAGCTGCGTCGCCTTGTCTGAACCAGCCTTGGAAGTTACATGGCATTGCTTCAGCCAGAACTCTGCTGGTTGAAACGGTCATAAGCCTGCCTAGATCCCAGGGGAGTGAACAGAAATCCGTGTCTTAATAGGAACGTCAAAAGTTTCACAGAAATGCTTTAAAACCACCACCAGCAACAAATCTGAAGCCAAGAGGAAAAGGTTCATTTTCTAGCAAAATGTGAATTCCCAAAAATGACCCATGAAGTGGAAAGCTTGAATAGATCAAATGCCATAGAAGAGACAGGAAAAGTGGTCGAAGATCTAAATGCATGAGGTGGTTTCACAGCTGACTTCTACACAGCTTTTCAAGAAGAGAAGTGCCATGTTAATTAATCTAGGGGCTCTCAAACTTTAGTAGGCATCAGAATCACCTTGCCAGCTAGTAAACATGCAGATTCCTGGGCCCCATCCCCAGAGATTCTGATCCAGTGAGTGTAGGGTGTAGGGCGTAGAAGGAGAATCGCATTTCTAATAAGCATATGGATGACGTTGATACTTTTTGTCCACAGAGTCCACTTTGAGTAGCAGTGATTTCAACCAGAGGCTAGGGGCGCCTGGGAGGCTCAGTCATTAAGCGTCTGCCTTCGGCTCAGGTCGTGATCCCAGGGTCCTGGGATGGAGCCCTGCGTCGGGCTCCCTGCTCGGCGGGAGGCCTGCTTCTCCCTCTCCCACTCCCCCTGCTTGTGTTCCTGCTCTCGCTAGCTCACTCTCTCTCAAATAAATAAATAAAATTTTTTAAAATAAATAAATAAATAGATAAATAAATAAATAAACCAGAGGCTAGCAAGTTCTGGCTTGTGGGCCAAATGTGGCCTGCCACCCGTTCCTATAAATAAAGTTTTACTGGAATACAGCCAAAACCATTCATTTCCATACTGCCTATGGCCGCTTTGGCACTACAGTGGAAAAACAGAGACCATATGACCCACGGAGCCTAACATACTTACTGTTCTGGCCCTTTGCCTCCCAGATGGGCCAACCTTTGCCTTCGGCAGACGTTTTGGTATCCTCTGCTGATTCTGATGGTTAGGGTGCAAAACTGATATGACACATAGCTTGCATCTCACTATTTGCACTTAGTTAGCAACAGCCCGGATCACTATGTTGAAGGGGACATAAGACTGTCCAAGCTCAGGGAGACAAAATGTTGTGATATATCACGGGCCCTGAAAGAAGTAACCTGAAGCATGGATGGTGTCTATTTGCCGAGCCTGATTGTAAAACATGCAAGGTTTAAGAATCCTTTCAAAAAACTGTTGGAAAACTGCCACAAAATATGGATGCAATGCACACATTTTTAACTACACCATTAACAATGTATCAGATTTCATTCCAACTACTGTGGAAGTTATTGTAATAATATGCAAATATTTCACATTCATAAACAAGAGAAGAAAATAAAATCATTTTGTGATTTTATCAGAGTGTAATACAGACCAATTTTGTCATGTTTGTACACAAGATTTCTGAGATTGATGTCTACTCTTGAAAGAATACTAATAATGTTTCAAATGCTACGAGCCTATATTTTATCAGTTGAAAAAGCCCCCATTATTAAGACATCTTTCAAAGATCCTAACTCTCAACCCAGGGGGTGATTTTTGCACATTAACACCATATTCCCATGATGTTATTTCCAAAATAGTGACCCAGAACATATTAACAACAGAAATATTTTAAGATTTGCATGTTTACATTATTATTTAAAAGGGAAAAATGAATTTGTGGTACTAGGCAAAAGAAAAACTGCATAAGAAAATACATACGTTTGTTGTAGGCAGAAGAAAAATTGCAGATGAAAATTTCCAGTGTGGGCAGGAAACAGTTAAATGCCAAATCCCAGTGAAGCAGGAAGTAAGGAGCAGGGCCCCCCCCGGAGTCTAAGAATGGTGGCACAAGAGAATGACCCACAGAAGGATGCGGCAAAGTCAGCTGGACACACCCAGACATGGAGATTTTCTCACCATTGTATTATTCCTCACATTAACAAAGCCTGGCACATAGAACTCAATAAATATTTGTGGAAGGAAGGACAGAAAGCAGGAAAGGCGAAAGGGAGAGAAGGCAGAAGTTCACACCACAAAGCCGTGGCTCCATTCTAACTACCAGATGGTGGTTATAAAGAACAGTTGGTGAAGGTGACTGGTGATAAATAAGTTTCTCCACCAGAAATGAAGATGGCCAGAAATCAGCCTGCAGTTGCTAGGGGACTGATATGTGAAGTTCCTAGCAAAGGGACAGCTCTGAAAAGGACACAATGTCTCCTGACCTTTCAGATACCAGTGTGTGTCCTCATGCCCTGACTCTAAATACTACAAAGACAACTCTAGGCCCAGGAAGAATGAGGCTCCTCTGAGACTTTTAACCTTGATATGCAAGAGTAAGTTCTATTTGTCACATAGTTCCTCTGGTCTACAAACCTATATTAATAATATTTAGAAAGAGGAAGGGAGGAAGGGCAGAATATCTGCTGTGCAGTTGATATTTGTCCTGGCATGCTGGGTGAAATCTATCAGGAAAGCAAGATAATTCCAAATTTTATCTAAGCAAAGAAGCTTCTAGAACTGAGGAGTCCATGTTTATGCCTAAAGACTGTGAGTCTCCTGAAAATATATGCAAAAATGTGTGTATGTGCATTTTTTCTGAGAAGGGATACCGATACTTTCATCAGAATGCCAAAAAGGTCCACAATCTGTCATCCTCCCCTCAAATACTAAGAAGCACAAGTGCAGGGATTTCAAATTGTAAGTCATTTGTGGGGCACAACATTCTAAAATTAAATAGAATAGAAAAATATGAGAGTCTAACACTTGTCCTAAAGGTATTATGTCTTCAAACTGGCTTCAGGTATATGTGTGAATGTACATGTGTCTGTGTGTGTGCAGCAAGATGAATGTTTTCATACTGAGGTCAGGGTTAAAAATGTTTGAAAGCCACTGCTCTAAGGCATGAGAAATGGCTATATACAATTTTGTAACATATTAAATCATCACCCATTGAAAACAATTAGGTGATCTGTGTGGTTCCAGTGGGCATTCTACTGTTTTGAGTGACACCTGATCCACCAAAATGAAATTGCTATTATTAAAGAACTATAATCTGCATTACTCAGAAATAAAAGTATGTCTCCATAAGGTCCTATTGATCTTAAGACCAACAACTAGGAAGAAGTGGCCTTTGAAAGGACCCTGCATACTGGGCGTCTCAGAGAAAATGTAAAATACTGAATAAAATGTTTAGGAAGAGAAGAGGACAAATAATTCCCTGGGAGGATAGAATCCTCTAAGCACCTTAGGAAGATATTCAGGAAGGGAAGAGTGTGGAAACTCACCTCTAAACCTGGTACAGCAATGAGTTTTATTTTATTTTATTTTTTTAAGATTTT